>NC_031995.1:72219105-72280333 GCF_001879085.1 Nicotiana attenuata | reverse complement strand
AAAGATAGATTATCAGATTCCCAGTAGCAGAACCAATTTGTTTAACCAAAAAATTGAATTTCAGCCAAAGCTTTATTTTAAGAAGAACACGGGCTACTGATAATCAGAAATGAATAATAATAATTGATTTTGAGAGCAATAGAATAAGTAACAGAAAATAGAGGAACTCAGTATATTCAGTTGATATTGCGTGTCCTTACAATCGATCCATCCTCTCCCTTTTATAGCTATCTTGGAGATATGTGTTTTTCCTTTTTCATAATAAGGCCATTATAGACAATTAAAGGCATTAAATGCTACATTACATAATCATTGTATTTAATACACATTCTCTAACGTTTTTTAGTATTAAAAGCTCATTAAATACTGTATCTGTACTCCTTTGTACTGTCACGTGATTCTCTTTAATTCTTGGACTTAAATAGATACGGGCGCCGAGCCTTTTGAATAATTGCTCGTGCCTCTTTCCATGTCTCTGCTCGTATCTGTTGCAACTCGTACCTCTTTGCCAATTATAATTCTTTGATCGATCCACGTGTCATGACACATCATCTTTATATGTAAACTCAATTTTTCCCAATACAGTAGAATTGATACAAAGGCGACCCCACCAAAGTTCTATGGATCACGGGAAGTTGAACATTCGAGGACGAATGTTTCTAAGAGGGGAGGGATGTTACATCTCGCATTTTCGTACGTTAAAAGTTTCGTCTTCAGTTAATTGACATAGACTCGGGGATGAGATCATATTGACATAAACATATTTACGTTATTTATAACAAGCGATAAATAGGTGTCATGAATGATAAAGGTACACGAATTAAAGAAAATGAGTTTCGTTGAAAGTGGCCAATTTGGGATAAAATACAGGTCGAGCGATAATACCCAATGATTATAAACAAGTACCATGCAAGGTACCTGTTACACCCTGTAAGTTTAACAACCTTGATACATTTATATATATATATTTGATATGGTATTTTGAGGTTATCATTTTACTATTTGATATGGTATTTTCTCACATGAAAAGAAGGTTATCATTTTACTATTTTAAGAATTAAGTGTACAAAAATTTATACTCTTTTTATGAGATTAGGAAAATTCAAAATTGTGAAAATATATGCATTTTTACATGGAGGTTTTAATGAAATAATAGTGTATGTATTAAGTTCATATGGCTCCACATGACCATGATAGTAAAGTGTATTATAGTAAGTTGTATAAAATGTATTAAAAATAAGTAAAATTTTACGTAAGTTGAGATAATTCTTAATTATACTATTAATTGATTAATTATCGGGTAACAGGATATTACCAAATTGATTATTGGATAAAGTTTAAAATTCCACAACAAGGGATTACGTGGCAGCCCCATGTCTTTCAAATAATGACTCTTAGAGTCATGTATTAAGGTGGAACAATTCAAGAGAATTGTGGCCAATCATCACCCTATTAGATAATATGTAAAAGCTTGCCAAGGCTATCATTTTGATAGCATACAAATTGTTTCCATTTCCATTCATTACCTACTTATTCAATTAATGAAAAGGTTCAACAAGGTTTCCTCCAAGATTATACATTATAGTAATGTAAGTTACTTAAGTTCTTACGAAACTTCTTAGGAAAATTAGCAACAGGATTTTGCGATTCTAAAGGAGTACAGTGTAATCTTTTTCAAGAATAGCATACGGATTTGACGCTGCATTCATGCCTGCACGTATAGATAATCAGTTTGATGAGCCCTCATAGTGGACGAGATTGACATTCAGTGAAGGATCGGTAAGACTCCACCTCATCCGGAGTGCAGCTGAGTCTATGTGTCATCATGTCAGAGTATTGCTACCCACTCAGACTTATGGGTAGGCCGGTACCCTATCCCATTTAATGTCGAAAAATGTGACGACCCGGCCGGTCGTCTTATGAATTAATGCCTCGATCCCCTATTAACTGCTTTCCCCAAGTTTATAATTTGATTCGCCAGGATGTTCGGTTGTGAGTTTCGGAGAGTTTTGGGACACTTAGCCCCTAAATAATAGCTTAAGTGTTGGAAAATTGACCGTAGTCTGAACAGTGTGAAGACGGCCTCGGAATGGAAATCTCATGCTTTCGTTAGCTCCGTTGGGTGATTATGGGGTTGGGAGCGTGTCCGGATTGTGTTTTGTAAGCCCGTAGCTAATTTAGGCTTAAAATGCCGAAGTTTGAATTTTTGAAGTTTCCGGTCCGATAGTGAGATTTTGATCTGAGGGTCGGAATGGAATTCTGGAAGTTTCAGTAGTTCCGTCATGTCATTTGGTATGTGTGTGTAAAATTTCAGGTCATTCGAACATGATTTGGTTAGGTTTTTGATCGAAAGCGTATTTTGAGGAAATTTGGAGTTCTTAGGCTTACATCCTTGATTAATTCGAATTTTCGATGTTGTTTTCAGGTGGTTTAAGGATTGGTACAAGTTTGAATGAGGTATTAGGTGTTATTGGTGCTTTTGGTTGAGGTCTGGGGGGCCTTGGGATGATTTCGGATGGTTGACAAGAAAGTTGGAGAAGTGTTGCAGCAGCTGTAGTATTGCTGCTTTGGGTATTTTTGCATCTTCGGCTTGGGAACTGCAGATGCGGCGCCGGAGGAGCGGCTAAAGGGCCGCAGAAGCGGCTTTGGGTCATTCCTTTAGAAACCGCAGACGTGGTGTGAGGCCCGCAGAAGCGGAACCGCAGGAGCAGTTAGAGGACTGCAGATGCGGAAGCTGGTCACTTAAGGGAAAGTCGCAGATGCGACACTTGTTCCGCAGAAGCGGGACCAGAGATGCGGTCCAAGGGCTGCAAATGCGGAAGTAGCTGGGCAGAACATATAAATAGTTTCCTTTGCGAAAATTGGCTATTCTTCCACCATTTTTATCCTAGTTTGAAGCTTCTAAGAGGGGTTTTTGAGGAAATCAAAGGGAAATCACTTGGAGGTAATGTCCTTGACTTCATAACTCGTTTTTATGTGATTAAAGACCTAATTAATGGTGAGAAATTTAGGAAAATGGGGTAATTAGGGCTTGAGTTTAAGAGGCCTTTAATTGAGGATTTGAGGGGTCATTTGGACTCCGATTTCAGTATTTTTATTATGTATAGACTCGTGAGAGTACGAGGTTTCTGAAAATATAAATTACACCCGATTCCGAGGCGTTGGCCCGAGGGGCGTTTTGGTTATTTTACATGATTTCACGTATTAACTTAGAATTTAATTGTAGAATAAGTTACTTGGAGTGTTATTTACAATATGCAATTGAATCCAATAGATTTGGGCCATTTGGAGTCGAATACTCGTGGCAAAAGTGTGGTTTCGAGTTGATTTTGAGCCGGTTCGAGGTAAGTGGCTTGTCTAACCTTGTGTGGGGGACCTTTCCCCTTAGGATATGATATTTGGTAATTGAATGCCTTGTACGTGAAGTGACGAGCGCGCACTTGAGCTAATTTTGGGGAATCCGGTTTTACGTTATGTATTTAAACTGAGTTCTTTCCTTACTTGTTTTATTCTACCTGCAAGCATAGCCTGTGTTAGTTTAGAAAAGCATGCTTAGTTGACATAATTGCCTATTTGCTTAAACTGCCTTTATTGCATTACGTGAAGCATGTTAGGCTAGAATTAACTGTTTACTTGTTACGGACTTAGTATTTTGGAGACTTCGAGGTACATCTGCCGCTTCCGTAGACCGAAGAGTCTCCTTCTTTATTCTATCTTGTAGTGTTAGCCCTTCCATCGTACTGTTGATGTAGACATTCTGGAGATTAGAGCACGTAATATGATGTAGTTTATGAGAATTTCTTTATTGTAAAGATAAAAATTATTTTCTCACATGAAAAGAAGGTTATCTTTTTACTATTTTAAGAATTAAGTGTACAATAATTTATACTCTTTTTATGAGATTAGGAAAAATATAAATTGAGAAAATATATGCATTTTTATATGGAGGTTTTAATGAAATAATAGTGTATATATTAAAATCATACCGTACCACATGACCATGATAGTAAAGTGTATTATAGTAACTTGTATAAAGTGTATTAAAAATAAGTAGATTTTTAAGTTGAGATAAATTTTAATTATGCGATTAATTGATTAATTATCGGGTAACGGAATATTATCAAAATTGATTATTGGATAAAGATTACAATTTCCCAACAAGGGATTACGTGGCAGTGTCACGAACTGGATTTTCCACCATCGGGAGTCGTGATGGCGCCTACTGTTGGAGCTAGGCAAGCCAAACATTTAAACATTTTTGGATAACAACATAACAATAATAAAATAACGAGTCTTTAAATAAATGCGGAAGCCTTTTAAAACATAAATAACTGAAAACCCAAAATGCGGAAGTCTAATGTTTCACTACCCAAGACTGGAGTCGCTATCTCACGAACTACTAAAGAGTGCTACAAACAAGTCTGAATAGAAATACATAAATGTCTGTCTCGGTACAATGAAAACAAATTGAAACATAGAAAGGGACTCCGGCCTGCGAACGCCAGCTAGGCTACCTCGTAAGTCCCTGGACTGAAGTCAGCTCCCGATCGATATCCTACTGATGTGGTCCAAAAGCTGCTCCAGTACCGTAATCTGTGCAAAAGAGCACAGAAGTGTAGCATCACACAACCGACCCCATGTGCTGATAAGTTCCTGGCCTAACCCCGGCGAAGTAGTGACGAGGCTAGACAGGACTACCAAGTCAACCTGTGCAGTTCAATGTATATATGTGTAATAGAAAGAAAGGGTACAGAAATTAAACAGTTAAGAGGGAGGGAAGCATATTATGAGGGAGTACAGTTCGGATATAAAGTCAACAATATAAATAAGAAACAAGGCAATAACAATAATTAATGAGAGCAGGAAAATCAACAGTTGCACGACATCAACCATCGTGCTTTTTACTCTCATTCTCACCAAAAGCAATCAAATAAAGTGCACGGCATCACCCTTCGTGCTTTCCCTCATGCAACTCTCATATCATGGCACAGAATGATCCTTCGTGCAAATATAATCAAAACATGGCACGGAATGACCCTTCGTGCAAGTGTAATCAAAACATGGCACAGAATGACCCTTCATGCATATATAATCAAAACATGGCACGAAATGACCCTTCGTGCATATATAATCAAAACATGGCACGGAATGACCCTTCGTGCATATATAATCAAGACATGGCACGGAATGACCCTTCGTGCATTATCACTCTTCCTCACCCAAACAGTAATCACAACCAAACGGGGCGAGGGGATAAACAAATAATAAGAAATGTCCCGGCAAGGGAGATAATTGATGTACTTAAACCATCCCGGCAAGGGATTATTCATATCACTTTCTATTTCTTCCAATTCTTACTCCATAGTCTTCGTGTCATTCGAGCCAACGCTCCAAAGAATTTACAATTCGTAATTAGTTCTCTTACTCTTCACATTGCATAGAATACATCAATTAACATGGAAGAGTCATAACAATATAAGGATAAGTACATACAAGGACCCACGGTCATGCTAGACACCGGTGTATAGATACTCGTCACCATGCCTATACACCGTACTCGATCATTTAGCAATTAGCAAATAATAACACTCTAATCATATTCCTTCAAGCCAAAGTTAGATCAAACACTTACCTCGAATGCTCCAAACTCAACTCAATCCTCTAGTATAGCTTTACCCCTCGAATCCACCACTAAACCGCTCGAATCTAATCACAAATTAGTTGAACGTCTTAACAAATGCTACTTGAATCAATTTGAATGCATGAAAATGAAATTTCCCAAAGTTTGTTCAAAAATTCCCAAAATGCCCCCGGGCCCACGTGGTCAAAACCCGAGGTTCGAACCAAAACCCGATTACCATTCCCCCCATGAACTCAAATATGTATGTTATTTTGGAATCGGACCTCAAATTGAGGTCCAAAACCCCAAATTTAGGAACCCTAGTTCTACCCTAGGTTCCCAAATTCCCCCATTAAAATCTTTGTTTTGAAGTTGAAATTATGTTTAAGGATGTTAAGGAGTATAGAAAATCAGTTAGAAATTACTTACCAATCGTTTTGAAGAAGTAAAATCATTTGGAAAATCGCCTCTTATGTTTTGGGTTTTGAAAAAAGTGAAAAATGACTGAAAATTCCGACTTTATATACTTTACTAAAGGCTGGCGCAGACCGCACAAAAATGCACCGCGGCCGCACCGAAGAAGGGAAGAAAAATGACTCTCTGAACCTACCCAGCGCGGACCGCACTGATTTGGTGGGCGGCCGTGCTGATCGACCTAGAATTCACTGGCCCTCTGAACCTAGCCACGCGGACCGCGCAAAAATGCACCGCGGCTGCGCGGCTTCCAGCGTGGACCGTGCGGAAATGATCGCGGCCGCGCTGGGGGCCTGCAACACCTGGACCTGCAAATTTCTGATACTTTTAAGTCTAAGACCCTCCTGAGACCCACTCAAAACTCACCCGAGCCCTCGGGGCTCCAAACCAAACATGCACATAACTCCAAAAACATCCTACGGATTCATCCTTGCGATCAAATCGCCAAAACAACATCGAATTAGGCCTCAAGAACCATGATTTCCTTCCAATTTTCATGAAACATCAAATTTATATTTTCTAGCTCACAACACGTCAAATGACGTCCAAATTTAACCGAACTTTACAGCAATTGTTTAGACCACATATATCACTTGTACCGGGCGTCGGAACCAAAATACGAGCCCGATACCACAGTCTTCTAAACAAATTTCACCTTCCAATTTCTTTAATTATTTTCAGAAAACAATTTCACGTAAAAATTCATTCCTCGGACTCGGGACCTTGGAATTTGATTCCGGGCACACCCCCAAGTCTCATATTTTCCTACGGACCCTCCGGGACTGTCGAATCACGAGTCCGGGTTCGTTTGCCCAAAACGTTGACCAAAGTCAAGCTTAATCAATTAAAACATCAAAATTTTATTATCTTTCTCACAAATTCATATTTAAACGTTCCGGCTACGCGCCCGGACTGCGCACACAAATTCGAGGCAACCCCCAATTGAGGTTTTCACGGCCTCAGAAATACAGAGTGAGTAGGAATACCGGTGATGACCCCTTTGGGTCGTTACATTCTCTACCTCTAAAACAACCGTTCGTCCTCGAACGGACAAGAGAAAGAAGTACCTGAGTCAGGAAAAAGATGGGGATAACGGCTCCGCATATCAGACTCGGACTCCCAGGTCGATGCCTCAGGAGGCTGACCTCTCCACTGAACACGAACAGAAGGAAAACTCTTAGACCTCAACTGACGAACCCGCCGGTCTAGAATAGCCACCGGCTCCTCCTCATATGATAAGTCCTTGTCCAACTGGACAGTACTGAAGTCTAACACATGGGTAGGATCGGCGTGATACCCACGAAGCATAGATACATGGAAAACTAGGTGAACGGCTGATAAGCTAGGTGGCAACGCAAGTCTATAAGCCACCTCACCCACTCGATCAAGAATCTCAAACGGGCCGATGTACCTAGGGCTAAGCTTGCCCTTCTTCCCAAATCTCATCACGCCCTTCATAGGCGACACTCGGAGTAATACCTGCTCACCAACCATGAAAGCTACATCTCGAACCTTATGATCGTCTTCTGCCGCGACTGAGCCGAACGAAGCCTGCCCTGAATGATCTTGACCTTATCCAAGGCCTCCTGGACTAAATCTGTACCCAATAATCGAGCCTCTCCCGGCTCAAACCACCCAACCGGAGACCGACATCGCCTACCATACAACGCCTCATAAGGAGCCATCTGAATGCTGGACTGGTAGCTGATGTTGTAGGCAAACTCCGCCAAAGGCAAGAACTGGTCCCACGAGCCTCCAAAATCAATGACACAGGCTCGGAGCATATCCTCAAATATCTAAATAGTCCTCGGACTGGCCGTCCGTCTGAGGGTGGAACGCTGTGCTCAACTGAACCTGGGTGCCCAACTCCTGCTGAACTGCTCTCCAGAAGCGCGAGGTAAACTGCATAACCCGGTCCAAAATGATAGATGTCGGCACCCCATGAAGGCGAAAAATCTCTCGGATGTAGATCTCGGCTAATCTCTCCGATGAATAAGTGGCTGCAACAGGAATAAAATGCGCTGACTTGGCCAGCCTATCAATAATGACCCAAATAGCATCAAACTTCTTCCGAGTTATCGGGAGTCCAGTAACGAAATCCATTGTAACCCTCTCCCACTTCCACTCGGGGAGCTCAATCCTCTGAAACAAACCACCAGGCCTCTGATGCTCATACTTAACCTGCTGACAGTTCAAACATCGAGCCACATATGCAACAATATCCTTCTTCATCCTGCGCCACCAATAAAGTTGCCGCAAGTCCTGATACATCTTCGCGGTGCCCGGGTGAATAGAATACCGAGAACTATGGGCCTCCGCTAAGATCAACTCTCGAATCCCATCGACATTGGGCACACAAACTCGCCCCTGCAATCTCAAAACACTGTCATCATCTAAGGTCACCTTCGTGGCACCTCCACGCTGCACCGTGTCTCTCAGGACACAGAAATGGGGATCATCAAACTGCCGATCACGGATACGCTCCAATAGAGAAGAACGAGCGACCGTACAAGCTAACACTCTGCTAGGCTCAGAAATGTCCAACCTCACAAATCGATTGGCCAAGGCCTGAATATCCAAAGCAAGCGGTCTCTGGCTGACCGGAATATAAGCAAGACTACCCATACTGGAGGACTTCCTACTCAATGCGTCGGCCACCACATTGGCCTTACCCGAGTGGTATAAGATAGTAACATCATAATCCTTCAGCAACTCCAACCTCTTCCTCTGCCTCAGATTCAACTCCTTTTGCTTGAACAAGTACTGAAGACTCTTGTGATCGGTGTACACCTCACACGTCACACCATATAGGTAATGCCTCCAAATCATCAAAGCATGAACTATGGCTGCCAACTCTAGATCATGAACCGGATAATTCTTCTTGTGGATCTTCAACTACCTCGAAGAATAAGCAATGACTCTGCCATCCTGCATCAATACTACACCAAGTCCAATACGGGAAGCATCACAATAAACTATATAAGGCCCTGAGCCTGTGGGCAAAACCAATATCGGTGCCGTAGTTAGAGCTGTCTTGAGCTTCTGAAAGCTCGCCTCTCACTCGTCCGACCATCTGAACTGGGCACCCTTCTAGGTCAATCTGGTCATCGGGGCTGCTATGGATGAAAATCCCTCTACGAACCGGCGGTAATAACCCGCTAACCCCAAGAAACTCCGAATCTCAGTAGCTGATGCTGGTTGGGGCCAGTTCTTGACTGCCTCAATCTTCTTTGGGTCCACCGGAATACCCTCTTCTGATACGACATGACCCAGAAATGCAACCGGACTCAACCAGAACTCGCAGTTCGAGAACTTAGCATATAACTGACTATCCTTCAGAGTCTGAAGAACCACCCTAAGGTGCTGCTCGTGCTCCTCCTGGCTGCGAGAGTACACCAAAATATCATCAACAAAGACTATCACGAACATGTCCAAGTAAGGTCTGAACACTCGGTTCATCAACTCCATAAATGCGGCTGGGGCATTGGTCAACCCAAACGACATGACCAAAAACTCATAATGCCCATACCGAGTGCGGAATGCTGTCTTAGGGACATCAGACGCCCTAATCCTCAGCTGATGGTAGCCAGATCTCAAGTCTATCTTTGAAAACACCTTCGCACCCTGAAGCTGGTCTAACAAATCATCAATCCTCGGCAGTGGATACTTGTTCTTTATCGTCACTTTGTTCAATTGCCGGTAATCAATGCACATCCTCATCGATCCATCCTTTTTCTTCACAAATAACACTGGCGCACCCCAAGGAGAAACACTAGGCCTGATGAAACCCTTCTCTAGCAAATCTTGCAACTGGTCCTTTAACTCCTTCAACTCTGGCGGGGCCATGCGATACGGCGGAATAGAAATGGGCTGCGTTCCTGGGGACAGATCAATATAGAAATCAATATCCCTGTCGGGCGGCACACCCGGCAGGTCTGAAGGGAAAACCTCGGGGAACTCCCGAACAATAGGAACAGAGTCAATAGAAGGAACCTCCGTGATGGAATCGCGAACATACGCCCGATAAGCTAAACAACCCTTCTCGACCATACGTCGAGCCTTCACATATGAAATAACACTGCGGGTGGCATGACCTGGGGTCCCTCTCCACTCCAATCGGGGTAAATCTGGCAAAGCCAAGGTCACGGTCTTGGCGTGACAATCCAAGATAGCATGATACGGGGACAACAAATCCATCCCAAATATAACATCGAAATCTACCATGTCTAAAAGCAATAAATCAACACGGGTCTCAAGACCCTCAAACACTACCACACAGGAATGATGAACTCGGTCGACCTCTATATAATCACCCACCGGTGTAGATACATAAACAGGGTACCCAAAGCATCACTAGGCATAGCCAGGTAGGGTGCAAAATAAGACGACACATAGGAATACGTAGACCCAGGGTCAAATAGTACTGAAGCACCCCTATCACAGACCAGAATAGTACCTGTAATAACAGCATCTGAAGACTCAACCTCTGGTCTGACTGGCAAAGCATAACACCGGGGTTGGGCCCCACCTCCCTGAACCATGTCTCTGGGACGATCTGCTATTGGCTGACCCCTACCTCTGTCGATCCGAGCTCCACCTCTACGGTCTCTACCTCCACCTCTATGATCCCTACCCCCGCCTCTAGCTGGCTGGGCGAGCTGTGTATCACCTGGTGCCTGAATCATGGGGCGAGGACCCTGCTGCTGAGAGCTACCCGAGGCTCGAGGGCAAAATATGACAATGTGACTCGGGTCACCACAACCATTACAAGCTCTCGGCTGCTGAGACTGCTGGCCCTATCGACCTGAATGTCCTCCCGGAAACTCTGAAGTGGCGGTGCACTAATGGGCTGCTGATCAGAATAATGCTGCTGAGAACCACCACCGCTTGGAGTACCATGAGAAACCTGGAGTGCTGACTAAAAGGGTCTCGGTGAATGGCCTCTACCATAAGAATCCCTACCTCCAGACGAGGTACCACTGAACCTACCAGAATGACGAGGCCTCTTATCCGATACCTGACCACCTCCCCGTGCAAGAGCCATCTCCACTCTACGGGCCGCATTGGCAGCCTCCTGAAAAGAAATCTCACTACCAGCTCCCATAGCCATCCGGAGACGGATCGGCTGAATCAATCCATCAATAAACCTCCGCACCCTCTCTCGCTCTGTGGGGAGTATAACAATAGCATGGCGTGCCAAATCAATGAACCGATTCTCATACTGCGTGACTGTCATAGTGCCCTGCTGGAGGCGCTCGAACTGCCTGCGGAGAGCCTCTCGCTGAGTAACTGGGAGAAACTTCTCCAAAAACAACTCTGCAAACTGATCCCATGTCAATGTTGGCGACCCTGCTGGTCTGGATAAGCAATAGTCCCTCCACCAAGTCATGGCGGATCCTGCAAGCCGAAAGGTGGCAAAGTCGACCCCATTGGTCTCCACAATATCCATAGTCCTAAGGATCTCATGGCAGCTAAATAAGAAATCCTGTGGATCCTCTGAAGAAGCACCGCTGAGTGTGGTGGCGAAGAGCTTGGAGAACCTATCAAGTCTCCACAAAGCATCCGAAGACATAGCCGCTCCATCGCCGGTCGGAGTCACAATACCCGACTGAACTGCCACAGCTGGCTGAACCACTGGAACCTGAGCCTGGGGAGCTACCTGCTCCGGGGTACGTGTAGCAGGAGTCTGAACCCCTCCTCCAGCCTGAGAAGTGGCTGGTGCTACTGGAAGCAAACCTGCTCTAGTGACGCTCTCCACAAAGCCTACCAATCTGACCAGAGCGTCCTGAAGAACTGCGGTGGCTATGAACCCCTCTGGGACCTGAGCTGGGCCCACCAGAGCTGCTAGGGCTGGAGCCTCCTCATCATAATCAACATGAGGCTCCACCTCTGGGACTGCTGCTCGGGGCTGAGCTCTGCCCCGGCCTCGGCCTCTGGCACGGCCTCGGCCTCTGCCCCTTGCAGGAGCTGCTGCTGGGGGCTCGGGCTGCTGCGCGGTAGAAGAGAAAGCACGTGTTCTCGCCATCTGCGAAAGAATAGAGTAGAAAGACAATCAGTATTTGAGAAATAGAATCGCACGACAAGAAAGAACAAAAGTGAAACTTTTCCTAACTCCGTAGCCTCTTGGGGATAAATACAGACGTCTCCGTACCGATCCCTCAGACTCTACCGAGGTTGTCCGTGAGTTGTGACACCTATGTAACCTAGTGCTCTGATACCAACTTGTCACGACCCGAATTTCCCACCCTCGGGAGTCGTGATGGCGCCTACTAATAAGAGCTAGGCAAGCGAATTAATTTAACACCTCTTTCAACATTATTAACAAAATAAAGAAGAATGAGGCAATTAATATAAAAGCGGAAGTCTCGAAAACATAAATAACAGAAACCAAGTGCGGAATTTCAAATACACCTCTACCCAGATCTGGTGTCACTAACTCACGAACTTCTACAGAATGCTAAATACAAATGTCTGAATGAGAATACAGTACTGTCTGATCCGATACAAGGGAAATCAAACGAAAGACAGGGATAAGAGAGACTCCGGGCCATGCGGATGCCAGCAAGCTACCTCAGAATCTCCGGACTGAAGTAAGCTCCCCAACGCTCCTACTGCTGACCAAAGGCTCCTGCTCCGGTACTATGATCTGTGCAAAAAGCACAGCAGTGTAGCATCAGCACAACCGACCCCATGTGTTGCTAAGTGTCTGGCCTAACCCCGGCGAAGTAGTGACGAGGCTAGACAGGACCTACCAAAAACAACCTGTGCAGATATGTATATATACAAAGGCAACAGAAATAACAACAGAGAATATAAACTAAAAAAGGGAAGGGGGCATGCACGGGAAACATACAGCGANCATAGCCGCTCCATCGCCGGTCGGAGTCACAATACCCGACTGAACTGCCACAGCTGGCTGAACCACTGGAACCTGAGCCTGGGGAGCTACCTGCTCCGGGGTACGTGTAGCAGGAGTCTGAACCCCTCCTCCAGCCTGAGAAGTGGCTGGTGCTACTGGAAGCAAACCTGCTCTAGTGACGCTCTCCACAAAGCCTACCAATCTGACCAGAGCGTCCTGAAGAACTGGGGTGGCTATGAACCCCTCTGGGACCTGAGCTGGGCCCACCGGAGCTGCTGGGGCTGGAGCCTCCTCATCATAATCAACATGAGGCTCCACCTCTAGGACTGCTGCTCGGGGCTGAGCTCTGCCCCGGCCTCGGCCTCTGCCCCTCGCAGGAGCTGCTGCTAGGGGCTCGGGCTGCAGCGCAGTAGAAGAGGAAGCACGTGTTCTCGCCATCTGCGAAAGAACAGAGTAGAAAGACAATCAGCATTTGAGAAATAGAATCGCACGACGGGAAGGAACAAAAGTGAAACTTTTCCTAACTCCGTAGCCTCTGGGGGATAAATACAGACGTCTTCGTACCGATCCCTCAGACTCTACCAAGTTTGTCCGTGAGTAGCGAGACCTATGTAACCTAGAGCTCTGATACTAACTTGTCACGACCCGGATTTCCCACCATCGGGAGTCGTGATGGCGCCTACTATTGGAGCTAGGCAAGCCAAACATTTAAACATTTTTGGATAACAACATAACAATAATAAAATAACGAGTCTTTAAATAAATGCGAAAGCCTTTTAAAACATAAATAACTGAAAACCCAAAATGCGGAAGTCTAAAATTTCACTACCCAAGACTGGAGTTGCTATCTCACGAACTACTAAAGAGTGCTACAAACAAGTCTGAATAGAAATATATAAATGTCTGTCTCGGTACAATGAAAACAAACTGAAATATAGAAAGGGACTCCAGCCTGCGAACGCCAGCTAGGCAACCTCGTAAGTCCCTGGACTGAAGTCAGCTCCCGATCGATATCCTACTGATGTGGTCCAAAAGCTGCTCCAGTACCATAATCTGTGCAAAAGAGCACAGAAGTGTAGCATTAGCACAACCGACCCCATGTGCTGGTAAGTGCCTGGCCTAACCCCGGCAAAGTAGTGACGAGGCTAGACAGGACTACCAAGTCAACCTGTGCAGTTCAATGTATATATGTGCAATACAAAGAAAGGGTACATAAATTAAACAGTTAAGAGGGAGGGAAACATACTATGGGGGAGTACAGTTCAGATATAAAGTCAACAATTTAAATAAGAAACAAGTCAATAACAATAATTAATGAGAACAGGAAAATCAACAGTTGCACGGCATCAACCTTCGTGCTTTTTACTCTCATTCTAACCAAAAGCAATCAAATAAAGTGCACGGCATCACCCTTCGTGCTTTCCCTCACGCAACTCTCATATCATGCCACGGAATGATCCTTCGTGCAAATATAATCAAAACATGGCACGGAATGACCCTTCGTGCAAGTGTAATCAAAACATGGCACAGAATGACCCTTCATGCATATATAATCAAAACATGGCACGAAATGACCCTTCGTGCAAATGTAATCAAAACATGGCACGGAATGACCCTTCGTGCATATATAATCAAAACATGGCACGGAATGACCCTTCGTGCATATATAATCAAGACATGGCACGGAATGACCCTTCGTGCCAAAGTTAGATCAAACACTTACCTCGAATGCTCCAAACTCAACTCAATCCTCTAGTATAGCTTTACCCCTCGAATCCACCACCAAACCGCTCGAAACTAATCACAAATTACTTGAACGTATTAACAAATGCTACTTGAATCAATTTGAATGCATGAAAATGAAATTTTCCAAAGTTTGTTAAAAAATTCCCAAAATTCCCCCGGGCCCACGTGGTCAAAACCCGAGGTTCGAACCAAAACCCGATTACCCATTCCCCCCATGAACTCAAATACGTAAGTTATTTTGGAATCGGACCTCAAATTGAGGTCCAAAACCCCCAAATTTAGGAACCCTAGTTCTACCCTAGGTTCCCAAATTCCCCCATTAAAATCTTTGTTTTGAAGTTGAAATTATGTTTAAGGATGTTAAGGAGTCTAGAAAATCAGTTAGAAATTACTTACCAATCGTTTTGAAGAAGTAGAATCGTTTGAAAAACCGCCTCTTATGTTTTGGGTTTTGAAAAAAGTGAAAGATAACTGAAAATCCCGACTTTATATACTTTACTGAAGGCTGGCGCAGACCGCACAAAAATGCACCGCGGCCGCGCCGAAGAAGGGAAGAAAAATGACTCTCTGAACCTACCCAGCGCGGACCGCACTGATTTGGTGTGCGGCCGCGCTGGTCGACCTAGAGTTCACTGGCCCTCTGAACCTAGCCACGCGTACCGCGCAGAAATGCACCGCGGCTGCGCGGCTTCCAGCGTGGACCGCGCGGAAATGATCGCGGCCGCGCTGGGGGCCTGCAACACCTAGACCTGCAAATTTCTGATACTTTTAAGTCTAAGACCCTCCCGGGACCCACTCAAAACTCACCCGAGCCCTCGGGGCTCCAAACCAAACATGCACTTAACTCCAAAAACATCCTACGGACTCATCCGTGCGATCAAATCGCCAAAACAAATTTCCATGAAACATCAAATTTATATTTTCAAGCTCACAACACGTCAAATGACGTCCAAATTTAACCAAACATTACAGCAATTGTTTAGACCACATATAACACTTGTACCGAGCGTCAGAACCAAAATACGTGCCCGATACCACAGTCTTCTAAATAAATTTCACCTTCCAATTTCTTTAATTATTTTCAGAAAACAATTTCACGTAAAAATTCATTCCTCGGACTCGGGACCTCGGAATTTGATTCCGGGCACACCCCCAAGTCTCATATTTTCCTACGGACCCTCCGGGACTGTCGAATCACGAGTCCGGGTCCGTTTGCACAAAACGTTGACCGAAGTCAAGCTTAATCAATTAAAACATCAAAATTTTATTTTCGTTTTCACAAATTCATATTTAGACGTTCCGGTTACGCGCCCGGACTGCGCACACAAATTCGAGGCAACCCCCAAGTGAGGTTTTCACGGCCTCAAAAATATAGAGTGAGTAGGAATACAGATGATGACCCCTTTGGGTCGTTACAGGCAACCCCATGCCTTTCAAATAATGACTCTTAGAGTCATGTATTAAGGTGGCACAATTCAAGAGAACTGTGGCCAAGTCATCACCCTGTTAGAAAATATGTAAAAGCTTGGCAAGGCTATCATTTTGATAGCATACAAATTGTTTCCATTTCCATACATCACCTACTTATTCAATTAATGAAAAGGTTCTGCAAGGTTTCCTCCAAGATTATACTTTATAGTAATGTAAGTTACTTAAGTTCATACGAAACTTCTTACGAAAATTAGCAACAGGATTTTGCGATTCTGAAGGACTACAGTGCAATCTTTTTCAAGAACAACATACAGATTTTTTCCTACTCCGGATATGTTAAAGCTATTCCTTCTTTTCTTTTGGCATGATCCAAGTAACGATACGTAAACGTAGTGATATTCCATAAGTGGTTTTACTCTTATCAGTTAAGGATGTCAATGTTATTCATTCCCGTAAAGTGATATTCAAGCTTGTCTAAGTACGTTTTGTTTAGTTTGATTGTCAAGACCCATTTCCATAATAAGTCATGATGGCGCCCAACACCATTGCTGGGCAAGCCAATGCGGAAATTTCCAAACAAGTCCTCATTTTACTTTTACCGAATAATTGCAAAAATTCTTTATAGTAAGATTTGAACGAAACAATAACCAATAACGAATAAAAATAATTATACAAATCCCCAAAATAAAAGTCTACCAATGTGTGTGCCAAGACCTGGTGTCACAAGTTGTGGACAACTAGTAGAATATACAAAAGAATCAATCTATCCTACTGTCCAAAACAGAATAGACAGCAAAACTAATAAGAAAGACTTCTTCAGGCGGCTGAAGGGCATGGGAAGGGAAAGCAACTCACCGTGGAAGTTGCAAAATCCACTCAGGCATGCGCACCAGATTGATAGCCAGATACACTTGTGCCAGATCCTATACAATTAAGTACATAAGTGTAGTATGAGTACATAAACAATATGTACCTAGTAAGTATCCCGTCTAATCTCGAAGAAGTGGAGATGAGAGGTCGACTAGATACTTACTAGGGTCAAATAATATGATAAAGTATTGTGCTAAGCATGAGAGTCACAAAAAAATCAACAGTTTGTAGCAAGAGGTAATAGATCATGTTCTGAACAACTTAGCAGTCAACCAATTACATTTCAAGTATTTAACAGGATAAGTCATGGATAAGATTCCACATAGATAACATGCGCACATTATGCCGAGGTCGACGGCCCGATCCAACAGGAAATAACTATGCACTGCTAGAGGGTCGAATGGAGCGAACCATAGATGCATCTATTTATACCGAGGCGATAGGCCCCATCCACAAAATATCAATTAATATCAAGAAAACACACGAAGGTACATTTATATTTAATAAATTCATGCAAGGGTTCAACAAGCATATATGCTCACTTTTATTCCTTTCCAAGTCTCTAGCATATCCTAAGTGATCGCATTAGCAGAAAAGCATAGAGATATTCACAAATATAGCATGATGTGGGTCCTAAACTACCCGTACAATTAATATAATAGTAGCTACGCACGGACTCTCGTCACCTGGTGGGTACGTAGCTCCCGCATTTAGCAGCAAATTACTCAATTATTACACCTATGGGGACAATTCCCTCTTACAAGGTTAGAAAGGAGACTCACCTCGCTCCGAAGTGCACTTCCAATACCAAGAACGATCTCAAGCCCTCAATTCGGAGTCGAACGATCCCAAACTAGTTAAATGAGGTTGGAACTAGTCAATATAGACTCACAAGATCAAATTCTAGCTATTTAAGCAATTTTCCAACCTTTAACTCAAGTTTCCTAAAATCCGACCCCGTGCCCACGTGCTCGGATTCCAAAATTTTTCGAAGGAAATTGTTCTCTACAACCTAAGGATCAATAATATGTGACTTCTAATTTATTCCATAAAAAATTCCGTGGTTATATCTAACTTTTATTAAAATCCTAGGTTTTTGCTCTAACCCAATGATTTCACCTAAATTCTAGTGTTTAATCTACCTAATACACAAGTATTAAACTAAGGGTGGGTGGGATGAACTTACCTCACGATGCTAAGTGGAAGTCTTCTCCCCAAAGCTCTCAAAATCGCCAATAGAAGAGTGTATAAGTGATAAAAATGGCTTAGAACTCGAATTAAATTAACCTCACTGATTCAGCGATTTCCGCATCTGCGGTCAGGGGACCACATCTGCGGTCCCGCATCTGCGAGAAATGGACTACATCTGCGAAATGGGCTAAAAGAGCTGGGACCGCTTCTGCGATCTTGAGGCTGCATCTGCAGAGCTGCTTCTGCGGCTTGGGAGTCGCTTCTGCGGTTCCTGGCCTGCCCTGGGCCGCATCTGCGGTCTCGCACCTGCGGTCCACAAACCGCAGGTGCGGTTATGATAGAAGCAGCAGCTTCAGCACTTCTCAAAATTTTTAACTTCACTCAAGCCTCGTCCGATTGACGCTCGGGGCTCCCGTACCCCGCCCGAACATTCCGACAAGTCTGAAATCACGAAACGAACCTACCCGAACTTTCGGAACACCCGAAACAATGCTAAATCTAAGAATCACTCCCTAAAACCAAATGAATCAAACTTATGAACCTCAAGTTCTTAATTTTCCTCTAACGGGCCAAAACGCTCTTAAACTACTCGGATTGACACCAAATTTTGCGGGCAAGTCTTAAATGATATATCGGACCTGTACCGTGCTTCAAAACCAACATACGAGCCTGATACCCATGAAATCAATCATTAATTAGTTTCTTTAAATCCTTAAAACTTCAGATTAACAATTTCTAAAAAAAATTCATTACTTGGGCTAGGAATCTCGGAATTCGACTCCGGGCATACGCCCAAGTCCCATATTTTCCTACGGACCCCCCGGGATAGTCAAATCACGAATCCGAGTCCGTTTGCTCAAAATATTGACCAAAGTCAAACTTACCTTTTTAAGAAAATCCTAAGGAATCAAATGAGCATATTTCACTCCAAACTCTTCAAAACCCCGAACCAACCATCCCCGCAAGTCGTAAATTAGCTAAAGCAAGCACGGGAAGTTTTATTTAAGGGAACGGGATTCTAAAAGGCAAAACGACTAGTCAGGTCATTAAATTCTCCACCTCTTAAACAAACGTCTGTCCTCGAACGGACATAGAAAAGTACCTGAGCTGCTGAATAAATGGGGATATCTGCTCCGCATGTCCTCCTCGGACTCCCAGGTCAGCTCCTCGACTGGTTGGCCCCTCCACTGGACCCTCACCGCAAAAATCCTCTTGGACCTCAACTGGCGATGCTGCCTATCTATAATGGCAACTGGCTCCTCCTCGTAACCCAAACTCCCATCCAGCTGAATAGTACTTAAGTCTAACACATGGGACAAGTCGGCATGATACTTCCGAAGCATCGATACATGAAAAACCGGATGAACTCCCGATAAGCTAGGGGTAAGGCAAGCACATAGGCAACCTCCCCAACTCGTCTCAAAACCTCAAAGGGACCAATAAACCTTGGGCTCAACTTGTCCTTCTTCCCGAACCTCATAGTGCCTTTCATTGGCGAGACTTTCAAGAGAACATTCTCCCCAACCATGAACGATATATCACGCGCCTTCTGATCCGTGTAACTCTTTTGTCTGGACTGAGCTGTGCAAAGCCTCTCCTGAATCAACTTCACCTTATCCAAGGCATCCTGTACCAAATCTGTACCGTATAACTTAGCCTCACCAGGCTCAAACCACCCGATAGGAGAACGACAACGGCGACCATATGAAGCCTCGTATGGAGCCATTTCTATGCTGGACCGATAACTATTATTGTATGCAAACTCCGCCAAGGGCAAGAACTGATCCCACTGCCCTCCAAAGTCAATCACACATGCTCTGATCATGTCCTCCAAAATCTGAACTGTCTGCTCCGACTGTCCGTCGGTCTGAGGATGGAATGCTGTGTTGAGCTCTACACGGGTCCCCAATTCACTCTGAACGACTCTCCAGAAATAGGAGGTGAACTGAGGGCCCCTATCTGATATAATGGAAATCGGCACACCGTCCAACCGGACTATCTCCCGAGTGTAAATCTTAGCATACCTCTCTATTGTATAAGTAGTTGCCACTGGAATAAAGTGGGCCGACTTGGTCAACCTGTCAACAATGACCCATACTAAATCAAACTTCCGCAAAGTCCGCGGCAACCCAACTACGAAATCCATGGTGATGCGCTCTCACTTCCACTCCGGGATAGGCATCTGGTGAAGTAGGCCACCCGGCCTCTGGTGTTCATACTTGCCTTGTTGGCAATTCAAACACTTAGCCACATACTCTACTATGTCTTTCTTCATCCTCCGCCACCAATAATGATGTCTCAAGTCGCGATACATCTTCGTAGCTCCCGGGTTAATGGAATACCGCGAGCTGTGTGCCTCCTCTAGGATCCTCCCTCTCAGTCCATCAACATTAGGAACACATAAATGACCCTGGAGTAGCAAAACACCATCCTCGCCAATAGAAACCTCCTTGGCACCTCCCTGAAGCACCGTCTCTTTGAGAAATGCCAAATATGGATCATTGAACTACCGGGCCTTGATCTGCCCCAATAATGAAGACTGAGCAACCACACACGCAAGAACTCGGCTGGGCTCTGAAATGTCCAACCTCACAAGTCTGTTAGCCAAGGACTGAATGTCCAAAGCTAGTGGCCTCTCCGCTGCTGGAATGAATTCCAAGCTACCCATACTCTCCGCCTTTCTGCTCAAGGCATCCGCGACCACATTTGCCTTTCCCGGATGATAAAGAATGGTGATGTCATAATCCTTCAATAACTCAAGCCACTTGCGCTACCTAAAATTAAGATCCCTCTGCATGAACAAATGCTGCAAGCTGCGATGATCTGTATAAACCTCACATGACACCCCATACAGATAATACCTCCATATCTTATGGGCACGAACAATCGCGGCCAACACTAGATCGTGCATAGGATAATTCTTCTCATGAACCTTCAGCTGACACGAAGCGTATGCAATAACTCGTCCCTCCTGCATCAATACACATCCCAAGCCAATGCGTGAAGCGTTGGAATACACCGTATACATGCCCGAACCGGAAGGCAACACAAGAACCAGTGTCGTAGTTAAAGTTGTCTTGAGCTTCTGAAAGCTCTCCTCACAATCATCTGACCAACAGAAAGGAGCACCCTTCTAGGTCAATCTAGTCAAGGGTGATGCAATAGATGAAAAACCCTGCACGAATCGCCGGTAATAACCTGCTAACCCCAGGAAACTCCTGATCTCGATCACTGAGGTAGGATGTGGCCAACTCTGAACTGCTTCAATCTTCTCGGGATCCGCCTTAATACGCACAAAGTGAACACAAGTCAAGAAAACGAGAAATAGGCGTCACAAAACATGCTATACAACTAAGCAAGGCATCATCAATAATTTCAAATCATAGGGAAGATACTACACATGCCAAAGCCTAAATATGCTACTATCAAACAAGTCAAAGGCGCCTAGGTATCTCATCTTTCTTCCTCTATTTATTCCCTAAATTCTAATCTACTCTAAAAATAAAAATAAAAATAAAAATACTACTACCCGGTTCAAACTACATCCCCTGGAAAAGAACTGATGCACAAAGAAAAACCACGGGGGATTATTACTGTTTTGGAAGAACCACTTTCTTCCCCCTCAGTAGCAGACTTAAATGAATCTTCAGATTTCTGGGATTCCTCCTCCCTACTCGCCTTCAGTTGTTCGTTAATTTTCTTAATCTGGTCTCCGCAGGTAACAATCGTATGAGTAATTTGTTTTACTCTTTTCTTAGAGGTTGGGGTTTTGGAAGTAGTGATAGTCGGTCCGGAAGTGGTTTCTTGTAGTGGTGATGAAGGGTTTGCAAAAGTGTTAGGTTTGGTTCTGGAAGAGAAGAGAGTTGGATTGTGTTTGGAAGATGAGAAAAGAAGAAGAGTATTTGACGGCTTAAAAACGATGGAGTGAAGAAACCAATAATGTTGATCAATTTAAAGGGGAGATAATTAATGAGTAACGGTAGGCTTTTCAGACTTTTAGAAGTCTAATCAAATTGAATGTCAGCTTTGAAAAGACGTTGGAGTCTATCTCTAATATCTAGGTAGTTTAATTCAGTTACGAGTCTTTGAAAGGAACTGGTTCACTTGTAACAGATAAGTTCAAAACAACATTGGAATTTGGTAGGACTTTTCTCATTATCCAAATATTATTATTTCAAATTATACAGAGTGTAGAAAACATACCTATTTATCTTGATGAACCAGGTTCTTCACTGAAAATTCTCTCGTGTAAGTCTAAATTTGTCAAAACGGAGAAAATATCATTAGACACTAATGAATCATTTAACACATGTCACATGAGTATACAATTGAAATTATGACCTTGAGCAAGATCTAATATGATTATGTACAAGATTTTACATATTTTCTAACCAAATAATAATTTTTTTTCATTTTTTTTCCGTTAAACGTTGAACTGGTCTTTTTAGGTGATCTCAATCATCCCTAATTCCAACTTGTTTCTCTCAAAGTGATCTCAACTTAAGGCTTTTGTGAATATCTCAGAAATTTGCTTGTCAGTAGCACAAAAATCCACAGTGATCAAGCCTTTCTCATAGTTGTCCCTAAAAAATGGTGCCTAACATCTTTGTGCTTAGTTTTCTTATGATGAACCGGGTTCTTTGTCATACTAATGGCATCAGTGTTATCACAAAATATAGGGATACAACCAACATCAATTCCAAAGTCCAATAATTGCTGTTTGATCCATAGCAATTGAGCAAAACATGAAGCAGCAACAACATACTCAGCTTCAGAAGTAGATAGGGGCACTAGATTTTGCTTTTTGGTAGCCCACGACACAAGACATGATCCATGAAAGTGCGCCATACCTGAGGTGCTTTTCCAATCCACAAGGAAACCTGCATAATTAGCGTCAGCATATCCCACTAGGTTAAAATTACTACCTTTTGGATACCAAAGACAATGGTCAGTGGCGCTTTTCAAGTATCTCAATATTCTCTTTACAGCAGTCAAGTGGGACTCCTTTGGATTTTCCTGAAATCGAGCACAAAGACCTACACTGACACAATGTCAGGTCTGGTAACAGTGAGATATAAAAGAAAACCAACCATTCCCCTATACAACATCTGATCAACAGATGAACCACATTCATCTATATCCAATTTTGTGGTTGTTGCTATAGGAGTATCGATTTCTTTTGATTCTTCCATTTTAAACCTTTTAAGCAACTCTTTCACATATTTATGTTGATGGATCAAGTTCCATTTGAGTTTTGCTTAATTTGTAAGCCGAAAATGAAATTATGCTCGCCCATCATACTCATTTTGAATTTACTCCCCATTAGTTTAGCAAATTCTTTACATAGATTATCAGTACTTTCTCCAAAGATTATATCATCAACCTATATTTGCACTACTAAGAGGTCTTTAGCTTTTTCCTTCATGAATAAAGTGTTATCCATTTTACCTCTCTTGTAGCCATGCTCAAGCAAGAATTTTGATAATCTTTCATAACAAGCTCTGGGAGCCTGCTTGAGCCCATAGAGTGCCTTGTCAAGTTTGTACACATGATCAGGACACTCCTTGCTTTCAAACCTTGGAAGTTGCTTGGCAAACACTTCTTCCTTGAGATAGCCATTGAGGAAGGCACTCTTGACATGCATCTGATGGAGAGCGAATTCCATATAAGCAGAAAAAGCTATAAGGAGTCTTATAGCTTCCAATCTTGCAACCGAAGCAAAAGTCTCATCATAGTCTATGCCCTCCTCTTTACTATACCCTTGAACCACCAATCTTGCTTCGTTCCTTGTAGCTGTTCCATCTTCATCAAGTTTGTTTATAAAGACCCATTTAGTTCCAATCACTGATATGTCCCTAGGTTGGTACCAGATGCCAAACTCGACTTCTCTCAAATTGGTTGAGTTCATCCTGCATTGCATTTACCCAGTCTGCATCCTGCAAAGCCTCAGCAACATTTTTAGATTCAATAAGAGATAGAAAAGCATGAAAAGCATAAAGATTCTTCAAGGAAGATCTAGTTTTGATTCTAGAGGTTGGATCAGTAATTATGTTCTCAATGGGATCAGAACTTTGGTACTTGTAAGGTTTCACAACCATCCAGTTTCCACTAGATGTTCCTCCAATGTTTTGTTGCTGAGGAACAGGTTCATGGATAAGTTCCATCAAGGTTTGAGATTCAGTTCCCCCTATCAGGTTGCCCTGAGTAGAAGAACATGTTCTATTACATATTCCTTCTTCTGGTGCAGCTTCAGCCTGGGTTGTGATTTCATTTAAATTTCTTACCAACCCAATTGCTTAATGTTCATGTTCGTGTCTCTCAGAAAGAATATTAGTTTCATCAAAAACAACATGTACACTTTCTTCTACACATATAGTTCTTTTGTTGTAGATCTTATAAGCTTCACCATATGAAGAATATCCCAAGAATACCCTCTCATCACTTCTGGGATCAAACTTACCTATGGAGTCTTTACCATTTTTGTGCACAAAGCACTTGCATCCAAATGACCTAAGATGGGACATATTTGGTCTCTCCCCTTAAGTAACTCATAGGGAGTCTTCTCTACAAGAGATCTAATTATGCACTTATTTATGACTTAGCATGTCGTATTACAGCTTATGCCCAGAAGCTATGTGGCAGTTTACTAAAAAGAAGCATAGTCCTATCCATATCTTCAAGTGTCATATTCTTTCTTTCAACTACTCTATTCGGTTATGGAGTCCTAGGAGCGTAAAAATTATGATATATCCCATGCTCATCACAAAGTTCAGCAAACTTAGCATTTTAAAATTCAGTTCCATGATCAGACCAAATTGATGCAATTTGATTACCTAGTTGTAAACATGTCAAATGCATCATCTTAAGATGTTAAAAACAATGTCGAATTAAACCTAGAGTAATCATCAATAAACACCATCACATATCTTTTACCACCTCTGCATAAAGTTCTCATTGGACCACATAGATCCATTTGGACCAGTTCCATCGTTCTGGTGGTGCTTACCACTTTGTTCCATTTAAAAGAGGATCTTACTTGCATCCCCCTTGCACAAGCCTCACAAACTTTGTCTTCCTTGATCTTGATGTTAGGTAGCCCTATCACCAGGTCCTTGGAGACTAATTTGTTGAGTTGACTCAGACTTGCATGTCCAAGTCTCTTGTGCCAAAGGAGGGGATTATTGTGCAACACACTCAAGTGAGTTCATTTTCTGAAAGTGTGGACAAATCTACAATATATATTTTTTACTCTTTTTCCCTGCAAAACAATCTTGTCAGTGGTAAGATTAATCGCAAAACATTTGGTAGAGGTGAATGCTACCAACTTACCTCTATCACACAACTGTGATACACTAATTAGACTGTATTTTAGGCCATCTATCAAGTAGACGTTCTCAATAGAGTGAGAATCAGTCTTAGCTACCTTTACAACCCCAATGATTTCACTTTTCTTCCCATTTCCAAAGGAGACATTACCTCCTTTGAGGTCCTCAAGTGAAAGGTTTCTTGCTTCCTGTCATATGCTTTGAGCAGCCACTATCCATGTACCATATTCGGCTGGTCCCCTTCACTTTGACCTGCAAAAGGAAATCAGGGGTTATTCTTAGGAATCCAAACTAGTTTGGTTCCCTTTATATAGGCAAAAGGGTGAATTAGATTCTTTTTAGCCCAGCTTGGCAGCCTATTTTTTTTCTTGAACAAATTTCTTATTCTTTTGACTAGCCTTTTCTTTTGCAGTGCATTCACTTTTCTTGTGACCAGTTTTACCACAATGTGTGCAAATTTTGTTCTGAGGAAGTGTGGGTACTTTCTTTCGGAATCCTACTTAGTTGCAGGGGTACCATAGCCAAGTCCTCTTTGTTTCTACTATGGTGTTCATATAGCCATGAAAGTGCATCGGAGGACATGTTCCATTTACAGGTTCTGTCTAGTTCATGCTTGGCCTTGCTTAGATCCTCCTTTAGGACTCTTATCTTCTCATCTCTTTTGCAAAATTCATCTTTACTAAGTTTTCTTCTGGAATGAGTTTTGTGAGATCAACTTTCCTTTTACTTGTTCCTAATTTCAATTTTAGATTTTCAGATCAAAGCTCTAGGACAGTGGTGTCAATTTCATGAACCTGGTTTTTAACACATCATTTGTATTTTCACTCTCACTATCCCTAAGTTCCAGATTTTTGCACTTAGCTTTCAAAATTACACACTCGTTAGACAGTAGTTCTTTTTCATTGTTTAGATCCCCAAGTTCATCAATGAGTTCGAGTAGTAACTCAGATAGCCTTTCTTTAGACAAAAATTTAATCTTGTCTTTGAGATGAATTACACATACCTCAAATTCCTCATCACATTCTCCAATGGCCATAAGTGCTTGTTCATCTCCATCTTCATCATCTGAGCTTTCTCCCCAAGCAGCAACCATAGCCTTTGTTGATCCTTTGTGTTCTTCTTGGGTAGAACCTGTTCCTTTTTACTGTTTCTTCGTTCAGCTCTTTCCTTCTTCCATTCAATTTCCCATTGAGGGTTGTTTTTGATGTAGTGATCAGTATTCCCACACTTGTAACACCCCTTATTGGTTTGCTTTTCGGGAACCCTTGGGTTGTTGTAGCTTCCACTTCATGAAGGACCCTTTCCTCTCATTAGGTACTTCTTGAAGTCCTTTGTGATCATGGCCATTTCATCATCTTCTAGTTCAGAACCTTCAGTGATTCTGAGTGTCAGGATCCTTTCCTTCTTGGGTACATCAATCTTCATGTTTTGCCTTCTAATTTCATAAGTAGTGAGATTTCCAATTACCTCATCCAACTTGAGTGTGGCAAATTTCTTTGATTCCCGAATGGCAATGATTTTGCTCTCCCATGTGACTGGAAGAACCCTTGTCAAAATCTACTCAACTCTGTCTTCTTCAGGAATAATCCTTCCAAGAGACATAATTTCATTTGTCAGTGTGGTGAACCTTGTATACATCTCCTGGATGGTTTCCCCTTCCTTCATGGTGAAATTCTCATATTAAGAATACAGTAGTGTTCCTCTGGACATCTTCACTTGAGGTGTTCCTTCATGAGCCACTTGCAAAGTGACCCAAATTTCCTTAGCAGTGGTACAACTTTGAATTTTTCCGTACTCGTCTGGACCAAGACCACACAATAGCCATTTCTTGGCCTTAGCATTCTTCTCCCATTTCCTAAAGTCCTCAGCAGTGCAGCCAGCTCTTATTTTTGGCACATCCACTGTTTCAGCATTCTTCTTCATGGTAGCCGGGGGACCATGAGTGACAATGTCCCATAGCTCATACTCTTCTCCGATGATATGATCTCTCATCCTGCTTTTCCACCAAGAGTAGTACTGGCCATTAAAGAGTGGTGGCCTAGCAGTAGATTGCCCTTCCCAATTTCCAGGTGGTGCACTCATCTTGATCTTTTCCTAAGGTGTTAGCCTCTTTGAGGATAACCCGCTCCGATACCAATTGATGTTTTAACTTCAATACCACACAAGAGGGGGGTGATTTGTGTGGTGTCCAATTTTTTGCTTAAGCTGATTATGGAAGGACCTGGTTCTTCTAAGTTCTCCTTAACCTACTATTGCTAAAATAGTAAATATGGAAAGTAAAGAACACAATTATTTTACAGGGAAAACACCTGGCTCAAAAGGTGAAAAAAGCACGACCAACTTCTCAGTAGGATTTTCCCAAACTCTCCACTAAATCACTGAGCCAAAACTGCATTTACAAAACACTTTTGTAAACCTAGGATTAACTCTAACCCCGTTTTGGCAAACAACCTCTAACTATTGCGACAACATCAAGTTAACTCTAACTTGAATACCCTGAGTACCTATTCCAATTGCCTCTAGATAAAGCTGAAAGGTACAATATGAAAACACCTACTACATTGAACTAGAATAAAAGACAGACACTTGGAACTGGTTCTTCTATCTGGTTCATGTAGCTTCAGGTTTGCACACTTGAATCACACACGAACTTCTTGCAAAAAGCCTTGCCATTTTGCTCTCAATTCACGTTTAACTTTTTTCATTTGTGCATTACCTGTAAAGTGAGAATATGCTGCGATTTAAAGAGTTAGTAGATGAAGAAATAACTAGAGTTCTAATGCTACTCTTTCTTGGAGGAAGAGTTCTAGTTGATCTCAACTGCTTACTCCCTCCCTATCTTGGATAGTGTTCTCCTTGATTAATGAGTCCTTATCCTTATTAATTATGCAACCTTTTAGGTCAGGAGATATCAATTATACCAAGTTAACCTTATCTCCTTCACATGCATCCCATATACTCAAATCTACCCGTTTCTATGCACATAGGGGATGGACCTGGTTCATGCCTGAGCTTCCTTTGTCAATCTTCTAACAAATTTTCACTTAGGCAAACAAACACAACTAATCGTAAAACAGAGGTGTGGAAGTGGAATTCTGTACAGTTTGACGGCCAATGTAAAAATATTCTAACTAGGATGACTCCACTTAAAACTAATATACATGTATAGAGCAGAATGAATATAAAGGATTCATATGATATACCGCAGTTAATTTGGTATTAAGGTGTAGTTGGTTGCTTGATCGACTTTCTGAAGCCACTCCAATTTGTGAGAAATACGAAAGTCTTATTAAAATTGTATTGATGTAATAAACAATTAAACAATTACGAAATGCACCAAGTGAAGAGACAAAAGCAGAGCTAAACTTGGTCTGCCACGGTCAGACCGTAACCGCAGTAGGACCGCGGCAGAGCAGAGCTGCAGATTCAGAGGACCTATTTGGCCGTCGTCCTGGCGTAACCGCGGTGGGACCGCGACAGAACGCGGAAAAGCAAGGGACTAAAGTGTCAAGTCAGGAAAATTTGGTGTAAAACCCTTATAAAAAGTAGAAATTCGGCCATATTAAGAGATTTGTTTTGGAGAGTAATTTTTGACGAAGGAATAGCAAAGAGCCGCCGTGGAGGCCGGGTTTCATCTTTTCTTCCACCAACTTAGTAATTTTTATGTTTCTTTGTATGATTTGTTGTTTTGCTACCATGTCTATGTGGAGCTAAACTTCACGTTCTAGGGTTGTGGTTCTTTCATGACTATTGTTATTCGAATATTGATTTTGATTTCTTAGTTTATCATATTGGTTTATTTATTTAATCCTGCACTTAATTATTTGATTGCTTGATCACCAATTGAATACTATCTACGAATCTCGAATTGAACTCGAAAGTGAGAATTCTAGATTGCATATAGGATTGAGTAGAGCAAGTTCTTCAACCTGGGCCTCGGGGAACGAATTCGCGGTTAGGATAGACATATACCTAATTGCCTTGCTTGGTTGATTTACAGGAATTATAAATGCGTTCTTGTTGATCGCAACAATAGAGACTTGGAAAGGAATAAAAGTGAGCATATATGCTTGTTGAACCCTTGCATGAATTTATTAAATATAAATGCGCCTTTGTGTGTTTTCTTGATATTAATTGATATTTTATGGATCAGGCCTATCGCCTCGGTATAAATAGATGCATCTATTGTTCGCGCCATTCGACCCTCTGGCAGTGCACAGTTTATTTTCTGTTGGATCGGGCCGTCGACCTCGGCATAATGTGCACATGTTATCTATGTGGAATCTTATCCATGACTTATCCTATTAAATACTTGAAATGTAATTGGTTGACTGCTAAGTTGTTCAGAACATGATCTATTACCTCTTGCTACAAACTATTGATTTCCTAAAGAAAGCTAAAAGACATATTTTTGTGTTTTTTTATCTTAAAAAAGAGTACTACGCTAAGAATGAGTACTATAACTAAGCTAACATAGCACAGAAAATCACCCAGACTATCTCCTCACCCCACACTTAAAATTGTGCAATGTCCTCAATGCACACTAAAAATAACAAGAGGGTAAAAGAGACTCCCTGGTAGGCTAAAGGCCGAAGCATTAGCAGCTCACGGGATACTCAGACTTCTCCCAGGTACGATCCTTTGTGCGGGAACCCCACACTTAGTTCTAACCACATGGCTCACTTTAGCACACTTCCTGTGGCTTTGCTCCCTATGCTCAAAATCCTACAAAATAAAACAACACTACAAAAATAATACAATAAGAAAAAAAAATCAAAAATACAAAGAAAGCAGTAGAGCTGGGTTGCCTCCCAACAAGCGCCTGATTTAACGTCGCGACACGACGCCATCACTTTCACCACTTTTCCTTCCACTTTGAGGATATAAATTGCGCCCCCAATTTTGCATCAATTTTTCTGTCACGTTCATGAGGCGGTGGTGTGAAAATAAAGGAACCAAGCAATAGATATCTCATCTTGCACTTCTTGGCCCTTAGGTGAGGAATGTCGTTTTGTCTCCTTGACATCACAAATTTCAGAATATAAGCAATTTGTTCCTCATCCATTGACTCCTCTATATGCTCGAATGGATCAATTCCCATGTCACCAACCAAACACAATGTTGAAAAATGTTTAGAATGAGGTCCAATACGCTCTAACTCCAAAATTGTATTATTTTTGACATCCTCAATTTCGCACTCTTTGTCAACCTTGGCATCATTAATAATATTTTGGTCTAATAATTGGTATTCTCGTTTTAGCTCCTCAATTTGGTCTAGAAGATCTTTTTCAGCTTCACACAACTTATCACTAAATTGTTGGGCGTTACATGCATCAACCTTTGCACTCATATCTGCATCCAAGTCGTGAATAGCAGTGCCAAATTTTTCGATCTCTTGTCCNTCTAAAAGATAAAACTACCCGATTCAAACTACATCCCATGGAAAAGAACTGTTGCACAAAGAAAAACCATGGGGGATTATTGCTACATAAAAAAAAAAGACATATTTTTGTGTTTTTTATTTAGACTTTAATCCCTCAAGAAAGCTGTCCACAAAATCCATCGTCGGGAAAAGTTCAAATTTTTCCATTTTTCTTTTTTTTTTTTTCGTTTTTTTTAAATTACTACACTAAGAACGAGTACTATAACTAAGCTAACATAGCACAGAAAATTACCCAGACAATCTCCTCACCCCACACTTAAAAATGTGCAATGTCCTCAATGCACACTCAAAATAACAAGAGGGTAAAAGAGACTCCCTGGTAGGCCAAAGGCCGAAGAATTAGCAGCTCACGGGATACTCAGACTTCTCCCACGTATGATCCCTTGTGCAGGTACCTCACACTCAGTTTCAAACACATGCTCGCTTTTGTACTCGCCTATTGGCTTTGACTCCATGCTCTTACTCCTACAAAATATAAAAATAATACTACAAAAAAATAATACAATAAAAAAATGTAACACAATAAGATATAAAAAAGGAAAACAAAAAACAAAAGAAAAAAAATGGAATTGGGTTGCCTCCCAACAAGCGCTTGATTTAACGTCGCTGCACGACGCCATCACTTTCACGACTTCTCCTTCCACTTTGAGGATATAAATTACGCCCCCAATTTTGCATCAATTTTTCTTTCACGTTCATGAGGTGGTGGTGTGAAAATAAAGGAACCAAGCAATAGATATCGCATCTTGCACTTCTTGGCCTTTAAGTGAGGAATGTCGTTTGTCTCCTTGGCATCGCAAATTTCAGACTATAAACACTTAGTTCCTCATCCATGTACTCCTCTATATGCTCGAATGGATCAATTCCCATGTCACCAACCAAACACAATGTTGAAAAATGTTTAGAATGAGGTCTAATACGCTCTAACTCCAAAATTATATTATTTTTGACATCCTCAATTTCGCACTCTTCGTCAACCATGGCATCATTAATAATATTTTGGTCTAATAATTGGTATTCTCGTTTTAGCTCCTCAATTTGGTCTAGAAGATCTTTTTCAGCTTCACACAACTTATCACTAAATTGTTGGGCGTTACATGCATCAACCTTTGCACTCATATCTGCATCCAAGTCGTGAATAGCAGTGCCAAATTTTTCGATCTCTTGTCCCAGTTTAGCTCTTCCTTCTATTAGGTCTTTTATCCCATCTGTAATTTTCTCACGTTGAGCCTCATATATTTCCAATCTTTCAGCTTGTTCCACCAGCCAAGTTCAACTCAAAATCTCCTCTTTTTCAAAATTTTCCTCTTGTTGGTGCTCGCTCTCTTCATTTAATTCTTCCATACTGGCCTCCATTCTTGTGATTGTTGCCCTCATTCTTTTCATATCTTTTCTAAGTTCATCATGTTGCTCTGCTACTTGCCTCAGAATATCCCTAAAATATGCATCATGTTCCATATCATGTACTTCATTGCCCCTATCAAACTCACAAACATTATAAGAAATATCATAAAAAGAGATCTGAGAAGGATAATAAGAACTAGGACAACCATCCCAATGGCCATCTTGACCACCACATATATGAAAAATATTCCACTCACAGAATCGAGATTGTGCGCACAACTCGCACACGGGAACATTCTGACAATTTTTCCACCAGTGAGGTCCTCCACAATATGGACAAGGATCATCATAATAAGAATAACCAATATTCGACCAATTCTCATTCCAAGAAGCCATGTCAACAAAGATAATAAAATATTGAACTAAGATAAAAAATAAAAAGAAACTTGAATAGACAAAAAGTAAAAATCTAACCTAGTAGAATAGTTAATTTCTAAGTCCCCGGCAACGGCGCCAAAAACTTGTTGCGGCCAAACGCACACGCAAGTATACGCGGTCGTCAAGTAATAAAGTGACTAAAAGTCAAATGTCGATCCCACAAGGACATGTGATTAACTATTAACCAAATTAGACTATCCTAATTATCTAAACAAGAATTAAACCTAGAAGTATTTGATTCTAAAATAATTAAATAAATAAAAACATATAATGAACTTTTAATAGAGAGAAAGAGCAGATTTTTATGATATCAATGTGATGAAAACGATCTAGGGTTATGGGCTATCTAACATTCCTATTGTATTCTTCAATTGAATTTACTAACTAATTTATCTAGTTTATTGGTTGACAGGGTTAATATTGCTCATAAGAATCTGTCGAGTTCTTACTCGCCTATTCAAGCTAACCTAACGCATATATGTCTATGGAGTTAGAATCAACAAGAACGCATTTATAATTCCTGTAAATCAACCAAGCAAGGAAATTAGGTATATGTCTATCCTAACCGCGAATCCGTTCCCCGAGGCCCAGGTTCAAGAACTTGCTCTACTCAATCCTATATGCAATCTAGAATTCCCACTTTCGAGTTCAATTCGAGATTCGTAGGTAGTATTCAATTGGTGATCAAGCAATCAAATAATTAAGTGCAGGATTGAATAAATAAACAATATGATAAACTAAGAAATCAAAATCAATATTCGAATAACAATAGTGATGAAAGAACCACAACCCTAGAACGTGAAGTTTAGCTCCACGTAGACATGGTAGCAAAACAACAAATCATACAAAGAAACATAAAAATTACTAAGTTAGTGGAAGAAAAGATGAAACCTGGCCTCCACGACGGCTCTGTGCTCTTCCTTCGTCAAAAATTACTCTCCAAAACAAATCTCTTAATATGGCCGAATTTTCTACTTTTTATAAGGGTTTTACACCAAGTTTTCCCAACTTGACACTTTAGTCCCTGGCTTTTCCGCGTTCTGCCGCGGTCCCACCGCGGTTACGCCAGGACCGCGGCCAAATAGGTCCTCTGAATCTACAGCTCTGCTTTGCCGCGGTCCTACCGCGGTTACGGTCTGACCGCGGCAGGCCAAGTTTAGCTCTGCTTTTGTCTCTTCACTTGGTGCATTTCGTGGGCATTGTTTGATTTGCCTCCTTTTCTCCGTAATTGATGCCAAACTTGCTCCATCGACTTCATTCGTTGGATATAGCCTGCAAAGCATAAAAAGCACTAATCAAAGCATTTGGTTATCATTTTTTACCACAAAGCTATACAAAAAATATTGTTCTTTTAGGGTCCAATTATAGTCTAATTCACCTATTATCATCTATCATATCCTAAGTGATCGCATTAGCAGGAAAATATAGAGATATTCACAAATATAGCATGATGTGGGTCCCAGACTACCCGGACAATTAACATAATAGTAGCTATGCACGGACTCTCGTCACCTAGTGCGTACGTAGCCCCCGCATTTAGCAGCAAATTACTCAATTATTACACCTATGGGGACAATTCCCTCTTACAAGGTTAGAAAGGAGACTCACCTCGCTCCGAAGTGCACTTCCAATACCAAGAACGAGCCCAAGCCCTCAATTCGGAGCCGAACAATCCCAAACTAGTTAAATGAGGTAGGAACTAGTCAATATAGACTCACAAGATCAAATTCTAGCTATTTAAGCAATTTCCCAACCTTTAACTCAAGTTTCCTTAAATACGACCCCGGCCCCACGTGCCCAGATTCCGAAATTTTTCGAAGGAAGTTGTTCACTGCAGCCTAAGGATCAATAATATATGATTTCTAATTTATTCCATAACGAATTTCGTGGTTAAATCTAAGTTTTATTAAAACCTTAGGTTTTTGCTCAAACCCCATGATTTCACCTAAATTCTAGTGTTTAATCTACCTAATACACAAGTATTAAACTAAGGATGGGTGGGATAAACATACCTCATGATGCTAAGTGGAAGTCTTCTCCCCAACGCTCCCAAAATCGCCAATGGAAGAGTGTATAAGTGATAGAAATGGCTTAGAACCCGTATTAAATGAACCTCACTACTTCAGCGATTTCCGCATCTGCGGTCAGGGGACCGCATCTGCGGTCCCGCATATGCGAGAAATGGACCGCATCTGCGAAATGGGCTAAAAGAGTTGCGACGGCTTCTGCGATCTTGAAGCCGCTTCTGCGGTTCCTGGCCTGGCCTGCCCTGGGCCATATCTGTGGTCTCGCACCTACGGTCCACCAACCGCAGGTGCGGTTATGACAGAAGCAGTAGCTTCAGCACTTCTCAAAATTTTCAACTTCACTCGAGCCTCGTCCTATTGGCGCTCGGGGCTCCCGTACCCCACCCGAACATTCCAACAAGTCTGAAATCACGAAACGGACCTACTCGAACCTTTGGAACACCCGAAACAACGCTAAATCTAATAATCACTCCCTAAAACCAAATGAATCAAACTTATGAATCTCAAGTTCTTAATTTTCCTCTAACGGGCCAAAACACTCTTGAACTACTCGGATTGACACCAAATTTTGCGGGAAAGTCTTAATTGATATATCGGTCCTGTACCGGGCTTCGGAACCAACATACGAGCCCGATACCCATGAAATCAACCATTAATTAGTTTCTTTAAATCCTTAAAACTTCAGATTAACAATTTCTATTAAAAATTCATTACTAGGGCTAGGAACCTCGGAATTCGATTCCGGGCATACGCCTAGGTTTCATATTTTCCTACGGACCCTCCAGGACCGTCAAATCACAAATCTGGGTCCGTTTGCTCAAAATGTTGACCAAAGTCAAACTTAGCTTTTTAAGAAAATCCTAAGGAATCAAATGGGTGTATTTCACTCCAAACTCTTCCAAACCCCGAACCAACCGTCCCCGCAAATCGTAAATTAGCTAGAGCAAGCACGAAAAACTTTATTTAAGGGAACGGGGTTCTAAAAGGCAAAATGACCAGTCGGGTCATTAAATTGATTCTCTTTTAAAAATCAAAGGGGTAGCTTTTAGAGCTCAAAATACCCAGGTCACCCATGTGAAAGGATCATATTATTGAAAATTAAGGTTTTCCTGTTGTCTTATCATATACTGGGAAATCAAGCACAACATTTTCATCGAAATGGTTCTGAAGTTCCCATTGATGTGGAATCACGTATTAGTAGATATTTTAAATTTATATCTTCATTTGGAAATTGACCGGGCGTTGATATACATCCATAGGCTACATATTATGTTAGCTAGTTTCTTGAATGACACGATTAATTTTCAGCAGGGCTGATCATGTCCTTATATTGTCAATGGTTCGAGTTATTAAGAAAAGAAAATAGATATGGACTCCTATGATGTTCCTCGTGAAGAGGTTTCTTACTGCATTTTGATTCCAAAAGGTATGATTTAAACTTAAAGTCATAAAATCTTTGCAAACTGCTAAAAGTAACACTAGTTAGGTTGTTGAGTTCCTATTTGGTTTGTCTAGCGGCGTGAATAGTTGAAATTTCTAATAGCTTAACTTTGTGGCTCCCTCTATTAAGTGATTTGTGGAAGAAAATGCATGTGAATAGATTTTAATTTTTATAAAATAGGGATACATGTACATGCATCTTCACTCATTCACCAACGTGCTACGGCCGGTCGGGCAGTTACCACCGGTTGCGATGTTATGTACTATTATTTACCACCGGTTGGGCGGTTACGCATTTACCCCCGAGCTACGGCCGGTTGGGCATTTACGCATTTACCATCGAGCTACGGCCGGTTGGGAATTTATATATTTACCAGCGAGCTATGGCTAGTTGGGCAGTGACGTATTTACCATCGAGCTACGACCGGTCGGGCAATTACCACTGATCAGTTCGGCAGTCATGCATCATACGATATGGATAATAGTCTTAAAGAGAAGCATTATATATATGAGTATGATAAGTATGCAGATAATGTGGAACTTCAGAGATTCAAGTTGATTTTTGTATGTCTTTAATTAATATTGACTTATTGTTATGTTTCAGTTCTGCCTTACATACTCAGTACATTATTCGTACTGACGTCTTTTTGTTGTGGACGATGCATTCATGCGTGCAGGTATAGATAATCAGTTTGACGAGCCCTCTTAGTAGACGAGATTTGCATTCAGTGAAGCATCAGTAAGACTTTACCTCATTCGGAGTGCAGCTGAGTCTATGAGTCATCATGTCAGAGTGTTGCTACCCACTCAAACTTATGGGTAAGCTGGTACCCTGTCCCATTTGATGTTGAAAAATCTTAGACGCTTTGTAGACAGAGGTTCAGTTTGTACAGTATGTTAGAGGCCTTGACGACCCATATGTATTCATGTTTAAGAACGATAGTATATTGATACAGTGTTTGCCCGCTTCTAGTTGTACATTACAAGTTGTGGCTATGTTGTCTCATGATTGTTAAAAAAAAAAAGAAAAAAAAAGTTACAGAGTGGTTCGCTCGGGCCAGTGCGGCACCGAATGCTAGCCACGCCTCCCTAGGTTTAGGGCGTGATAGTACCATATGACCACAGTAGTATAATGTATAAAGTATATTAGAAATAAGTATAATTTTAAGCAATTTGTGGCAATTTTTAAATTATGCGGCTAATTAGTTAATTATCGAATAACGGGACAATACCCAGTTAACTAATAAGTGGATAGAAATTACTAAATTACACATGGTAAGAAGTCACAAATCAAGAAGTTACTAAGTAGTCAGTTATGTGTAGGTGGCAACCTAAGATTAAGAGGGAATTGATAATTATCAAAACAAAACTTATACAAGTCTTGTTACAATTCCATATGGAACAAAAATGAGAACAAAAGAAACGTTATCCGTTCCAAAAGTGATGTCGTTCAAAATATTTCATGGTTTGATGTCTAAGAGCTTCAAGGAACCAGAATCTAAATAACTCACTTTGATATATATAATCTTCTTCAAAGCCGTTAGAAACAGAAGCAAATTTTCCAACGAGAATTGTTGGAATAGTAGAAACGTGGAATTTTGCGATTCTAGAAGAGTACGGTGCAATATTTGTCAAGAATATTATACGGAGTTTTCCTACTCCAGGTATGTTAAGGACACCCCTTCTTTCTTTTGTCATGGTCCAAAATATACTGAAGAAACGAGCAAACGCGCAGTTTCCATAAATTACTCTATTCATAGAGATACTAGGGGTGTCTATATTCTTGATTCCCCATGAGAATTTTTATTATCTTCTGTTCATGGGTCTCAAAATAATACGCAGTTGAAATAGTTTATCCGGGAGGAATATTGTGATTATTACGTATTTTTCATGCATTTCACCAATTTATACATATGCATTGACCCATGACCAGATGGCGTTATATACGCGTATATATGTAAATATATGTATATGGGATATGGAAAAAGGTTACGATCTTATATACACACCACCACCTGATCAGTTGGTATATGTTGAAGATGTTGCCCATAGTGGCGGAGACGATATGATGGGATGCCCTCAGTGCTTGATGATATTATGTACACCCATACCTATGCATGGCACGACATTTATATGCACATGCATGAAATTATAAATGTTTCAGCATTTACAAAGTTATTCAGATTTAAAGACATGTTTCTTTATTCCATGTTTTATCTATGTCTTTTACGTACTAATTTGCCTTACATACTCATTATATTTTTTGTACTGACGCCCTATTTCACGGGGCTTGCGTTTCATGCCCGGAGGTGCGGGTAGGCAAGCTGAAGGTCCCCCTTCTTATGATCCCTGATCAGCGAGATTTGGCGTGCTCCACTTGATCCAGAGCTGCTTTTGATTTTGGTACAATATGTTTATATATATGGGTATGACGTGGCTCAGTCCCATCTTTATACAGTTATGTTTCCGTTAGAGGTCTGTAGACAATATGTCCAGTTGGATAGTATATGGCCTTGCTGGCTTTCGGTTTTAAGATGTATAGTTGTCTATAGCAGCCTTGTCGGCTCGCCCTGCGTATGTTGCACGTATATGTATGTATGCCTTTTGGGAAGATTTCCTTCATGTGTATTATTCTCGTAATTCAGCAGATGTTATTCAGGTTTATATCTTAGGCGCGTGATTAGGGGTGTTTGACAGGTAGGACTCGGGCACCAGTCGCGGCCTATCGGTTTGGATCGTGACATGTATGTTCTTCACTTCTTTGGTCATGTCTTCTGTTTTTGACTGAAAATATCCTGAGTTTTCCTTTCTTGTTTTGTAGACCAATTTCCTTGCTTCCGAGGGCCTCTAGAGATTGATTCAGGATAAAAAAAGAACTTACTTGCGCATGGGATCAACTTTTGGCTGAGGGGAAGTAAATTGTTGCTCACCTCTCAGAATTGGAAGCCAAAGCTGTTGAGGTTGTTGTGTCAGAGACTCATTTATAGCAAAGCGAGCAAGAAGTGAAAATCCTTAGCTAAGATATTAGCCCGCTGAGGATTCAATTTGATGAATCCAATGCCAAATAGGATGAAGTCCATAGTGTCATTCTCGATACAACCAATCGCGAGGCTGCCTCCGCTGAAAGATTGACCAACTTAGAGGCAGCCTTGAACTCCACAACTGAAGAGCTTGTTGTTGTATGGGTGAAACATTCTCAATTGGAGGAGAAGTATAAGAAGACCATTGAGCATAATAGTCTTTTTAGCTCAACTCTCTACAAACTCGATGTTAGCCTCAAGTCCATCAGATCCGCCCGGGGAAAATCTTTCTGCGAGGTTACCCAACTCAAAGAAGAACTCAAGTGTCGAGCGGCTTCCCTTGTTGTTGAGAAAACTTATGTTATGTAAAACATGAGGAGAAAAACCTTGGAATAGGCTAAAGCGGGTATCATTGACTTTGATGCCAAAATCGTTAAAGCCCGTGAGCTAGAGTCAGCTGCTAAAAGGGGTCTCCCGGTAGGGCGTGATGCTTTAAGTTCTTCTGGTTCTGGTTTCGAAACCTCGAGAACTGGAGAGAAAATGGATGTTGCAGGGAAAATTGACAAGGGCCACGATGTTGAGCTATCAACGAATCTACCCACTTCACTTAGGAGCGCGAACACTTCTCTTCCTCCCGGTTCCAGAGATGCAACTTTGTCACGCCCCAAACCTCGGGGAGTGCGACCGGCGCGCGACTGAGCGAACCCAGTCGAGCAAGCCTATTTAGCCTTTCTTACCCGACTCATTCTATATCCGAAGAAGTGATGCATTACCAATTATTAAACATGGGAGGGAGAGTTGCTATATAAATGCATAAACATTGCTAGCTAGATTCTTACTTAAATGCAACATGCCATAGTTAAGTTTCCAAAAGTACATACAGTTGACGGTCTAGTGGAGAAATGTTTCAAAATACAATGTGATCCTATGACCACCCCGGCACCCATACATGACCCACATAAACGTCTACGAAGCCTGTAAGGATACAGAAGACCAAAATGATAATGCCGGCAGCAAGGCCCCGACTGTACCTCAAAATATGGAAATTTACACAAATGAAGAACTACAAAACCCCTGGGAGGAATAGGGGCTCACCAAGATAGCTGTGAAGAGAGAAAGAGAGCACCACTATCTGCGATCGGCACTATCAGCAACGGAACCACCTACATCCATTCAAAGATGTAGCGCCCCCGGCAAAAGGGACGTTAGTACTGTCGAATAGTACTAGTATATAAGGCAAACACAATTCTTAATAGGATGAACAGTGAACAAATAGAAGGCAGCTATAACATCAACAAGTACTTCACAGGATTACAAGGAAAAACACCAAATAAGGTTCACATTGTTCCGGTTAAGTCTTTCCATTCCTTTAGGTTAATGTTATTTAGTGCCAAGTTCCATAACCCATAATATAATGACACCGTGATTTTACACGGAGTCCGGTCTCGGCCTGACCGGCTAAGCCATCCCAAGTGAGACATATCCAAATCCACAAAGATAATCAGAAATCCAATGTAAGTGCCACCATGTGTACAGCATGGCGTCCGATCTCGGCCCGATCGGCTAAGCCATCTCACTTGGGACATAACCTCTTTCAATTATTCTTCAGTGCACATTTCTTTCCAGTTTCCCATTACATGTTACAAAACCTCTTCTATTAATTTATTTCTTGGCACTTGGATACATTGTTACAACTCAAGTCTTCCCCCTTATTTATTCGTTCATATAGCTTCATCATCCATGTCGATAAGGGGCTATCATATAAGGCATGCACACATAAGAAAATAAATGAACACTTGGAGAACATAATCACATTTTCAACTATCATAATTTCAGAGTAAACACATAGAACAATTTTGGGACGAAAGTCCATCACCCAACATATTAATGCAATCCATCTAGTATGATCAATTCGAAACTCACGCCAACTATTTGGACACTAAGTGTTGAACACTAAGAAGAAGAGGGTTAGCCATACATACCTCAATTGAGCTTTCCTTAAATCCTTACAAAAATTTTAGAATTTCCTAGCAACTTTGATCTATTTTATGAGAATTACAAATTGAGCCAAGAATTAGATACATGATTAAGATTCTAGCTCATTTGAATATATTGTCAAGCACTAGGTATGCATTGTGGTTTTAGGACCCTTTTGTGAGAGATTTTCATCACCTTACACTCCAATTGCCATTTTTTTAACTTACAATCATCCAATACCCCATTATCACACATGCATGCAAGATAATCAATTATTATACCCACAAACCCACTTGTAAATCACTTATTTTTGTAGAAATTTCGAATTTATAGGTTAGGGCACAAGTTCTTACCTCTTAGGATGAAGGCCTAGCAAATTTTACTTGATAATCTTCAAGGGTTTAGGCAAAGATCAAGTGGGGACTTGATGAAGATCACCCTCTCTCTCTAGAACTTCCTCTCTCACTCTATTTTTTGGAAAATCGCATAAAAGGGTCTAAGGGGATGTTTTTAATGGAATGGGGTCGAGTTTTAAAAGTTAGAAAATAGGAGCCCCGACACAATTTGCGATCGCATAATGGACATGCGGCCCGCAAAAGGGACCGCAAAATGGTCCCCAAAACCTGAACAAACTGCCCGGGTATGCGACAAGAATGCAGTCTGCATACCTGTTCTGCGGTCGCATAATGCACCGCAGAACTGCCCCTCGAGAAAGTTCAAAGGGGATTATGCGATGACTATGCGGCCCGCATATTGATTATGCGATCGCATAATTGGCCGCATAGTTGACCTCAAAATTAACCAACAAACCGTGTGACTCTACAGCGACTATGTGGTCCGCATAGCTATTATGCGATCGCATAATGGACCGCAGAATGCACTTTTCTGGAAAAATAATTATTCCTTGACTTTTTAATGCACAGATTAAAGGTGTTAATCGGGCGGGCTGGGACGGGCTGGACATAAAAAACGTCAGCCCGTTCGATTTCGGGGCGGGTTTATCGGGCTGGGGTTAACGGGCTGGTGGCGGGCTGGGTTTTTTCGGGTTTTATAGGGCCCGTACGGGTTCGGGCTTAACGGGCTCGGGCGGGTCGGGCTATATATATGTATATATATTTTTCTTTAAATTAAGTTATATTTTTCTTTTTCAATGTTATTGAAACTTTTAAGGGTTAAACTTAAAGATTAGAATTGAACTTTTAAGGGTTAGAATTAAAAGAACAAACTAAAAAATTCTAAATTTGAAAATAGAAAGTAAGTGTCTATATAAAAAATATTGAATAAGACTAATAATCTAATATGCAATATAAAAAATTCACAATATTTAAGTAACTTTGATATTTTTATTGAGTAATATAATACTTCAGATTAATTTGCAAGTTCTTTTTTGAATTTTTTAAATTTTTGAACTTGCAAATTAAAAGTTTACAAAATTGTTAAAAAAAAAAGAAATAGTAAATCACATATAAGGGGTGGGGGGGTAAAATATAAATAAAAAAGCCAAAAAGTGGCTGTTTGGGGCAGAAAATAACTTTGGCCAACGGTCCTTTTTGGTATTTGACCGTTGGCAACGGTCAGATTAAAAAAAAAAAAATCGGGTTAACGGGTTGTAGCGGGTTCGGTTACCCGTTTAAAAAAAAGTTAACGTTTGTAGCCCGCCCCCCGCCCAACCCGTCCCAACCCGCATTTCAGTCTACAGTAACGGGCTGGACAGGGCTGACCCGGGTTGAACTGGGTTGTTAGCGGGTCAGCCCGGCCCGATTAACACCTCTAGCACAGATCAATCCAAAGGGTCCAAACCGCGGCGAGCAATCTTGCCGCGAAGAATTTTACGAATTTCTAACACATATTCCTAACTTGGCACTACGAGATCTCAGGTTTTTGAGTAAAAATTTCACGGGGCCTTACAAGCAGTTTAGCTTTTCCTTTCTTTTTCCAACTTTTGTATCCATGTTGTTCCAGTACGCTTATTGTGAATAAGAACATCGTTCGCTCAAGTTCTCCATGAGTCTTTCTTCATTTCAATATTTATGCAAGTTTTAATCTTTTCATTCTTTTCGTTTTGCGCAAATTTTACTGTTTGTGTTTCATTATGTAAGACCTTAGGTGTATTTTTCCCCAAAAGCATTTGGATTTCAGGCACAAGTTCTTACTAAATCAACTCTTTATTGTGAGGGTTTTCATAAGAGAGGGCTTTCTTATGTTTAAGGTGCTCTTGAAGCGGACGTCTCTTGTTCATTACGGCATAGGATTTGAAGTACTTGTTTAACTTTGAAATGATAAAATCAATTCATGATTCGGACAAAAAACAAGATAGAAATAAAAGGACTTTACTTTATTCCTTCCATTTTCAAAAAGTACATAAGCATTCATTATCAGTCACGCCTTGACCTCGGGGAGCATGAACGACGCTAAACCGAGATAACCCGATCGAGCAAGCTTGTACAATACATTCTACCCAAACTCACCCATGAATAAAGAGAAGATCTATTTCATTAATTAGACTAGGAGAAGATCATGTGAGCAACGCCAATCCATTACCATTAGTTACATCATTTATAAGTCTCAAAATACATAAACTTTTTTAGTTTGAAGTGGAACATGTCGTACAAATATAACATTACTAGTTTGACTTTCCCAATACCAACATACAACCTACACTATGTCTACGGAGTCTCTAATAGATACAAAAAAGTACTATGATAGTGTCGGCAACAAGGCCCTGGTTATACCTCAAAACATAATACGCACGGAACAAAATATATACGACTCAGAAATGAAGAGGGTGTACCGCTATCACTGATCAATGTCGCATGTTGTGAGACCATTTACATCCATTAAAGATGCAGTGCTCCTAGGATCAACATCACCCTCTGCTAGAAATCATCTCATCCCATTTAAAGGGAATAATCTCATCACATCAGTCTCGTCCCAAATAAGGGGAGTAATCACAATTCACTCCTACACTGACACGTGTAGTTTCGGGGATAGGTTATTTCAAACTACCCTTTATCCGTGACTAATGATACTACCAAATGTTTATTATATAAAGGACTTTCAGCTCCTTCCATAGTCTTTTACTCATCTTTTCATTTCATTAGCACTAGTGGTCACACATGTAATATCATTCATGGCATGTCGCCCATATTTCATATGTCATGATCACCCCTTTCACTTTCAAATATCGTCATGGATTATCAACAACAAAGCATCTCTAATCACGACTTTAGTACACATATGAGCAAACAAGAGTCTTACGCACGTTGAGTTTTCTTCCACAATTTGGCATAATATCTAGCAACTAAGACATATTAGAATTTTTTATATTTCGACACATGGTCACATTTCAATACAATCTTTTAGGATAACAAAATATGATAAGAGCATTTAGAATATATTTTGGACATATATCTTTCAACACAGAGTTTATTCAGAATAGTAAGATTTATAAGGAACAACTCAAAACATGAGGCATGAGAGCTTAAGCAATCATAATTACGACTTATGAGGACATCATGAGCTTTGATTATACAAGAGGAATTTAGCCAACATACCTTGCTTTGAGCTCCCTTAAGTACTACAATGATTCAGAAATCCTAGCAACCTCAATCTATTTAGAAACAAAGCAAAATTGAACCGTAATTAGGAAGATACTCGGGGGTTTAGCTTTTTGAGCATTTTATCAAACACTAGGTGGGCATTATGATTTCAAGATCCTCCTATGGTGGATTCCTCATCCCACAATTTAATATCTACCCTTTTAAGCTCAACAACCTTCCCACAACTTTGTTGGTACATGCATTCATAGATAACACCCTCATACCTGAAAATCACACTCTCAATTACCCATCTTCTACCCAAAACTCGAAATTGAAGACTAGGGTATGGAACTTTACCTATTGGATGATGACCTTTTGAGTTTTTCTTGTGAATTCTTCAAGACATGAGCAAAGATTGGTGAACCAAGCACTTGGGGATTCCTCCTCCTCTCTCTCTCTCTCTCTAAAACACTCTCATCTCTCTAAAATGGAAGAATTCCTCTTCGAAAATTGTCCTTTAAGTCTACTTATTAAAACATGGTCGGGTTATAAGAATAGGAAAATGGACCCTCCGAACTCAACTCTGTGATCGCAGAGTGGACCACATAATAGATATGCGGCGAGCAAAATGGGTCGTAAAAGTGATGCCAAAGACTGGGCTGCTCTAGATCAGTCTGCAGTCCGTAGACCAAATCTGTAGCTACAAAGTGGACCACCAAATCATCCTCCGAATTTCTTCATGCCAATTCGGTGGCGGATTTGCGACTCGCAAAATGATTATGCGGTTGCATAGTTGACTGCAAAATGACCTCCAAAATTAGCCATGTCTCTATTACACTCTACAGCGGATCTACGGTCTGTGGAATAGTTCTACAGTCGCATAGTGGACCATAGAAATGCCCTGTTCTGCAAAAAAAAAAATATTCAACTCCCTTACGCACTCTACCTCGGCGCCACGAAACCCCGGGTTCTAGGTGAAATTTTACGGGGACTTAAAGTTATGCTAAAAAGAAATAGCCATTTCTTGGGGCTAACTTGTATAAGTTTTTTCTACGGGGCTGGCCGCATAGTCCCCGTTCCCGATGATACTTCTATGTTTCCAATTTTCCTATTCGGGTCGATGTGGTAGTCATTGTTGTCGTATCCTCACATCATTCACCCTAATGTACGAATTCAAAGAATGTGAATTGGAATACTGAAAGTTTTGCACCGTCGAGGACCCACTAATGAATTGCTAGACAACCTTCAGCTCGGTAACAAACTTTGTTTCCCCTTAGGAATTTATACTATCAATAAAAATACTATCTAACAATCCTCTAGCGGATTGCACTTGTGAACGGTCGGGTAGCCTTTGCTTGATAGCAAACTCACTTTCCCGACGGGAATTTTGCCATCGAGCCAAAGATTATCTAACCGCTCCGGAGTTGTTCTTCGCTTGTGTGCCTTGCTATTAAAGGTCTTATTGTTGTTGTTGCAACTTTCTCCATAGTATGTTTTCTGTTGCTGCCTCATTAAAAACCTTTCCAGAAAAACCCAATTGGGGCCAAAACTGGACCAAAGGAAAAAGAGTGCAGAACATACTTTCAGTACTGGTGATGTTTGTCAGCAATAATATCTCTTGAGGAGTGCCACATTCCAGTTGCTTGGCAACTTTTCTCCATCCTGATTTTCCAACTCGTATGAACCTTTCCCGGTGACAACTGAAACCCGGTAGGGGCCTTCCCAGGTTAGACCTAGCTTCCTTGCGTTGAGTTCCCGAATGTTTTGTGTTCTTTCCTTAGAACCAAGTCTACTACTTTGAAATAATGGAGATTGGCTCTTCGATTATGATATCTTTCCATTCTATGCTTCTGGGCTGCCATTCTTATATGTGCCAAGTCCCTGCATTCACCGAGTAGCTCCAAGTTGACTAACATCGCTTCGTTGTTCGTCTCTTCACTTTCCTGGAAATATCTAAAGGTAGTCTCTCCTACTTCTACCAGGATTAAGGACTCTGCTTCGTACACAAGGGAAAAATGGATTTCTCCTGTGCTCGATTTGGTCGTTGTTTGGTATGCCCATAGTACTCCAGGCAGTTCTTCAGCCTATTTACCTTTAGACGCTTCCAACCCCTTCTTGAGAATTTGCATAATCACTTTGTTTGTTGATTTCGCTTGACCATTTGCGCTCGGATGATAGGGTGAAGATGTGATTCTCTTGATTTTCAAATCTTCAAGGAACATTGTGATCTTTGCGCCTATAAATACTGGCCCGTTATCGTAGGCTATCTCTTTTGTTATATGCAAATTATGTTCTCCCACAAGAAATCCACCACTTCATATTAAAACTAAAAGAAACCTTACCTTACCAGGGGCTGACGGTAGTGGTCCAACGATATCCATTCCCCATTTCATGAACGGCCACGGAGATAGAACTGAATGTAATGGTTCTGTTGGTTGATGTAGTAGTGGTGCGTAGCGTTGGCACTTATCGTATTTTTGCACGAAAGCTTTGGCGTCTTGTTCCACTCGGGCCTAATAATATCATGCTCTTACCAGTTTTAGCACTAAGGAATCTATGCCCAAATGATTTCCACATATTCCTTTCGTGGATCTCTCTCATAACATAATTAACTTCGGACGCTCCCATGCATTGGTCCAGCGGGCCTTGAAAAGATTTCCTATACTGTTGGCCTCCTTTGAAGCTGTATCGTGCTACTTCGGCATGCAGCTCCCAGGATGCCTTGGAGTCATCGGGAAACATCCCGTTGTACTACCATCCCGGAATCTGATCCCTTCATTTCCATTAGTGAATCGAGTTTAGCCAACGCATCTGCTTCTGCATTTTCTTCCCTCGTGATATGTGTAATCGACCACTCCCGGAATCGAGCAAGCAGAGCCTGGACCTTCACTACGTATTGTTACATGCAGTTCTCTTTAGTTTTGAAGATCTCGTATACCTGATTTACCACCGCCTAGGAGTCGCATTTGATTTCTATGACCTCAGAATCTATTCCCCGGGCCAGTTCGAGTCCTGCAATCAATGCTTCGTACTCTGCTTCGCTGTTAGTCAAAGGGACCGTTGTTGTGGCTTGCCTTAGGGTTTCTCCCAAAGCCGTGGTTAATACTACTAAGCACGGACCTCTTTACATTGGAAACCCTGTCCGTAATGTTACACCCCATGTTTTCGTACGTTAAAGTACACCATAAGTAAATTGATGGAATGAGATATTACATCCCACATGTTCGTATGTTAAAAATTCATCATAAGTTAATCGATGTTAGTTCGGGAATGGGATTATTTTGAGATTATAAGCATTATGCTATTTCAAGCAAGTGATGAGTAAATTCGTGAAGGTGAGAGGAGAAGCAAGTCAAAGAAAATGAATTTTCGTCTAAGTTTGACATGTTGTGATAGAATACGGCCCAAGCTAAAATACTCGGTATTTATGGACTAGTGCTATACAAGGTACCACATGACCATGATAGTAAGGTGTATAAGGTATGTTAAAAGCGAGTAGTATTTGTCACGCCCCAAAAACGAGGGGCGCGATTGGCGCTCAACCGAGCAAGCCCGACTGAGCAAGCCTATTAGATTTCATTCTACCAAAAATTAATTAGGAATAACAAGGAGATGAACTCCATAAATCCTACTTTATGAGCATTACATTGACAATTTTTATCTTTGTCTTTCATTAACAGTTCAACCATACTAACCAAATTATTACAATTAATAGATACGAAGGAAACATTCTACCAAATAACAACATATCTAGTTCAAATTTTCAATACCCGACACCACCCACAACCTGTCTACGGAGCCTCTAAATACAACTGAAGAGTAATATGGAAATGCCGGCAACAAGGCCCCGGCTATACCTCAAAAGTGAAAGTCTACAACAAAAGATGTACAACATAACCCCTTGAAGGAAAAAGGGGTTCACCAATACTTTGAGAGGAGGATACTCCACTAGGCGCGATCGGCACTGTCCGTTATGGAGCCACCTACATTCATTCAAAAATGTAGTGCCCCCGACAAAAGGGCGTTAGTACCATGGAATAGTACTAGTATGTATAACTAAACACCATCTTATTAGAAAGAACTATCATACAAGAACAAGGAAATCACAAGAGACAATTAAAAGCTTGAACTGAACACCACATCGTCAAATAAAAGAATTATATAACTTTCACCTAATTTCCATAGCTTTATTTTGGGGCATTTCATACTGTTCATCATTATTCAGAGTACCACCATTGTCTTGAGCGGAGTCCGATCACGACCCGATCGGCTAGGTTGCCTCATTTGAGACATATACCTCAATCACAATCTCATTCTCCTTTTTCGGAATTCAGTATCAGCACATTACCACCATGTGTGCGGCGTTGCGTCCGCTCACGGCCCGATCGGCTAGGCTTCCTTACCTAGGCGTTGTTCCTTTCTCATTGATCATCTCATTTCAATCTTTATTTCACAAATATCATTTCAATTCATTGGCACTTAGGGGCACAATTATCACGTCATTTACACTTTCAATGTCAAACTTGCAATTTATGATCATAGGCACATACAAAAGCAATTCATGTTGTAAGCATAGGTAAGATTTCATATAGTTGGCATGACGATCTCTGTTTTAATCATGACGTAAAGTTTAGGCATTTTAACACATGGTTCATATTCTTCGCACATCTTTAAATATCTAGGATAGTACATTGCACACATAGAGGCACACCTTTCATGTATATATAAGTAATTTCAAAACCATTTCATGCGAAATAACAATCAATACATCAATCAAGTTTCCAGTCTTACCACATTGCACATACACCAACAAAGCTCAATTTCTAATAAGAGGGGGTTTTATCCATACATACCTCAATAGAGCTTTCCTTAAATTCTTACAAAATTCCGGGACTCTTAGCAACTTCAATCTATTTTATGAGAATTACAAATTGAACCAAGAATTAGAGACATGATTAAGACTCTAGCTCATTTGAGCATATTATCAAGCACTAAGTGTGCATTGGGATTTTATGACCCTTTTGTGAGGGATTTTTATCATCTTACACCCCAATTGCTATCTTTTTAGTTCACATCCTCCCCATACCCTATTATCTTTTATGCATGCAAGAAAATCCATTTTTATACCATGAACCCCCAAGCTAATTACTCTTCTAGTGTGAATTTCGAAACCAAAGGTTAGGGCTCAAGTTCTTACCTCTTGGGGTGAAGGTCTAGCAGCTTTACTTGATAATCTTCAAGGGTTTAGGCAAGGATTGAGGGGGACTTGATGAAGATCACCCTCTCTCTCACTAGAACTCCCTCTCTCACTCTATTTGCAGTAAACTAGCATAAAAGGGGTCTAATGGGATGTTTTTAATGGGATGGGGTCAGGTTTTAAAAGTTAAAAAATACGAACACCGACACAATCTGCGATCGCATAATGGACATGCGGCCCGCAAAAGGGACCGCAAAAATAGCCCCAAAAACTTGAACAAACTGCTCGGGTATGCGATAGAAATGCAGTCCGCATACCTGTTCTGCGATTGCATAATGCACCGCACAACTTTCCCTCGCAAAAATTCCAAGGGGATTATGCGATGACTATGCGGCCCGTATATTGATTATGTGATTGCATAATTAGCCGCATAGTTGACCTCAAAATTAACCATCAAACTGTCTGACTCTGCGGCGACTATGCAGCCCGTATAGCTATTATGCGACCGCATAATGGACCACAGAAACGCACTTTTCTGGAAAATATTATTCCTTAACTTTGTAATGCACAGATCAAATCCAAAGGGTCCAAACCGCGGCGAGCAATCTCGCCGCGAAGAATTTTACAAATTTCTAACACATATTCCTAATGTGGCACCACGAGCTTTCGGGTTTTTGAGTAGAAATTTCACGGGGCCTTACAGTATTTTAAGTAAGTGGAGATAATTCTTAATTATGTGGGTAATTGGTTAATTACCGGGTAACGGAATATTACCTAATTAACTAATAAGTTTGGGATAAGGTTAAAACCCCACCCCCACCCCCACCCCCACCCCCACGTGGCAGCTTTTGCCTTAGACATATTGTGACTCTTATATTTATTAGATAGGTGGTATGAATCCAAAATGAGTCTTTGACAAGGAGGGACGGTGGCAGTATTTAAATCAAGGAAATTTAAGAGTTTTATTTCTTTCCTTCCATTCACTTTATGGAAGATATACTTATAACACACACACATCATTTGGTGTGAAGGAGAAACTAAAAACGTTCAGATTCCCTTAGTTAAGCATAAATCTTTAGAAATTCATGCCAAAAAAATTATCCATGTTTGAGTGATTCATCTACGACCTTCTCGAGCTCTTATGAGCAATTAAGGTATGTTAAGGCTATAGCCTTCCTTATTTTTGGCATGATCCAAATAATACAAATGAAACGAGGAAAATATGCAACTTTTATAAATGATTCTATTCATAAAAATATTAGGGGTGTATATATTCTTGATTCTCCATGTGAATTATTATTATATCTTCTATTCATGGGTCTCAGAAAATACGTATTTGATAAAGTTTATCCAAAAGGCATGTTGATTTTTATGGCATTCCAAGAAAATCTTATTAACGTATTTCTTATGCATTTCATGCATTTATACATGTACATTGACCCATGACCATATGGCATTATATACGCGTATATATGTATATTATATTTATGTGGGATATGGAAAAAGGTTACGGCGTTATATACGCACCACCACCGATGATTTGCTCGCAGTGGCTGAGATGATTTGATTGGATGCCCTCAGAGGCTTGATGATGTTATGAACACACATACCTATGCATGGCTTGACATTTATATGCATATGCATTTAATTATAAGAAATGAATTCACAGAGCTGTGCAAACGTACATGTCGAGTCTTTTACTACATGTTTCTCTCCTGTCTATTATTTAGAATTTTCATTCCTTACATACTCGGTAAATTATTTGTATTGACCTCCCTTTGCATGGGGACGCTGCGTTTCATGCCCGTAGATCCCGATAGACAGGGTCGAGAGCCCTCCAAGTAGGCTATTAGCTCAGCAGAAGATGTTGGTGTGCTCCATTTGCTTTGGAGTTGCTTGTTTGGTTAGTATGATTTAGACGTGTATTGTTTGGTATGGCGGGACTCTGTCCCGACCTTTATTAACATTATGTATTCTTAGAGGGTTGTAGACACATGTCATGTACGTAAAAGATTGTACGGCCTTGTCGGCGTATGTTCAGTATACAAGTGGTTATTTCGGTCTTATAGGCCCGTATGTCTTATGTATAAGTTGGTATCACATGTTGTATTCTACTTATATCACAGCAGCCTTCCAGCTCAGTTATCTATGATAGTATGACATGAAAAGATACGTTATGTTAGTACTCGGTTGAGTAAGGTACCGGGTGCCCATCGCGGGCCATCGGTTTGGGTCGTGACAAAAGTGGTATCAGAGCAGTCTATCCTAGGGAGTCTACAAGCCATGTCTAGTAGAGTCTTGTTTATGGGTGTGTCGTGCACCACACTTATAAGCAGGCGGCTACAGGGCATTTAGGACTGTCACTCTTTCTTCCTACTCTAGATCGTGTGGTAAAGCTCAGTTGTAAAAACTCAATTTCCTAAACTCTATCTTACTTATAGTACGACGATACCTACATCTAGAAAGATGGTTGGTAAGAGATATAGTTGTGGAAGAGTTGAGTTAGAGGAACTCAATTTTTGCATCATACTTATGATGGATAAATATGAGGCATTCAGCAAATCATGTGCATACTAAGATGTGTAAGCTTCTTCATAAGGATCACCAAGGTAAGAATGCCTATATACTCTTACAGTAAAAATCAATAAGGAGGGAGACACAAGTTTCACCAAGTAAAAGAAGCAAGGTGAAGAAGGGTACGAGGCACCCAGTTAGTGAAGATTATTAGTATTGCAGTTCCGACAAAAAAATATAAGCATTGTGAGTTACCTTCAACAGTAACAGTGGTATGTATAATTGGCCACACCCATCTCAGTAATGCCATATTGGGGGCTAACAGGTGTAGATTAAGAAAAGGACGGGATATCAGGATTCGGCTAAGGTTAGAGTAACATAAATTGTGAATTGATTGTTTGCGTTAGTTGACATTTCCGAAGAATATTGCAAATCTTCTAATAGATCTCGTTGTGAGACACCCAGATGGCGCACTCTAAAATAGTACAGCTAGATTGAGTACTATAAAGATAGACACTGGAAGCCTTGAAGGGATAAATATTACCTTAGTGTGGTTCGCATCCCTAGTAGAGCGAGAACGTTAAGCAACCTGAAGAGCCACTGGATGGAGCAAAGGGGAGCTAAAAGCAAAAGAATGACTTTTCGAGTTTTCATAATAAAGTGATAGGCATAAATGTTAGTGGGAAATTAGAAAAGAGTTAATAAAGCATTATGAGTAAGATATGATACATGGATGACAACGGTAGATCAAAAGATGACAGTATTATAGAATCTATAGTCAAGCGAACGAATAGACGAGAGGGGACAAGCCTTAGGACAGCAAAAGAGTATAGGCCATACAGTCAGGTCCTCATTTCGAGAAATAAGTTCGTGACTCCAATGTGATTACCAAAAGGAAAAGTTAGACCCCTGAGTAATAGAACCAATATGGATTGGTGAACAAGATAAACTAAACATGAATTAGGGACCGAGTGATTGATAATAGACAGCATCATAAGAATTTCAGATTTTGTTCCGGCAATAATAGAATGGACAACAGAAGAAGATTCATAAGAAATTCAGTGAATGGTCATTCAGGAAGACGCTTCCCTAAAGCAAGCAATGTGAGCAAAGTTCAGCCTAAGGAATTGTATGTGCCAGTTTTACTAAGCGTCACCCTTGTGAGTAAGGAATTTTGTTATTTTGGTACAGAAGTATTACTGCAAGACGAGTAAGGGTCATTGATAATGTGAAAGGATGCCAAAGATGAAGAGGTAAAACATCTGTAGGTAGGTCATCGTAGCTCTATCATTTAATACTCCCCTAAAGGGGAGAATATGGAATGATGTGGCATTAAGTTAAATGGTTCTAGTAATTATGGAATGGTAACAGAAGAATGCGAAAAAAATGAAAAAGGGATCAGATTGCCATTATCCAAAGCCTACATATAAGCTATGATTCCAGAACATTATGCAAACATGATGTCGAGGAGAGGACGTAAGGGTTCCTGCCCGAAATGTTATTGATAGATAATGAGCCAGTGCAAGAGGAACTTAAGACAAAGGAAATAACCCAAGAAAGACTACACGGAATATTGATATGAGAATGGTCCAACGACTAGTTAGCAGTTGATTCAGGAAGAGCCTAATTATGGCTAGACAGAAAGTTACAGAAGACTCAGTAGATCGTGCAAGATAAGCACAGTAAAACCCAACATAGTGAATTCAGCCTCACAGTAATGTCATTCAAATACTTGAGATATATTCAGATAGAAGTCGGGGTAGTTAAAGGTACCATATGAATGTTAAGGGAATAAAAGAAAGTGCCACTGGGAAGACAACCAAAATATTAGTTCATAGGCAAACCTACAAGCACAAGGGCGTGGAGATAAGTAACTACGAATAATTATAGGCAAGGAAGGACATCAAAAGTTCCATAATAAGTTCACAGCTTTACAAGAGTCATAGGATCCTCCCTAAATACTACAATGAAAAACTGGTTGAGAAAGTAAGGAAGAAGGCTTCAACCTAAGCTCAGTGACCTAAGAAGGGAATGGTCTTATAACAACAGTCTCACAACAACATTGTATACACTCCATAAGAAAATGGCACCTACCGTGGCTAATGAATGAGAAGAAAATCAAAAGTTATATCCAAGATCATATTTGTCACGACCCTAAAATCGACCCGGTCGTGATGGCCTATCGTGAAACTAGGCCAGCCGACACAATTCCCAAATCAAACCATTATTCCATAAAAGTCATTTTAAGCCATTAATTAACAAGGAATATCGTAATATAAGTCTAAACAACCAGTGTAGAATAAATACACAAGCCCGACATCGGGGTGTCAAATGTCACGAGCAAGAACAACTCTGTCTCAATACAATAAAGTCTAAACAAGACTGGAAGACCATACTAAATAAAGCTAGGGAAGATATGAGGGAGAAGAGCAGGGCTGCGAACGCCCTGCAGCTACCTTGTCGACTCTGAAATCTTGCTGTATGGACAATCAATGCTCACTATCGCGACCTGCAACTCCTGGATCTGCACACAAGGTGCAGGGAGTAATGTAACTACGCCAACCGAGTAAGTAATAAAGGTAAAAGCAGTTGAGTAGTAAGGAAACAGGTAATTCCACGTCATAGCACTACCGCAAAACAGTATATGTCCAAAAATAATACAGAAATCAATTAACTCATAAAAACAACTCAATTCAGTAAATCCTTTTAAAACATCTTTCAATAGTTTCAAGCAAGTGGTGAAACAGTGAGTAAAAATGATAGAATCATAAACAACCCCTCGGGCAAAACATGTACCATAAACCGCCCCTCGGGCAAAATATTAATAGAAGCATCCCCTCGGGCTACCTCACAATCGCTCGTAATCAGCCCCTCGAGTAACAATATTAAACAACAACAGCCCCTCGGGCAATGTCACATCACTCATAATGGGTACCCGCGCTCACTGGGGTGTTCAGACTCCGGAGGGGCTCCTACTGCCCAAGCACTATCACAAGCCATCTCGTAGCATAAAAAATCAGGCCCTCGGCCTCTCATATATTACAAATCAGTACAACATGTTGTAGTGCGCAGCCCGATCCCATAATATCCTCACAGCACAGACCCTCGGCCTCACTCAGTTAGAAACCTCTCCGGCCACTCGGCAACAGTAAAATAGGGTGTTTTGCCCAAAATATATTTTGAAGTATAAAATGGAGTAAATACGACTGAGTAATGAAATCAGTAAAAGACAGCATGACTAAGTGCAGGTATTAAGTCAAAACAGTGAAGAATAGTAGTAAAAAACCCCTAAGGGTCCAAACAGTTGGCATGTGGCCCAAATATGACATTTAGCCCAAAACATGATAATACTTTCCAACACAATAGTATCAAGTAGTTTTCAATCAAATACGCGACTTAATAGTCGAACGGGGCGGACCAAGTCATAATCCCCAATGGTGCACGACCCCACACGCGTCATCTAACGTGTGCGTCACCTCAAAGTAGCAAAAAAATGTGAAATCCGGGGTTCCATACCCTCAAGACAACATTTACAATCATTACTTACCTCAAACCGGTCCAAACTCTAGCCCGCGATGCCTTTGCCTCTCAAATCGGCCTCCAAATGCTCTGAATCTAACCAAAACCAGATTCATGCCGTCAATATAAGCTAAAGGAACAAAGCCCACGCAAAAATAATCAAATTACATCAAAAATCCCGAAATTGGCCAAACCCGACCCCTGGGCCCATATCTCGGAATTCGATAAAAATCACATCACAAGAATCCTCATTTTCCCACGAGTCTATACATACCAAGAACATCAAAATCGAACCTCAAATGGCTCCTCAAATCCCCAATCAAAGCTCTCCAATTACAAGCCATAATTCTCCAATTTTAACCCTTAATTTCCAATATTTTCATGTCTAATCAGTTAGAAATCACCATATAATCGAGTATTGAGTTCACAAATCTTACCTCCAAGTGTTACCCCTTGAATCCCTTTTAAAATCCTCTCAAAAAGCTCCAAACCCGTCTCAAAAATGGTGAAAAAAGGCTGAAAATCGCGAAGGGAAACTTATATAGTTTCGGCCCAGGGATTCCGCACCTACGATTTCTCATGAAAGCTCCCAGGTTCGCATCTGCGCCCAAGCACCACATCTGCAGTCCCGCAACTGCGCTCGACGTACTGCACCTGCGGTTTTTCCTTTGATGACCAACCTCCGCATCTGCAGTCTCCTCCTCGCACCTGCGACCTCGCACTTGCGGTCCCCAATCCGCAGGTGTGGAAATGACAGAACCAGAAAATCTGCAGTACAACTCCAAAAACCCAAGCTCTCTGTCAACCATCCAAATCCATCCCGAGGCCCTCGGGACCTCAACCAAACATGCCAACAAGTCACATATCACTATTCAAACTTGTTCCAGCCTTCAGAACACTCAAAACAACATTAAAACACCCTGGGATTCAAGCCTAAGGATTCCAAAACTTCTGAATTCTGCAACCGATCCAAATACCTATCAAACCTCGTCCGAATGACCTAAAATTTTGCACACACGTCCCAAATGACACAACAGACCTACTCGAATTTCTGGAATTCCAATCTGACCCCGATATCAAAATTTCAACTACCAATCGGAAAACGCCAAATTTTCAACTTCGCCAATTCAAGCTTAAATCTACCACGGACCTCCAAAATACATTTTGGTCAAGCTCCTAAGTCCCAAATCACCTAACGAAGCTATCAGAACTATCAGAATTTACATTCGAGACCTTTTACCCATAAGCAACATCCGGTTGACTTTTTTCCAACTTAAGCTTACTCAAAAGATAAGTGTCTCGTTCATCTCCAAAACCACTTCGAACCCCAACCAACCAAGCTGATACCACATAATACAACGGAACAACACAATAAGAACCAAAAATATGGGAAACGGAGTGGTAACTCATAAAATTACCGTGGGATCGTTACATCCTCCCCGCTTAAACAAACGTTCATCCTCAAACGAGTCAAGAAAAATACTTGAAGCCTCAAATAGGTAAGGATATCTGCTCCATATCTCCCGCTCGGTCTCTTAGGCAGCCTCCTCCACGGGCCGACCTCTCCACTTGTCACCCCCCAACCTCGGGAGGCGCGACCGGCGCTCAATCGAGTGAACCCAATTGAGCAAGCCTTACCAAACACTTTCTACTCAACTTAATATGAATAAGGAAGCCATACTTTCATTTATTTAGATAATAGGAAAGGTAGTACCTTCAACACGGATGGTTCATTTTATATCACAACCTTAAATCGTAGTTAAGTTTCCAAGATCCTATAAAATTACAGTTTAGAGAAGCGAGAGCTAGAATTACAACATGGTTCGTAGACCCATACAACACCCGTACATAACCCAGATATATGTCTACGGAGCCTCTAAGGATACAAAAGACAAGTATGACAATGCCGGCAACAAGGCTCCAGCAATACCTCAAAAGTGGAAGTTCACAACAAAAGATGTACAATACAACCCCTTGAAGGAGAAAGGGGCTCACCAAGACTTTGAGAAGAAGATACTCTGCTACGCGCAATCGGCACTGTCCGCAATGGAGCCGCCTACATTAATATAAAAATAATGTAGCGCCCCCGGCATAAGGGACGTTTGTACCTTGGAATAGTACTAGTATGTATAACTAAACACCATCTAGTTAGAAACTTTCATACCCGAACATATGGAAATCACAAGTATAACTCAAAAGATTTAAACGATCACAACACTATCAAGGAAAAGAATCATACACTTTTCACATTTTGTTTCCAAAGCATTAGTTTGGGGCATTTTATGTTATTCTTCATTGTTCACAATACCACCGCTAGCTTGAGCGGGGTCCGATCTCGACCCGATCGGCTAGGTTGCCTCACTTGAGACATACTCTTCAATCACAATCTCATTTTCCCTTTTTATCCGGGATTCAATATCAACACAATACCACCATGTGTGCGGCATGGTGTCCGACCTCGGCCCGATCGGCAAGGCCGCATTACCAAGGCGTTTCCCTTTTCCATCAATCATCTCAATTCAATCTTTTTTTCGCATATGTTATTTCATAGGCACTTGGGACCATAGCTATCACGTCATATATTTGGCACTAGGCCACATTTCACATCATTCCTAATTTCAATGTTAAATTTGTAATTCAGGATAACATGTGCACACAAGAGTAATTTAAATTGCAAGCACAGATAAAGCTTCACATAGATGGCACAATACATGTAGCTTCAATCTCAATTTACGGTCTAAGCATTTCAATATATAATTCATATCTTTTGCCCCTTTCAAGTTATCAAGATAGCACATTGATCATGTTGAGACACATCTTTCACGCATATAGGGTTATAACACCAATTCATATAAAATAACAATCAATGCAACAATTCAACTTTAATCTTACCATATTCACTCAAACACCGATGAAGCTCAATTTCTAAAAGACGGGGTTTTAGCCATACATACCTCGCTTAAGCTTTCCTTAAATTACTAGATATTCCGGAAATTCTAGCAATCCCAATCTATTTGAGACATAACAAAATTGAACACAAATTAGGAAGGTATTCATGGTTTCAGCTCATTTGAGCATTTTATCAAATACTAGTTGAGCATCTTGATTTCAAATCTCATTTACAAGGTTTCCTTCATTACCCAACCCAATATTTACTTATTTATGTTCAACAATCTTCCCACAAACCTAATTCGTTCACGCATGTATACATAATACTATTACACCCAAGAATCATACCCCAATGACCCATCTCACTATCTCTACAAGACCAACACAACCTAGGTTAGGCACCTATGGCTTCCAATCACCATCCCATGAGTTCTAATGTGTATACTATACATAAATAATCACCATAGAGTAGTTAGAGATGATAGATATACCTCTTGTAGTAAGAATTTTTAGAATCCCCACTTGTAGAGTTCTTGATCAATTTAGGGATTTGAATGGGAATCCATGGATTTTCAAGATTAATCCTTGTTAATATACGTGTTTAGGAGTAGTAACCAACTAAAAATACTCCAAAGACATTACCTTGGATCATAGGAGGGAAGTATGAGACGGATTCCCCTTGATAAAACAAGCCCTAGCTAAAAAAAATGACTTAGGGACGCTCCATACCCGGTCTTGGGGTATTTATAGGGTTGTTGGGAGCGCGGCTGCGGTCAATCCGCGCCGGGACGCGGTGTCCGCGGTCTTACCGTGATTTGCCGCCCTCGGAGGCAGAATCACCCAGTTTTCCCGCAGTCGCGCAGCGGCCGCGCCGTAGACGCGCGTCTGACACAGGTCCGGTAAAATGGTCATAACTTTCTGTATACACCTCCAAATGACGAACGGTTTGATGCTTTGGAAACTAAACTAAAAGAGCTTTAATTTGATAGGTTGTGAGTCACACAACAATTTATGTAGCTGGAGATATGCTTGACCAAATTGAGGTCTTGTGTGCATTCACTTACAACTTTAGCCTATTATGAAATTTTTCCAACTTGGCTTAGACTTAGGCCTCTCCTTAGACCCCAAACCACTTATAATATGACTTATACGCTTATTAACTTATCCAATTGATATCCATTATATCATGAACCCTCACTAGCACACAAGATAAAATAATTAGTCTATCTTGGCACCACAAAATCTTAGATTACTTAGCAAAATTTTCTGGGGCTTTACATTCTCCCCCACTTAGGATCATTCGTCCTCGAATGAGGATCAAGGTTCATTCACTAGCCATCCTTATGTAACTTTAGCTTGTTCACATAATGAAATATATCAACAGCCCCGAATTTGGCTAACTTCTTAAATTTCTGAAAATTTCGCCAGAGTTTCCTTTGTAACTAGACCTATCCACCTGTCAGAGGGGCCCGGTTACATATCCTAACATAATATACATGTTTCATAGACAACACATAACTTGTACAACACCAACCATGGCCGCATAGGCAACACATATAATCAAAATGGAATAGTTTAACATGGATCAAATCAAAAGATAAGAGTTCAAAGGAACCAAATGCATAAAAGCTATTACATGACTATTCAAACAAATGTGGGTACTTCTTTCTCATTTCTTCCTCGGCTTCCCAAGTGGCTTCCTCAACCTGCTGGTTCCGCCATAACACTTTTACGGATTCTCAATTTCCGGACTTTCCTATCAAGAATGGCAACTGGAATTTCTTCATAATATAGTTCTTCATTAACCTCAATAGTTTCAATTGGCACAATAGTGGACGGATCTCCCACTACCTTCTTCAGCATAGACACATGGAAGACCGGATGTACCAACGACATCTCGGGTGGCAGCTCGAGCTTGTATGCCAGCTGACCAATCCTCTAAATGACTCTTTATGGTCCGACATACCTCGGACTTAATTTCCCTTTCTTCCCAAATCACATAATGCCCTTCATGGGGGAAACTTTCAAAAATACCCAATCATCTTCTTTGAACTCCAAATCTCTACGACGAATGTCCGAATAAGACTTGTGGCGACTTGGGGCAGTTTTCAACCTCTCCTTAATAATCTTGACTTTCTCCATGGCTTGATGCACGAGGTCCGGCCCTATCAATTCTGCTTCTCCAACCTCGAACCACCCAATGGGAGACCTACATCTCCTACCATACAGTGCCTCGAATGGTGCTATCTGGATACTAGCATGGAAGCTGTTGTTGTAAGCAAATTCTATGAGTGGCAAATGGTCATCCCAACTACCTTTGAAATCAAGAGTACAAGCACGCAACATGTCCTCAAGCGTCTGAATA
>NC_031995.1:72155072-72217208 GCF_001879085.1 Nicotiana attenuata | reverse complement strand
GACAATCAAGTTTGGCAAAACATAAATAAAGCCAATCCATTCCCATTATTACATCAAAATCGACCATCCCTAATTCAGTAAGATCGGCCGTGGTATCCCTACCCCTTACCGCAACAATACAACCTCTATAAACTCGAGCAGCCGTAATAGACTCATCCACCGGGGTAGACACCGAAAATGGCTCATGAAGCTGATTCGGTTCTATCCCAAATTCCATAGCAACAAAAGGGGTAACATAGGACAAGGTGGAACCGGGGTCAATAAGTGCATACACATCATGAGATTGGATAGTCAGAATACCTGTAGCAACATTTGAAGAAGCCTCTGCAGTTTGGCGACCACTCATAGCATAGAATCGGCTGGGTCCTCCTGAACCCTGCGCACCACCCCTAGCTGCACCACGCCCTGTGGGTGCTAGGGTACCTCGAGCTGGAGAGGGGGCTGAAGATGTAGCAGCTGCTGGACTGGATGACTGAGTTGTGCCCCTACCCACTCCCTGGCAGGATACAAGACAATGCCTCTGAATATGACCCATCATCCCGCATCCAAAGCATATGGGTAACTCCAAGTAGCAAACCCCTGAGTGCATCTTCCCGCACCTGGGGCACGGGGACCTCTATTGCTGCTGGGACGTCTCTCCTGACCGACCCCGCTGATGGGATCCCCTGTTGCCCTGAACGGGTCTAAAACGACTCCACTGCTGCTACTAGCTGGGCCCTGATGGCGGTGCACTGGCTGAAGACTGTGCAACAGACTGGGACGACCCTGATGATCCTCCCCTGAAAGCTAATCTTCCCTCACCGAGTGACTCACCCATGTTGCCCGTAGACCGGGTCTTTCTGTTACCCTCTCTCTCCATTGTGTTCATCAATTTATGATCCTCTGTGGCCTGAGAAAATGCCACCATCTTCCCATAATTCATGTCAGAATTCAATGCAGCTATAGAAGCCTCATTAGTAGTTAAAGGATTGAGACCCTGAACAAACCGACGCACCCTAGCCCCCATTGTGGGCAACATATGAATAGCATATTTAGACAGGCGAGCAAACTCCATATGGTACTCCCACACACTCCTACTACCTTGCTTCAGATTTTCAAACTCTGCTGCACGAGCTGCCCTTGTCTCAGCAGGCAGGAAATGATCTATAAAGGCATCGCCAAACTCGCTCCACCTCGCAGGAGGGATCCCCTCCTTGCGGGAATCTTCCCATAAATCAAACCATGCATAGGCCACCCCTTTCAGACGGTAGGCAGCCAACTCTACTCCCTCTGTCTCAGTTGCACGCATAACCTAGGGTCTTGTGCATCGCATCAATAAAATCCTGAGGGTCTTCTTCTGGATTGGCACCCGTAAATATTGGACGGTCTAGCTGAAGAAATCTGTTCACCCTGGAACTGGTGGATGGATGAACTCGATGCAACATTTGACCTATGGGCCTGAGAGGCCACTAGCTGGGTCAACATCTGAATAGCTCCCCTAAGATCCCCATCAGAAATACCCGAACCGGAAGCTGGGGCTGGAGGAGGAACATGAGTATCAATGGGAGGGACAGTAGTACCCTCCGTAGGTGTAGGAACTGGGGTAGTCTGCTCTGGAATAGAAAAACCAGGCAGGGTGATAGCAGGGCGACTACCCTCACCCGCAGTGTCAAGCAATGAATCATCAGCCACTCCTTAGGTGGCATTGGCTTCTTGGCCAGTTCTCGCTTTCTTTTTAGGTGCCATTTACTGAAAGATAGAACAATGCACTAATTAGAGAAGGAATATTTCACAAAAAGTTGTACAGCACGATCCAGAATATCAAAGAAGGGTGTTATTCCTAAATGCCCAAGTAGCCCCCAACTTATAGATGTGGTCGACTACACACCGATAAGAATGACTCTACTAGGCACGGCTCCGAGACATCCTAGGACACCTTAAAACCTTAGGCTTTGATACCAAGTTTGTCATGCCCCAACCTCGGGAGGTGCGATCGACGCTCAATCGAGTGAACCCAACTGAGCAAGCCTTATCAAACACTTTCTACCCAACTTAATATGAATAAGGAAGCCATACTTTCATTTATTTAGACAATAGGAAAGGTAGTACCTTCAACACGGATAGTTCATTTTGTATCACAACCTTAAACCGTAGTTAAGTTTCCAAGATCCCATACAATTACACATTAGAGAAGCGAGAGCTAGAATTACAACATGGTTCGTAGACCCATCCAACACCCGTACATAACCCACACATATGTCTATGGAGCCTCTAAGGATACAAAAGACAAGTATGACAATGCCGACAACAAGGCTCCGGCAATACCTCAAAAGTGGAAGTTCACAACAAAAGATGTATAATACAACCCCTTGAAGGAGAAAGAGGCTCACCAAGACTTTGAGATGAAGGTACTCCGCTACACGCGATCGGCACTATCCGCAATGGAGCCACCTACATTCATATAAAAAAACTGAAGCGCCCTCGGCAAAAGGGACGTTAGTACCATGGAATAGTACTAGTATGTATAACTAAACACCATCTAGTTAGAAAGAACTTTCATACCGAACATATGGAAATCACAAGTATAACTCAAAAGCTTCAAACGATCACAACACTATCAAGGAAAAGAATCATACACTTTTCACATTTTGTTTCCAAAGCATTTAGTTTGCAGCATTTTATGTTATTCTTCATTGTTCACAATACCACCACTAGCTTGAGCGGAGTCCGATCTCGGCCCGATCGGCTAGGTTGCCTCACTTGAGACATACTCTTCAATCACAATCTCATTTTCCCTTTTTATCCGGGATTCAATATCAACACAATACCACCATGTGTGCGGCATGGTGTCCGACCTCGGCCCGATCGGCTAGGCCGCCTTACCTAGGCGTTTCCCTTTTCCATCAATCATCTCAATTCAATCTTTTTTTTTCACATATGTTATTTCATAGGCACTTGGGGCCACAGCTATCAATCATATATTTGGCACTAGGCCACATTTCACATCATTCCCAATTTCAATGTTAAATTTGTAATTCAGGATAACATGTGCACACAAGAGTAAATTAAATTGCAAGCATAGATAAGGCTTCACATAGATGGCACAATACATGTAGCTTCAATCTCAATTTACGGTCTAAGCATTTCAATACATAATTCATATCTTTTGCCCCTTTCAAGTTATCAAGATAGCACGTTGATCATGTTGAGACACATCTTTCACGCATATAGGGTTACAACACCAATTCATGTAAAATAACAATCAATGCAACAATTCAACTTTAATCTTACCATATTCACTCATACACCAATGAAGCTCAATTTTTGAAAGACGGGGTTTTAGCCATACATACCTCATTTAAGCTTTCCTTAAATTACTAGATGTTCCGGAAATTCTAGCAATCCCAATCTACTTGAGACATAACAAAAATTGAACACAAATTACGAAGGTATTCATGGTTTCAGCTCATTTGAGCATTTTATCAAATACTAGTTGAGCATCTTGATTTCAAATTTCTTTTACAAGGTTTCCTTCATTCCCCAACCCAATCTTTACTTATTTATGTTCAACAATCTTCCCACAAACCTAATTTGTACATGCATGTATACATAATACTATTACCCCCAAGAATCATATCTCAATAACCCATCTCACAATCTCTACAACACCAACACAACCTAGGTTAGGCACCTATGGCTTCCAACCACCATCCCATGAGTTCTAATGTGTATATACTACATAAATAATCACCATAAAGTAGTTAGAGATGATAGACATACCTCTTGTAGTAAGAATTTTGAGAATCCCCACTTGTAGAGTTCTTGATCAATTTAGGGATTTGAATGGGGATCTATGGATTTTCAAGATTAATCCTTGTTAATATAAGTGTTTAGGAGTAGTAATCAACTCAAAATGCTCCAAAAACATTACCTTGGATCATAGGAGGGAAGTATGGGACGGATTCCCCTTGATAAAACAAGCCCTAGCTTAAAAAAATGACTTAGGGACGCCCCATGCCCGGTCTTGGGGTATTTATAGGGCTGCTAGGTGCGCGACTGCGGTCAAACCGCGCCGGGACGCGGTGGCTGCGGTCTTACCGTGGTTTGCCGCTCTCGGAGGCAGAATCACCCAGTTTTCCCGCGGTCGCACCGCGGACGCGCGTCTGACACAGGTCCGGTAAAATGTTCATAACTTCCTGTATACACCTCCAAATGACGAACGGTTTGATGCGTTGGAAACTAGACTCAAAGAGCTTTAATTTGATAGGTTTTGAATCACACAACACTTTGTATAACTGGATATATGCTTGTCCAAAGTGAGCTCTTGTGCACATTCACTTACAACTTTAGCCTATTATGAAATTTTTCCAACTTGGCTTAGACTTAGGCCTCTCCTTAGACCCCAAACCACTTATAATATGACTTATACGCTTATTAACTTATCCAATTGATATCCATTATATCATGAACCCTCACTTGCACACAAGATAAAGTAATTAGTCTATCTTGGCACCACGAAATCTTAGATTACTTAGCAAAATTTTGTGGGGCTTTACACCACTGCATTTTCACTAAAGATATATCATTTTATCTCAACTTTCGGACATGCCGCTCTAAAATACCTACTGGCTCCACATCATAAGTCAAATCACTGTCTAACTGAACCGTGCTGAAATCTAAAACATGAGACGGATCTCTAATATACTTCTAGAGCATAGAAACATAAAATATCGGATGCACACTCGACAAGCTGGGTGGCAAGGCCAGCTCATGAGCCACCTCCCCAATCCTCCGAAGAACCTCAAAAGGTCCAATGAACCGAGGACTCAATATACCCTCCTTCCCAAATCTCATAACACTCTTCATGGGTGAAACCTTCAATAGAACCTTCTCCCCAACCATGTAGGACACATAACGAACCTTCCTATCAGCATAACTCTTTTGTCTCGACTGCGCTGTACGAAGACGCCCCTGAATCACCTTCACCTTGTCCAAAGCATCCTGCACCAATTTTGTACCTAAAAGCCTAGCCTCACCCAGATCAAACAACCTACTGGAGATCTACACCGTCTCCCATATAAAGCCTCATATGGAGCCATCTGAATACTCGACTGATAACTGTTGTTATATGCAAACTCCGTGAGCGGTAGAAACAGATCCCATGAACCCCCAAAATTAATGATGCAAGCGCGCAACATGTCCCCCAATATCTGAATAGTGCGCTTGGACTGCTCGTCCTTCTGAGGGTGAAATGTTGTGCTCAACTCAACCTGAGTACCCATCTCTTGTTGCACGGCCCTCCAAAACTACGAAGTGAACTGAGTACCTCTATCTTAAATGATGGAAACTGGGAAACCATGCAAACGAACAATCTGCCGAATATAAATCTTTGCTAACCGCTCTGAAAAATAGGTAGTACACACAGGAATGAAGTGCGTGGACTTGGTCAGTCGATCCACAATCACCCAAAAAGAATCGAACTTGTTCAAAGTCGGGAGTCTGATCATGCCCAACTATGCCTTATAAAAAGGACTAAGCGGTCACTGCAAATATATAATATGGTTCAGTCCGGAGTCGAATCCCACAGGGAACTAACCTATTTACTACAACTTTTAGCACTACTAAGGAATAGCTCAAACAATCCCCGGATGCAAGATTTTTAATGGATAATGAGTAGAATTTAGTTAACTAATGAAAATTAATAATAAAACTTGCAATAATCAAGAATAGAGTTGAATTCAATGGTAAAATGGTCTAGGGTTATTGATTTCCCCAATTGTCGAATTAATTCCTGACATGTTAGCTATAATCTCGCCATAATACTCTATAAGAAATATGAATTCTGCGTTACCGCAATTATCTCTCGATCAAATACGATAATTTACTAGAAGCATTCTCTCAAACTACTCTAGTTAACAATTTTTACAACTCAGAATTATTCCACTAAAGCTTCGTTATCTCTAACTCTACTTTTAAATTTAAGTAATTAATCTCTTAACTTACCCGAAGGTGGTGTTGTTCAACAACAATCTAACCCAGTGTTCTTTCTCAAGCAACACAAGGTAACTAGACACGATTAATCAAGGGGCCTTTCAATTAACCACAAGAAAACACATAGTTGAACAATTATAGATTAAGAAACGGCTTAATTATACCAAAACGTAATCAAGACTTCATCCAACAATTGGTTCCATCAACCCTAGATTAGAGGCTAAGCTACGCATAAACTATTTTCACAATCATAAAGATATAATTCATTCTTAATGATAAAAACACGACGAAGAAAGGTAAAAACTCTATGTCGAATCTTCTACCTTGCTTATTTCCTGTTCTTGCCTTCAAAAATGCTTCAAAAACCTCTCTCCCTTCTATTTGGAAGAGCTGGGCTTCTAATAGGTCAAGGAGATTCGTCCTGTAGATTACACAATTGACCTTGCAATGTTTGACTCCGAGCCCGCGAATTCAACATTTGTTCTGTCCGCGACCGCAGATTGACCGTGGACCTGGGCGCGGATTCCATCCTTGCTTTTTCTTCTCTTTTTCGATCATGTTTTCCTCCTATTGGCATTCCATGCTCCATATTGACTCCAGAACACTCTTTTAGCTTTATCCTAGCTTGGAGTGGCTCCTGCAAAGCAATAAAATCGTAATTAGAGAATTTTGTTATCTTTTACAATCAAACATAGGTAAAGTGTGGCTAAATTAGAGTTTAAATATTAGCTAACTTGCATGATTATCATCTATTATCAACACCCCACACTTAAATCCTTGCTCGTCCTCGATCAATCAAACCACACTCTACAACGACCTAACTTTACTAAGTGACTCCCCTAACTCGTCACACAAGAACATTTCACAAGAATTGAGCTCAGTAGTGTAACATCTTCGCCTCAAGAGATGACTCTCCCATGCCACGCAATATTCCTAACTTAACTCACTTACTCTAGCGCAGAGGTTAAGACTCACCTTTCCTTCATGAATCAAGTGCCCTTTCATAACAAATGAGAGTGGTTCCACTCACAATAACATTTAAGAACAATTAGGAACTTAAGATAGAAAGAATTCACTCACTCTCAAAAAGAACATTCATATGCCACAAAAAATGCACCATAGGCTTGCTCGTAGTGTACTACTCAACTAATTCGAGTTCATTCAGTCTAGGATCAATTAGGACTTCATTTGGTTGTAATGTAGGCTGCGGCATGGGTAAGATACATTTAGGTATAAGAGTGACTAGACCTCCCTAAGCACTTTAATACATAACATTTATCATTTAAAACCCCACACCTATGTCAAACCATAACTCCACCTTCATATCACTATATATTTAACTCCATTCTTCTTTAAGCACAATTACATCAAGAGCCACCCCTTATCAACGAATTTTTTTTTCTTTCGCAACAATACACTACTATTTTCTTTCTCTTTCACTTCAAATGGCTCTTACTTGTTCAAAACAATGCACCTTTCTCCTTATTCCATTAGTTCCACTCAAAAGCCAAACCACCCACCCCACACTTTAAATTTTACAAAGTTCAGAACAATTCAAGTGCTCATGAGAGGTAAAGGATACAAATAGATGATTAATTCAAACAAATGGGTAAGGCTTGTAATGTGGGTAACAAAGAAACAGGATTACAGGCTCAAAGGGGTTAACTACGATACATAAAAATTAGGCGGGTAAAATATATATATCTGGCTTAACAAAGAAACGCCTATATCATTCCAAGATTGAACAAACTGCTATTCCATTTTGCAAACACACAGAGCAAGTTCTAGGCATCTAATGCAGTGCACAGAATACAACAACCCTCACACACACATGGCACATGACTCACCCCAGATTGGATCATCGAAACGCTCTAGTCAGAGTACTTAAGCCAAATTAAGAACATACAATTTAAGGCACTCTAATAAGAATCAACAATTGAGCCTAAGCGTCACACTAAAGTATCTACTGTATTCAAGGCATAATGACGATAAGGATCCTTTTTTCATATCGGCCCTTAGCCCAAAAGTACCAAAAAAGTAATAATAAAAACTAACTAACCCGGTTCAAACAAAAACCCTTGGAAAAGAACCGCGTTCAAAAAAAAACCAAGGGGTGATTGATACACCACCTACAAAAATAAATCTTTTTTTTTATATATCAACTTAGACCCTCAAGAAACCCGTCGAGCGATATTTGTCGTCAGGACAAGTCACATTTAGACTATTAATCAAAAACTATAATCAAATTAATCAAAGACTATAATCAAACTAGAATCAAGCTACACTCCTATATATACACAACATTCCAGCAAAGTAACCCCCACCCCACACTTAAAAAAATTTCATGTCCTCATGTCATAAAATAGAAAGTAGTGTGAGGCAAAGGAACTTCCTTGGAAGATCAGTCCTGATCAGAGACTGTGCTGGGGTCTAAGTGAAATGCTCTCCCCAGCGCACACAACCAGCCCATGATTTTCTTCTCGGATTTAGCATTCTAGGTGGCCAAGGCATCAACTCTAGTCCCCAAGTCTGTGACTGTAGTCCGCAGCTCTGCCATTTCCTGCTCTAAGGCTGCCAGCCGTGTCACCCAACCAACCCCGGATGCCCTTCGTCTTCCCCAACATGCTCATGGGGGGCGACACAGCCCCCCACTTCATCCTGCTCATCATCCCCCTCCTCAGATGCCTCAGAATCATCACTATCAGTTGAACTGGCTATCACTACCTCTTTCCCAATGGTCACCTTGGAAGCTCGGAACATGGTTTCTTTCTTCACCTTGCCATCTACATGGGGGTTCTTTGCTACCCCTACAGCCCGATACAATCGAGTGACCAAAGATGGGTAAAAGAAACCATACCTCCACAGTGGTGAACGGATGAACATCTCCGAGTGAATAACCTCGGCCACATCAAAATCGTGGCCATTCATAAAGCACCAAATCAAAGCAGCTCGTGGTCCATTGACTGCAGTGGTGTTGTGGGACAGTAGCAGATGACTGTTAATGATGTACAACCAGCACTTGCCTTCAAAGGTGAGTAAGAAGGAGTGCAACTTCGATCCCTGAGTAACCCACACTACCGCCTTGTCTGGTTTATAGATAGTTTGGAAAAACAATTCCCACTATGTGGGTTCTCACTTGTAAGCGTTATAGTAATCCCTCTCCCCAGTAAATGCAGGCAAGCGATACACTTTCCTGATAACTTCAATGATGCATTCACCCTGTTTTGTCGTACCATGCAAACGTGATCCTCATGTTCGGGATAGTTAGCGTAGAACACCCTATCAAGTAACAGGTTACCATCCTCCGGCTCCTCAAAGAAGATGTTGAGCCCGCGCTTAGTCAGCTCCCTAAACATATTGGGGCACTCAGCCTGGAGGGAGCCCCGATCGATTCTCTGTTCTGGTACTGACTTTCTAATACCCTTTTTAACGAAACGGTCTTGGGCAGCTCTGGAGACAAACCGGGTGCTATCAAACAGGCCTTAATTAGATGATGCACATTCTCGGGGATACACCTCCGGATCATGTTATCTACATATATTTTAAACAGTAGAGGTTCATCCCAATAATAAGACCGACAGTCGCGAAAAAACTTTTTCTTTTGACTTGAAGAGAGTTCATAAGGTAGAATACCACTTGCTAAATAATTAGCAATATCAGCATACCATTGCGTCTCCTCCATTGTCACTGCTAGTACTATTCATTCGGGAATGTCCCTATTATATCCTCAACCTCTACCTTCCTTTCAGCTCATTCCAACCTTGGGAGGTGGTCTGCTACTTGGTTCTCTGTCCCTTTTTTGTCATGCATTTCTAGATCGAATTCTTGTAGTAAAAGAACCCAGCGAATCAAATGTGGCTTTGAATCCTTTTTTGCTATCAAGTACCTAATTGTTGCATGGTCAGTATATACAATAACTTTTGAACCAATCAAGTATGACCTGAATTTGTCGAATGCAAAAACTACACCAACATCTCTTTTTCCGTCACAGTTTAATTAAGCTATGCACCGCTTAGCGTTCTGCTTGCATAGTAAATTGGGTGCATCAATTTATCCTTTTGCTGCCCCAAGACTACTCTTATAGCATAGTCACTTGCGTCGCATATGAGCTCGAACGGTTGCTCCCAGTTGGGTGCAACAACGATGGGTGCAGTCACCAATCTCTTCTTCAGCTCCTCAATTGCCAACCTGCAATTATTAGAAAACACAAAGGGCTGATCCTTTTCAACGAGTTTACACAAGGGGTTAGCAATCTTAAAGAAATCTTTTATGAATCGTCTGTAGAACCCGGCGTGCCCAAGGAAACTTCTCACTTCCTTGACCGAAGTAGGCGGTGGAAACTTCTTAATCGCGTCAACCTTAGCATGGTCAACCTCAATTCCTTTACTGGACACTCGATGCCCCCAAGACTATCCCTTCTTGTACCATAAAATTGCATTTTTCCCAATTTAGCATTAAATTTGTCTCCACACATCTTCTAAACACTCTTTTTAAATTGTGAAGACAGTCCTTGAATGAATCCCCACCGTGGAGAAATCATCCATAAATACATCCATGATGTCTTCAACCATGTCCGTGAAAATGGCTAACATACACTGTTGGAATGTAGCCGGTGCATTGCAAAGCCTAAAGGGCATTCTCCGAAAGGCAAAGATGCCATACGGACAGGTGAAGGATGTTTTCTCTCTTTCTTTGGGGGCTATTGAGATCAGATTGTACCCTGAATATCCATCCAAGAAACAGAAGTGAGATTGCCCAGCCAACCTGTCCAACATTTTTTCAATGAATGGCAAGGGAAAATGGTCCTTTCGGGTGGCTGTGTTCAATTTCCAGTAATCCACGCAAATCCGACATCCCGTGATTGTACGAGTCGAGATCAACTCATTATTCTCATTATGTACGACCATCATTCCTCCTTTCTTCGGCACACACTGAACAGGTGTCACGCCCTAAAATTCGAGGAGCGCGATCGGCTCTCAACCAAGTAAACCCGACTGAGCAAGCCTTCTAGGTTTCCTTCTACCCAAACTAATCATGAACAAAGAGGGGATGTTATCCTATCTTATCAAACGCTAGGCAATCTTCCATTAGCAACTTTCATTTCATTTATGTTAATGACTTCATTCATAGTTTACAAAATGTTACAGGTTTACAAGCTTAATGAAAACATGCTTATCAAGTACAAACTTTTCTAGTCCGGACTCCCAACATAAACCACCACCCACAAATAGTCTACGGAGCCTCTAAGTACACTAGAAGAGAAATAGGGAAATGCTGGCAACAAGGCTCTGGCTATACCTCAAAACATGATGAGAAAATGAACAAAAGATACATGACATGACCCCGGGATAGAGTGGGGCTCACCAAGTCTGCTGGGAAGAGAGTACTGCTATCACTGGCCGATGCCGCTCGCTGTGGAACAACCTGTATCATAAAACGATACAGCGCCCCCGGCAAAAGGGACGTTAGTGCCGTCGAATAGCACTAGTATGTAAGGCTAAAAGTCCTCTTTCAGAATAGAATAACCATACAAGCATAGAAAACACAAAACAGCGAGCCAAAGTCAACAATATACTAGCATCCAACTTGAAACATGTAAATCTTCTAGTTTATGAAAATAATATATATAATTTTTGGTTGGGAGATCACTAGCACCGATATAAGTTATACCACCGTCTTTGTTAGCACGGTGTCCGATCACGACCCGATCGGCTAGGTCGTCCCATCAGAGAAATGTACCACAACGACAAATTTTCCAGTTTCTAAATTCCCAGATTTTTATGATTCCCAGCACAATACCACTAAGTGTGCGGCATGGTGTCCGATCACGGCCCGATCGGCTAGGCTGCCTTCCCACCTATGCCGTGTGGGTTGGCGTTACCAATTTACAATTGTTACCAAGTTTATCCCAATTAAGGGGAATAACCACAATTTTACCAATATTTCAATTTCATCCCAAATCACACTCCACTCCTACACCGGCACGTGTAGTTTCAGGTGTGGGCTTTATGTCCCACCTGTCCTCGGTATTACTAATGATACTCCCAAAAACATTTTGATTTGATTTAATATTTCATACAATTGTGGTATAAATACAAGTATACGAATATAGCATGAATGCAACCATGCTTACCTCAATATCTTTCATATTTTGTAGTTTTTATTAATGTTCTCAATCTTTCTCGATAATAGTGTCTCTTTGGCCCTTTGGCCTTTCACAAGGTTTATCTTGTCATGGCACGAAGGCCGCATATGGTTTTCCACATTTTATCTCCTTTATTTCCAAGGATCGCTAACCAATATCAACGTACTAAATAATCCAGAGATTATATATATTCGAATTCAATAGTAATAGAATCATCAAACACAAAGGATTCTTCCCAAAGAGGGACATGTCAACCAATAATTGAAATACACATTGGAATTATAAGCAAGAAATCACCTCAGTTATCCTTAAATTATTCCTTTTCCATTTTAAGAATTGTACAATTTCAACATCGGAATATATAAGGACTCGCATTGTAATGTATGTATTTGAAAGGGCAAGGTAATATCTAGAACAACCATTTATGGGTTTTGTTCGGGTACAAGACCTTTAGGTCATTCTATTTTTGAAGCTAGTTCATAACAGTTGGGTCGAGGCTTATTTCACAATTTGTTTCACATTTTCCCATTCGATTCATTTCCAATATCTTTACAATTTATCAGGAAATAGACACATTCAATCAAGGCATTTAGTACACATAAGGGCAACTAGGGGCATTAAACAAATTCAGTTCTTCTCACCCAATTAAGATACTAACCTTCATTTAAACTGACTCAAGGCTATACCATTTTGGTAGACAAACCACACTCAAACTTACCAAGACAATATGGAATTCACTTTCGGGAGAGAAAGTTTAGCCTACATACCTCGATTGATCTTTCCTTAAATTACTGCGATGTTCCGAAAATTCTAGCAATCCCAATCTACTTGAGACATAACAAAATCGAACACAAATTAGGAAGGTATTCATGGTTTCAGCTCATTTGAGCATTTTATCAAATACTAGTTGAGCATCTTGATTTCAAATCTCTTTTACAAGGTTTCCTTCATTCCCCAATCCAATCTTTACTTATTTATGTTCAACAATCTTCCCACAAACCTAATTTGTACATGCATGTAAACATAATACTATTACTCCCAAGAATCAAACCTCAATAACCCATCTCACAATCTCTACAACACCAACACAACCTAGGTTAGGCACCTATGGCTTTCAATCACCATCCCATGAGTTCTAATGTATATATCCTACATAAATAATCACCATAGAGTAGTTAGAGATGATAGACGTACCTCTTGTAGTAAGAATTTTGAGAATCCCCACTTGTAGAGTTCTTGATCAATTTAGGGATTTGAATGGGGATGTATGGATTTTCAAGATTAATCCTTGTTAATATAAGTGTTTAGGAGTAGTAATCAACTCAAAATGCTCCAAAAACATTACCTTGGATCATAGGAGGGAAGTATGGGACAGATTCCCCTTGATAAAACAAGCCCTAGCTTAAAAAAATGACTTAGGGACGCCCCATGCCCGGTCTTGGGATATTTATAGGGCTGCTAGGCGCGCGACCGCGGTCAAACCGCGCCGGGATGCGGTGGCCGCGGTCTTACCGCGGTTTTTCGCGCTCGGAGGCAGAATCACCCAGTTTTCCCGCGGACGCGCGTCTGACACAGGTCCAGTAAAATGGTCATAACTTCCTATATTCACCTCCAAATGACAAATGGTTTGATGAGTTGGAAACTAGACTCAAATAGCTTTAATTTGATAGGTATGCCATCACACACCTTATTTAACTTGAGATATGCTTGTCCAAAGTGGGAGCTTGTGCGAACTCATTTGAAATCTTAGCCTATTATGAACTTTTGCAATTTTACTTAGACTTAGGCCTTTCCTTGGACCCCAAATTACATACCATAAGACTTATACACATATTTACCAAATCCAATTGATGTACACCATGTTAATAGCACATAAAATATTATAATAAGCCTACATGGCACCACGAAATCCTAGGTTGCTTAGCGAAATTTTCCGGGGCCTTACATTCTCCTCCCCCCCCCCCCCCCAGGATCTTTCGTCCTCAAATGAGGGGTAGAGTTTGCCCTAAATGCTTAACTTAATATATCTCTTTTATAACCTACCTCAAGTCCCTAAATTTTGACAAACTCCCAAAATTTTCAGAAATTTCGGCAGAGTCTCCTTTGTAACTAGGCCTATCCACCTGCCAGAGAACCACCAAAATCATCCTAAAAACACATCCACAACTCGACAAAGCACCATAATGTATATATCAATGACAAGAACCTCAACATTACAAACACTACTTTATCACGATGATATCTGGGCATGGACTGCACATTTTTAAATCATATCACCTAGAAGGTACCTTTCAAATCAAAACCAACTTCTATGCAATCAAGAAAAAATATTTTATTTCCACAACTCTCAGCCTTCAATGGCCTCTTATATCTACAGACTTCGCCATAACACATTTACGGGAGCAATCTCGACCCCTAAACATACTTAACAAGGATAACAAGTAGATATCTCGCATAAGCTAACTATCCACTAACTTCACCTTCAATAATTTCCACCGAAATGACACACAATTGATCTCCACCTACTTTCTGAGACATAGACATGTGAATCCACAAAACATATGGCGAACAACTATGGGGACACTTCATACTCCTAGTGCCGCCTAATGTGGAATACACTTATGCGACCTTTATTATCAACTCACATAACATCTTCAGGGGAAAATATTGAGAATAGCCTGCTCACCCTCCAAACTCTAAATCTCTAGGCGAATACTCACACTAAACCCTTGATGACCTTCAACAATTACTCTAAGATGTGCTATCATAAACTAACCATAAAATTACCTATCAAATATATATGTGATCACACTGTGAAGCTTCATCTTTGACTCGTCTGGACTTACAATACCCAATTGAACTAATACAATGAGGAACAACAGAGTTTAAGATCAGGCTGGAGTTATTCAGGAATCCATTGATGCGCTGAGTAGAGTACTTTCTGAGGTTATATGCTAAGGGACACGAAAGTTACAACTAACAATGCTGACATGGTTAATCACTGTGACGACGTCAATTATTACACAAATGAGGCATAAGGGTAAGTAGTACATTGGCAATAGGAATCATTAAGGAGGAATATTCAAGTACATGACCCAGTCGTTTCCTAGGGTGAAGGGAAAATCAATTCATGCTCTGGAACCTTGAATGCGATATGGGATTCAAAATACATGAAGTGGAATTACACTCCTGACGTTAGCTGACACAAGGAATCTATGTCGTAAGGCCATGAGGATGAAAATGAAGTTAAAACACTTAGGATATTATCATAACTCAAACAGCTTAACCCTCCCTGACAATTGACCCTATATGAGAGAACTAAAGGTATGACAACTTGTCTTCCAAATCAATATGCTTATGATATGTGCAAAAATCTGAAGGCATCTAATCTCACCCCTTTCACGAGTAAAACCACATAGCTCGGACATCTAAATGTTGGGATGAAATCATGTACTGGTTAGAGGCATTCTAATGGTTAACATGATGCTCCGGGGAGACAGACAAATGACACTCCTATTCACCCAAGGAGGTGTAATACCAAGGGTGGCAAAACTCCCCTCTCATGACAATGATATAGTCAATTATTCTAGAAGCCGAGTGAGAAGAAAGCCACATAACCCATCCAATCCGACCCATTTAAGACTTTGGAAAAAGGGGACGCACTTTGGTTTGAAATCAGGGCAATTTCAGCCTGAGCTCAAAGGAAAATCATTACTTTTGAAACCCATGAGACAAGCCCTCGTAGTCCTAGAAAATCAATAAAAATGGCGAGAAGGTACTTAAAACCATTACGAGTTGGTATAAAACAAGACCTCAAAGTGCCCACATGGATAAGTTCGAAAGAATAAGACTTCTTAATGCATTTATCGAGGAGAAATAACTTGGGTTATCTAGTCACATGGATAAACAGAGCAGGTAAATGGTTGTTAGAAGAACATCTACAAATAATACCAGCAATATTTATTTATTCCAACTAAAGGAATATATCCCCTTACTTAATGCTACAACACTTCCTCTTTGATGCCATGAAACGTAAATGAATTTTACAATGAGAGTTATCAGATGAAATAGATAGTAGTGTAGCAAATCTAATGAGCACCATTTGGAACCAACAAGCTTAAACTAAGGCGAAGTTATTGGAAGTCCATAGTAAAGGGGGATTTACCTACTTTCAGTGTCCTTTTAGAAAAGAGTACTTGTAGATTATAAAAATGAGGTGAATTTAATCGAATCGCATAGTTGGATGACTAGTCAAGACATTGAGATAATATCGCATTGAAGATTACAGGCAAACAACACACCATGCAAGACAAATGAAAAGAAAGTGAAAGAGCCTTATGGAAGTAACCTTTACATTGTATCCACCAGGAAGGGTGGTAATATAAAGCGATTACGAGAAGCTACATTTTTTTAAAGAAGATCTCTGTATGAAGTCACGTGATGTATAGCTCTAGAATTCTAAAATCCAATTATGTTTAGCAACTCTACTTCATAATGAAGCACTACAACACACTTCTACACAACCAGCTATTGCAAACCACATTGGGAGATCCTATAAGACTTAACGGAGAGAAAGGCTTTGACATATGTATGTGTTACTAGGTGTATTTCTCCTTTGTCAACCCAAAACCTAAAGGCGAGAGTTAGACTGATAAGCACATCGTTGGACTAGCACAAGTGTAGATAATCCATTATCGGAAAGAGATCATTCAATTTCAGTAATTGCGACATGCTATCAACCCTTAATAAACTTGAAGTGATATGGGAACCCAATGAGATAGTATAGAATAATCATGGAGGATTTGCAGATGTTCATAATGAGTTCTTCATGGATTTTGACTTGAGAACTACCCAGATGCTAATGAAATACAGAAAAACAAGAGAAACAGACGTTGTGCTATAATAACCCCCGAAGGTGTGCTTGGTCTTGACGGAGAGCCTAGTAAGGGTCCTTACGAGATAGAAAGTGTTACAATGACTCATAGAAGGATATGTTCTCCCATGGTTATCGAACAAGTGTTGGGAACTAGCACAATGAATTCAATAGTAAGGAACAGAAATAACACATTGTGGAGGTATAAAGAGAAAATAATCATTTGTTATGAGCTACATGCTTCTGCTATATTAACTCTCAGACTACAATACAAGACCACATCATGGGCGACCACAATACTAGAAACCGAGTGACCTACTTGCTATGGGATGTCCCAAGTGGACACGAAAGTTATACCATGATGGCGACACATGATCTTCCTATGACGGAGATATGAGGATCTAAATTTTTAGAGAGGCTTAATGCGCACGGTGACCATTTCGATGGATATGCACTCATATGATAGGTGTTGATGCATGCTCTTATGTTACTTAAAAGTGAGAAGGTTTCGTGATGATACTCGAAAGAGAGTAGAGTAACTGTTCAGACCATAGAAGCCATATACACCAGTAAGTAAAAGAGTGACTTAAGAAGGATCGCAACACTGGGATGCTTTACATGGAACTTGACACCACATAGGTAAACTTCACGACGGTGCATGCATAGGCACAAGTAAGCAGATGTTGTCCATTTAAATAAAAAGTTTCTGTAAGAAATTCATCGGGAATAGTCCCTTGTTAATAATTCAGGAAAAGATAGTGGGAAGTATCAATAGTGTTCTAACTCAATTCAGGAGCATAATAATAGAGCTCAATTCTATAGGAGGCTGTAAGTAAGAGAAATGTGATCTGGAGATTTTTTGAATAATACGTCTCATTCGAAGAGCAAGTGCATGCACTGTTTTGTTATTCAACACCTTGTTAAGACCATGTTTATGAGAATTCTTCAATATGGATGTACATATACAACGAGTAGAAATTCTAATTTGACTCACTTAATGACGTTAGGTTGATAGGAAAATAGGTTAATCGATACCCCTCGACTCCACATCCCTAACGTACGTAGGTAACATACTGATATACTACTGATCTGATGGTGCAGAGACATCAATAGGGACAAGGACACTCCCCTCTTAGTGATATGTTTTACCAATCCATTCACAACTCAATACATTCTTCTAACAAGTCCTTGGGCAATCCACTCGGAAACAATGGTGGGATCAATCCCTCCTTACATGCTTCAAATTCGCGGATTATGGTATCAAGGTTACCAATCTTGAGAATAAGACTTAGAGAGGAAATCAGCTCCCTAACTTGAGCTCTATCGCACGATTGGAGTATCAAAGAAAGGTGAAATTCCTAAAATGTCTGAATAGCCTCCAACTTATAGATGTGGTCGACAATACACCGATAAGAAGGACTCCACTAGACACGGCTCCGAGATATCCTAGGACACTTTAAAACCTTAGGCTCTGATACCAAGTTTGTCACGCCCCAAAATCCGCGGAACGCGACCGGTGCTCAACCGAGAAAACCCGACTGAGCAAGCCTGCTAGGTTCCCTTCTACCCAAACTAATCATGAACAAAGAGGGGATGTTATCCTATCTTATCAAACACTAGGCAATCTTCCATTAGCAACTTTCATTTCATTTCTGTTAATGACTTCATTCATAGTTTACAAAATATTGCAGGTTTACAAGCTTAATGAAAACATGTTTATCAAGTACAAACTTTTCTAGTCCGGACTCCCAACATCAACCACCACCCACAAATAGTCTACGGAGCCTCAAAGTCCACTAGAAGAGAAATAGGGAAATGCCGGCAACAAGGCTCCGGCTATACCTCAAAACATGATGAGAAAATGAACAAAAGATACATGACATGACCCCGGGATAGAGTGGGGCTCACCAAGTCTGCTGGGAAGAGAGTACTGCTATCACTGGCCGATGCCGCTCGCTGTGGAACAACCTGTATCATAAAACGATACAGCGCCCCCGGCAAAAGGGACGTTAGTGCCGTCGAATAGCACTAGTATGTAAGGCTAAAAATCCTCTTTCAGAATAGAATAACCATACAAGCAAAGAAAACACAAAGCAGTTAGCCAAAGTCAACAATATACTAGCATCCAACTAGAAACATGTAAATCTTCTAGTTTATGAAAATAATATATATAATTTTTGGTTGGGAGATCACTAGCACCGATATAAGTTATACCACCGTCTTTGTTAGCACGGAGTCCGATCACGACCCGATCGGCTAGGTCGTCCCATCAGAGAAATGTACCACAACGACAAATTTTCCAGTTTCTAAATTCCCAGATTTTTATGATTCCCAGCACAATACCACTAAGTGTGCGGCATGGTGTCCGATCACGGCCCGATCGGCTAGGCTGCCTTCCCACCTATGCCGTGTGGGTTGGCGTTACCAATTTACAATTGTTACCAAGTTTATCCCAATTAAGGGGAATAACCACAATTTTACCAATATTTCAATTTCATCCCAAATCACACTCCACTCCTACACCGGCACGTGTAGTTTCAGGTGCAGGCTTTATGACCCACCCTTCCTCGGTATTGCTAATGATACTCCCAAAAGAACATTTTGATTTGATTTAATATTTCACACAATCGTGGTATAAATACAAGTATACGAATATAGCATGAATGCAACCATGCTTACCTCAATATCTTTCATATTTTGTAGTTTTTATTAATGTTCTCAATATTTCTCGATAACAGGGTCTCTTTGGCCCTTTGGCCTTTCACAAGGTTTATCTTCTCATGGCACGAAGGCCGCATATGGTTTTCCACACTTTCATCTTCTTTATTTCCAAGGATCGCTAACCAATATCAATGTACTAAATAATCCGGAAATTATATATATTCGAATTCAATAGTAACAGAATCATCTAGCACAAAGGATTCTTCCCAAAGAGGGACATGTCAACCAACAATTGAAATACACATTGGAATTATAAGCAAGCAATCACCTCAGTTATCCTTAAATTATTCCTTTTCCATTTTAAGAATTGTACAATTTCAACATCGGAATGTATAAGGACTCGCATTGTAATGTATGTATTTAAAAGGGCAAGGTAATATCTAGAACAACCATTTATGGGTTTTGTTCGGGTACAAGACCTTTAGGTCATTCTATTTTTGAAGCTAGTTCATAACAGTTGGGTCGAGGCTTATTTCACAATTTGTTTCACATTTTCCCATTCGATTCATTTCCAACATCTTTACAATTTATCAGCAAATAGACACATTCAATCAAGGCATTTAGTACACATAAGGGCAACTAGGGGCATTAAACAAATTCAGTTCTTCTCACCCAATTAAGATACTAACCTTCATTTAAACTGACTCAAGGCTATACCATTTTGGTAGACAAACCACACTCAAACTTACTAAGACAATATGGAATTCACTTTCGGGAGAGAAAGTTTAGCCTACATACCTCGATTGATCTTTCCTTAAATTACTACGATGTTCCGGAAATTCTAGCAATCCCAATCTACTTGAGACATAACAAAATTGAACACAAATTAGGAAGGTATTCATGGTTTCAGCTCATTTGAGCATTTTATCAAATACTAGTTGAGCATCTTGATTTCAAATCTCTTTTACATGGTTTCCTTCATTCCCCAACCCAATCTTTACTTATTTATGTTCAGCAATCTTCCCACAAACCTAATTTGTACATGCATGTAAACATAATACTATTACTCCCAAGAATCAAACCTCAATAACCCATCTCACAATCTCTACAACACCAACACAACCTAGGTTAGGCACCTATGGCTTCCAGTCACCATCCCATGAGTTCTAATGTATATATCCTACATAAATAATCACCATAGAGTAGTTAGAGATGATAGACATACCTCTTGTAGTAAGAATTTTGAGAATCCCCACTTGTAGAGTTCTTGATGAATTTAGGGATTTGAATGGGGATCTATGGATTTTCAAGATTAATCCTTGTTAATATAAGTGTTTAGGAGTAGTAATCAACTCAAAAATGCTCCAAAAACATTACCTTGGATCATAGGAGGGAAGTATGGGACGGATTCCCCTTGATAAAACAAGCCCTAGCTCAAAAAACTGACTTAGGGACGCCCCATGCCCGGTCTTGGGATATTTATAGGGCTGCTAGGCGCGCGACCGCGGTTAAACCGCGCCGGGACGTGGTGGCCGCGTTCTTACCGCGGTTTTCCGCGCTTGGAGGCAGAATCACCCATTTTTCCGGCGGTCGCGCCGCGGACACGCGTCTGACACAGGTCCAGTAAAATGGTCATAACTTCCTGTATTCACCTCCAAATGACAAACGGTTTTGATGCGTTGGAAACTATACTCAAAGAGCTTTAATTTGATAGTTATTCCATCACACAAAACCTTATATAACTGGAGATATTCTTGTCCAAAGTGGGAGCTTGTACGAACTCATTTGAAATCTTAGCCTATTATGAACTTTTCCAATTTTTCTTAGACTTAGGCCTTTCCTTGGACCCCAAATTACATTCCATAAGACTTATACACATATTTACCAAATCCAATTTATGTACACCATGTTAATAGCACATATAATATTATAATAAGCCTACGTGGCACCACGAAATCCTAGGTTGCTTAGCAAAATTTTCCGAGGCCTTACAACAGGGCTGACCCAATTGTTGTTAGAGATGGGAAGATAATACCCGTATCTAACCATTTGATCACTTCCTTCTTCACCGCCTCTTTCAAATTCGGGTTAAGCCTTCGTTGATGTTCTCTGGAAGGTTTGTGCCCTTCTTCCAAGAGAATCCTGTGCATACAAAAAGCTGGGTTGATATCCTTTATGTCCGCCATGGTCCAACCAATGGCAGTCTTATATTCCTGTAATACCTGGAGGAGTTGCTCTACCTGCACAGCTAGCAAACCAGATGATATAATAACAGAATGATTGGTATCTCTTCATCCACTTGACAGTCATGAACTACGAAGTCTGCAGGGAATACAAATTTCCCCACTTGAACAAGCACATCATCAAGAATTTTGGTCGGTCTTTTGCAATGACCCGAATTTTCGTTGTAAGAATTAGCATTCCGTTCAGCGGCTTAAGACCTCGAGAAGGTTCGTAATATGCATCATGACCCGCATGTGTGGTCGAGTTTGGTTTTGGTAAGATTCGGAGTTAAATTGAAAGAAAAACAAAATCTTATTTTGAAGCTCAAATGGAAAGAGTTGACCGGAGAGTTGACTTTTGAGCAAACGACCCCAAAATGGAATTTTAATTATGTCAATAGCTTCGTATGGTGATTTCAGACTTAGACGTGTGTCCGAATTTGGATTTAAAAGTCCATAAGACAATTCGGCGCATTTTGGCGAAGTAAGAAAGTTGACATGTTCTAATTATATGATTTTATACGTGGAAGAGGTCTATTACCATGATGTATACCAATTGGATATGATAGAAAGCGTACAAAACATATTATAAGTGATATGGGGTCTAAGGAAAGTCCTAAGACTAAGCCAAGCTGGTAAATTTCATAATAGACTAAAATTTTAAGAGAATGCGCACAAGACCCTACTTTGGACAATCATATATAAATATGTATAAGGTTTTATGTGTTGAACCACCTATCAAATGAAATATCTTCAAGTCTAGTTTCTAATGCTTAAAACCGTTCATCATTTGGACACTCCTACCAGAAGTTATGACCAAATTACCAAAAGCATCGCAGAATTTTACACTACCGTGCCACACTATGCGCCGCCCCATACGGCGCGGCTGTGTAAATTATCAGAGCACCTTCAGTTTCGTTTCGAAACACATTTTCATTACCACGGCGCCCCATGCGGTGCGGCTGTACAAAAACGGGTTTTTCCAACCCGACCCCTATTTCATTTAACTCGTTTAGGGTTCATATTTTTGGGTATTTTTTTGGTGTTTTAGAGAGAGGGGAGAGCGTTTTTAGAGATAGAAAGAAGCATATGTGTTTTGGTTCATCAAAATCTTGTCCAAACCTTGAAATCCCTCAAGTTCTTCATCAAAGAGGTAAGAATTTCTTTTTCCCCAATTCTTCAATTTTGAAATCTAACTAGAAATGGGTAATTAGTAAGATGATTCATGGATGTTTGAGTATTATTTATACATGCTTGTAATAATAAGGTTATGGGAAGATTGTTGAGTTCAAATAGGAAAAGATTGGGTTAAAAAAAATGGTAGAAATCTTCAAAACTTTAATTGAGGATTTGAAAGGCAATCCGATGTCGGAATTCGATAATTTTTATATGGTTGAACTCGTATCAGAACGAGTATTCGGATTTCGTAAGTTCTTCCGGGATTCATGACGTGGGTCCCACTGTTGAATTTTAAAATATATTTTGGATTTTACCCGAAATATTAGTAATTTCATATGGAATTAATTCGTACGATTTATATTGAGTATATTGAATTATTATGACTAGATTTGAAGCTTCGGACGAATTTGCGAGGCAAAGGCTTGTTGGAATTTTGAATTGGTTGCAAAGCGAGGTAAGTGTTTGGTCTAACCTTAGCTTGAGGGATTAGGAGTTGTGTCCTATTTGTTATGTGTTATTTGTTGAGTACGACGTATAGGCATGGTGATGAGTATCTATACGTCAGCGTCAAGCATGCCCGTGATTCTTATACTTTGATTAATGTGACTCCATTTCGTATTGTATATGCTCTATGTGATAATTCAATTGAGGAATATGACTTGTGGAAGTATTATTGAATTGTTGAACATTGTAGAGCGTTGGCTCAAGTTGAGAATTGAATTATTGAACATTGTAGAGCATTGGCTCAAGTTGAGGATTGAATTGTTGAACATTGTAGAGCATTGGCTCTAGTTAAGAATAGAATTGTTGAACATTATAGAGTATTGGCTCAAGTTGAGAATTGAATTGTTGAACATTGTAGAGCATTGGCTCAAGTTGCGAATTGAGTTGTGAAGTAAACATGAAAGAAGAAAGGAGAGAGAGAGAATCATGATATTGTCTCCCTTGTCGGGATATTATTATTTTGATATTGTTTCCCTTGCTGGGATTTAATTGTTGTACTATTGTTCCCTTGCCGGGATTTTATTATAATTTCATTTATTTCCTTGCCCTTATTTCTTGTGATTGTTGTTTGGGTGAGGAATAGAGTGTTAAAGCACAAAGGGTGATGCAGTGTATAATTTGTGAGGAAAGAGTGTAAAGCACGAAGGGTGATGTCGTGTCGCACGATGTACCATTTCGTGCCTATTATAATGATTTTATGGTGAGGATGAGAGTAAAAGCACGAAGGGTGATGTCGTGCAGTTTATATTGATTCTTATGGTGAGGACGAGAGTAAAAGCACGAAGGGTGATGTCGTGCACTTGTCCTTGATTTTTCCTGATTCTAATTGAGTTATGTTGTCTTTTACGTTTATTTACTTATTTTTTTGTTGTTACTTGATTCTATTTCGATTTTATAGATTCCCTTACCCTATTTGCCTTGTGTTTGTTGCTTGGGTGAGGAAGAGTGTAAAGCACGAAGGGTGATGCCGTGTATTGTTTTGGTGAGAGAGTGTTAAAGCATGAAGGGTGATGTCGTGCACTTTCTGTTTGCTGTGTTTACTTGTTATTAACAAATCAAGTGTATTAACTGTTTAGATCCCTTTACTGTTGTGATCCTTTGTGTTGGAATCCATAGTGTTTACAATACCTCGCCTTAGTGTTTTTTTATACGTTCAATACTTCAAATTTCAACAATTGTTACATTTTTAACTCATTTGATTTTTCAACTAAATTTTCCTTAAACCTTTTGAAGTTGTACTTTACTTAAAAAGGGATTTCTACTATGTTTTGATTTATTGATTTCTCGTATTAAAGGTAATGATTCATTCGATATTGTACTTTAATTGAAAAGGGTATTTCCTTTATCAAATGATTTCTAAAAATAACTTCATCTTTTCTTGTTGATTTCCTAATTGGGTTGGAAGCTATACTCTACTTTATGTTAAGTGAATGAGGCTCCTTGAACATTCTTAATGGTATTAGCTTATGGAACCTACGAACTAAGTAACATGAGAATATTGTTTTGCAATGTGAGACAGAAATATGTGGGCACAAGTTGCCGGGGAAAATATTATGGTTTTATTTAATGGCACGTGAGTTGTCCGTGCGGCTGTGATATAAATATGGGCACGAGGTGCCGTGAAAATATGAAAGTGGGCCGAGACCTATATTATTTATGAATATGAAATGAGGCGTCACAAGGTGACCTTTACTCAAAAAATATTATATTCGAAATATGCTTATTTGAAAGATATTTAATTGAAGAAAATATATTCGAAATATATTTATTGAAAAACATATTGTCTTAGAGAGTATTACTTGAAGGATTTATAGGCGAAAGATTTATATTTGAAGGACTTGATTAATTGATTGCACTTGTGTTTATTATTTGTTGAGAAATATTTATGGTGTTATTGTTGCCTGTTTTTTTTATATCACTGGTTGATCAGTGTTGCCATCATTGTTATCTGCTTCCTATTATTTTCGTACGCTATATTGCACAGGTTTATTTGGTAGTCTGGTCCTAGCCTCGTCACTACTTCGTCGAGGTTAGGCTAGGCACTTACCAGTACATGGGGTCGGTTGTGCTGATACTACACTTCTGTACATTTTCGTGTACAGATCCAGGTATTAGATCAATAGTAGATGTTCGTTGCGGTGGAGACTCAAGGTAAACCTGCTGCAGCATTCGCGGTCCTCGGAGTCACCTTCAATTGTACTTATTTCCATATGTTCCTTTTGTTCAGAACAGTGATGTATTTTTTTTGTATAACTACTCTTAGAAAAACTTATGACATGTACTACCGGTTTTAGAAATTGTAAATTGTTTAGAGAAATTTTATTTGAAGTTAATAAATATCAATGTTATTTCAGTTAATGTTAGGCTTACCTAGTTTAGAGACTAGGTGCCATCACGGCTCCTTCGGAGGGATTTTTGGGTCGTGACATCTTTTCACCGTGCGATCTGCCAATTGCAGCAACATTGAGGTCGATCTAGCTCTGCCAATGCCCAGTTTTGTATAGATTTCCAAGGGCATCAAGTTTATACTGGCTCCCAAATCACACAATGCTTTAGCAAAAGCGTAACTCCCAATGGTGCATGGGATAGTGAAACTACTTGGATCAAACACCTTTTGAGTCATAGGTCTTGTCACTACCGCTCTGCAGGTCTGCGTCAGAGTTACGGTGGATAGGACCTGGAAGTCAAATTTTTGCGACATCAGGTCCTTCATCATTTTTGCATACCCTGGCATTTCCCTCAAGGAATCCATCAGTGGATATTCAATTGAATTTGTCTGAGCATTTCCATGAATTTCCTGTATTGATCATCTTTCTTTTGCTTTGCCAACCTCCGAGGGAATGTTGTAGGAATCAAACTCTGCCCATTGTTTTGTGTCTTTTCCTTGTTGGATGCTTTTTCTACTACCTGTTCTGGGAGTTGTTCACTTTCCTTCTCCTTACCTTTGTCAACCCGTGCTTGCTCGATTACAACCTCGGTGAGCTCTGCCGACTCATCAGTCTCTAATGTAACTGGAGTAGCTGGAGTAGTTGGCATTGTCTCTCTCCTAGATTTAGCAACTTCTTGCTCCCTGTCTAAATCTCTCCCATTCTTGAGACTCACCGCCATGATCTGATTCGGGTTCTGCTCCTTTGGATTAACATTTTATCTGCAGGTAATGTTCCTTTTGGGCGATTGTTCAATGCCATAGATAGTTGTCCCAATTGAGTTTCAATGCCTTTGATTGCTGAATCATGTGCAGCTAACTTCTCTTGCATCTTTCCATTTGTCCCAATGAGTTGTTGCAGCATACCCTGACTTCGATCATGTTACTATCCTGTTGCTGATGAGGTGGTTGGTAGGTGAACTATTGCTGGTGTTGCTGATTATAGCCATGTTGCCTTTGATAAGGTATGACTTAGCCTTGTGGTTGTGCTCCTCCTGGATTGGGGTTGTGTTGTGGCTGGTTAAGTCTGTACTGCTGATTTGCTATTGGTCCCCATTGCTGCCCACCTTGCCTCTGACCTCCAAAATTGTTGACATAATTCATGTCTTCTGTGAATCCCTGGTTGTCATTCTCTCCACTCCACAAGCACACATATGACTGGTTTTTGTAAGGAGTGCACAAGCCTCCATTTGTGGTATCTAAATGTGCACCTATTTCGTACCCATCTCAACGGTTTTCTTTGTCAGCAAGCTCATCTGGGTCATAAGAGTGGCTATGTTTTCTGCATGTGTGTTGTTTGGGTCAAGAGCGACCGAATGCACTATTGGAGTGAGTGTTGTGTCTCTCGTCATCCAGACTGAATTTTGAGACATCTTGTCAAGAAGAATCTTGCACTCTGTGAAAGTTTTGCTCAAGAATGCACCCCTGGCAGAAGCATCTACATTGGCCTTCAGACTGTCAGCCAAACCCATATAGAATCTCTGTTCCAGCATCTGATTCGGAATTCCATGGTGAGGGAACTTCACCAACATGCCCTTAAACCTCTCCCATGTCTCTTGCAAGGTCTCAGCCGGTTTCTGCTTGAATTGCAATATCTCATCAATCTGCCTCGCAGTTTTGTTGGGTGGGTAAAACTTGTTTAAGAACTGCTTGACTAGTTCCTCCCAAGTAGCAATGGACTCTATTGGGAGCAAATTTAGCCAAGTTTGAGCCTCCCTTGTTATTAAGGATGGGAACAATAATAATTTGATTGCCTCATGAGTCACATTCGGATGTCTTTGAGTGACACATATTGATAGGAAGTTCTTCGGATGTGTTGTGGGTCTTCGATGCATGACCCAGAGAACATCCCTTTATTCTGAAATAGGTGCAGCATGTTGTTGGTAATTTTGAATGTCTTCGCTTGTATGGGAGGAACTGCAATTGTTGTGGCCAGGTTATCAGTAGTTGGTTGCGCCCAATCATAAAGAGAAGCTTTTGGCACAAGAGGTTCTACCACTCTGACGTTTGGGTCATCGCGATCATTCCTGTTGTTCCCGTTGACGTTATCTATGTCACCCATTTCAATTTCAATTTGTTCGTCTTGTTTTAGCTGTTTGCTCTTCTTGTTAGCCCAGTTCAATGCCCGGAATGCTTTCTCGGGATCTGAGAGTCCTTCAAAGAGTTCTCCATTTCTCGAAGAGCTTCTAAGCATGCACCTGAGTTACAAAAGAGTTCAACCGTGAGAATTTCAATGGAAATATTTTACACCACGGAATTTTTATCACAATTAATAATCCTAGAAATTCTTCAAAGTTACAATAAATAACAACGTTAGTTCCCCGGCAACGGCGCCAAAAGTTGATCACGCCCAACTATGCCTTATAAAAAGGACTAAGCGGTCGCTGCAAATATATAATCCGGTTCAGTCCGGAGTCGAATCCCACAGGGAACTAACCTATTCACTACAACTTTTAGCATTGCTAATGCATAGCTCAAACAATCCCCGGACGCAAGATTTTTAATGGATAATGAGTAGAATTTAGTTAACTAATGAAAAATAATAATAAAACAAGCGATAATCAAGAATAGAGTTGAATTCAATGGTGAAATGGTCTAGCTTTATTGATTTTCCCAATTGTCGGATTAATTCCTGACACGTTAGCTATAATCTCGCCGTAATACTCTATAAGAAATATGAGTTCTAGGTTACCGCAATTATCTCTCGATCAATTACGATAATTTACTAGAAGCATTCTCTCGAACTACTCTAGTTAACAATTTATGCAACTCAGAATTTTTCTACCAAAGCTTCCCTATCTCTAACCCTGCTTTTAAATTCACGTAATTAATCTCTTAACTTATCCGAAAGTGGTGTTGTTCAACAACAATCTAACCTAGTGTTCTTTCTCAAGCAACACAAGGTAACTAAAAACGATTAATCAAGGGCCATTTCAATTAATCACAAGAAAATACATAGTTGAACAATTATTGATTAAGAAACGGCTTAATTATACCAAAACGTAATCAAGACTTCATCCAATAATTGGTTCCATCAACCCTATATTAGAGGTTTAGCTACGCATAATTGTTTTCACAATCATAATGATATAATTCATTCTCAATGATAAAAACTAGATGAAGATAGCTAAAAACTCTATGTCGAATCTTCTGCCTTGCTTCTTGCTTGTCCCTGCCTTCAAAAATGCTTCAAAAACCTCTCTCCCTTCTATTTGGGTGAGGTGGGCTTCTAATAGGTCAAGGAGAGTCTTCTTGGAAATTATAAAATTGACCTTGCAATGTTTGGCTCCGAGCACCCCATCCGCGGCTGCGGGTCGACCGCGAAATGATCGTGGATTCAACATTTGTTATGTCCGCAACCGCGGATTTACCGCGGACCTGGGCGCGGATTCCATCCTTGCTTTTTCTTCTCTTTTTAGATCGTGTTGTCCTTCTATTGGCCTTCCATGCTCCATATTGACTCAAAAACACTCTTTTAGTTTTCTCCTAGCTCGGAGTGGCTCCTACAAAGCAATAAACTCGTAATTAGAGCATTTTTTTATCTTTTACAATCAAACATAGGTAAAGTGCGGCTAAATTAGAGTGTAAATATTAGCTAACTTGCATGATTATCATCTATTGTCAGAGTCCAACTACAAAGTCCATGGTGATCTGCTCCCACTTCCACTCTGGAATATCTATCAGCTGAAGCAAGCCACCTAGTCTCTGATGCTCATATTTCACCTGCTGACAATTGAGACACCGAGCTATAAATCCCACAATATCCTTCTTCATTCTTCTCCACCAATAATGCTTTCTCAGATCCTAATACATCTTTGTGGCACCCGGATGGATGGAATACCGCGAGCTATGGGCCTCCTCCAGAACCAACTACCGAAGCCCATCTACATTGGGCACACATATTCGGCCCTGCATCCTCAATACCCCATCATCACCAATAGTCACATCTCTGGCATTGTCATGCTGAACTTTGTCCTTAAGCACAAGGAAATGAGGATCATCATACTGGCGCTCTCTTATGCGATTAAACAAGGAAGATCGAGAAACCACACAAGGTGAGACCCGACTGCGCTCCGAAATATCCAACCTCAGAAACCGATTGGCCAAAGACTGAATATCAACTGCAAGAGGTCTCTCCCCAACAGGAATATACGCCAAACTACCCATACTCACCGCCTTCCTACTCAAAGCATCGGCCACTATATTGGCCTTCCCCGGATGATACAAGATAGTGATATAATAGTTCTTTAGCAGCTCCACCCATCTCCACTGCCTCAAATTGAGATCCTTCTGCTTGAACAAGTGCTAGAGGATACGATGATCAGTAAACACCTCACAAAACACACCATAAAGATAATGCCTCCAAACCTTCAATGCGTGAACAATGGCAGCCAACTCTAGATCATGAACAGGGCAGTACTTCTCATGGGGCTTCAACTGACGATAAGCATAAGCAATCACTCTACCACCCTCGTGCATCAACACGCACACGATACCAACTCTCAAAGCATCACAATACACTATATATGAACCTGAAGCTTATGGCAAAACTAACACTGGAGTTATGGCCAATGTAGTCTTGAGCTTATGAAAGCTCGCCTCAAACTCATTCGACCACCTGAATGGAGCACCCTTTTGAGTCAATTTGGTCAAGGGTGATGTTATATATGAAAATCCCTGAACGAACCGCCGATAATAACACGCCAAACCAAGAAAGTTGTGAATCTCTGCTTGCTGAGGACGGTCTGGGCCAACTATGAACCGCCTCTATCTTTATCGGATCGACCTGAATACCCTCACTGTAATCCCACTCCCAAATGCTCTACGTGCTCCTCCTGACTACACGAGTACACCAGAATATCATCAATGAATACAATGACAAACGATTCAAGATAAGGCCGAAACACGTTGTTCATCAAATGCATGAACGCTGCTAGGGCATTGGTCAGCACAAAAGACATCACAAGGACTCATAATGACCATATTATATCCTGAAAGTTGTCTTAAGAATGTCTGAGTCCATGTTCTTCAACTGGTGATACCCTGAACAGAGATCAATCTTGGAGAACAATCTCGCTCCCTGAAGCTGGCCAAACAAATCATCAAAACGAGTCAAAGGATACTTGTTCTTTATTGTGACCTTGTTCAACTTCCTGTAATCAATGCACATCCTCATAGTGACATCCTTTTTCTTCACAAATAGAACAGGCGCACCACACGGTGACACACTAGGCCGAATAAACCCCTTATCAAGGAGTTCCTGAAGCTGCTCCTTCAACTCCACCGGTGCCATACGATACGATGGAATAGAAATGGGCTGAGTGCTCGGCACCAAATCAATACCAAAGTCAATATCCCTGTCCGGCGGCATGCCCGGCAGGTCTGCAGGAAACACATCCAAAAAGTCCTCACTACCGGGACTGAATCAATGGTAGGAGTCTCTGCACTGACATCCATCACAAAAGCTAAGTATGAAAGAAAACCTTTTCCAACCATCCGCTGGGCCTTCAAAAATGAAATCACCCTACTGGGGAAAAAATCAGTCGAACCTCTCCACTCGATCCGTGCCACACCCGGCATAGCTAACGTCATTATCTTAGCATGACAGTCCAAAATAGCACAACACAGAGATAACCAATCCATTCCCAATATCACATCAAAATCGACCATACAAAGAAACTAAAGGTCCACTCAGGTCTCCAAACCCCCAATAGTCACCACACACGACAGATATACACGGTCTACAACAACGGTATTGCCCACCGGAGTAGATACACGAACAGATGAAACAAGAGACTCACGGGGCGCATCCAAATAACGAGCAAAACATGATGACACATATGAAAAAGTGGAACCAGGATCAAATAACATAGAGGCATCTATGTGGCAAACTGAGACAATACCTATAATCACAGCAACTAAAGCAATAGCATCGGGTCTAGCTGGGAGTGCGTAGAAACAGGCATGACCACCACCTGATCGACCTACCCCTTTGGGGTGACCCTTAGTTGATTGTCCTCCACCCCTAGCTTGGTGGGTAGGTGGTGAAGTAACTGGTGCTGAAGTCAAGGGCTGACTCCTCTGTTGAGATAAACCCCCAAGACGACGAGGACATTGTCTCTACATATGCCCCAACTCTCCACACTCATAACAACCCCCTAGTGCTGGAGACGGGGACTAAAGGGAACCCCTATCACCGGGATGACTAGCAGAAGAACATGGCATAGAAGAGCCCTGAACTGATGGAGCACGGGACAAACTCTAGGCTGGAAGGGCATTGAGCGAGGTATGACCCTGATGAGAGCTGTAAGAACCATGGCCCGATGATGCCCAATGATAAACGGGGCGAGCTGACTGAGCATGCCTGAATGAACGGCCTCTGTAGTGCTAAAATTGACATCCGTGATGAGTACTACTGAATCCACCCTGACCACGAGGCCTCTTAGCCTCCCTCTCAACCCTCTCCTGACCACGAACCATCTCAATCTGTCGAGCTATGTCAACAACCTCATCAAAAGAGCACCGGATACTCTCTCTCTGGTCATAAGCAACTGAAGCTGAAAACCAAGGCCATCTATAAACCTCCTGATCCTCTCTCGATCTGTGGGAACCAACCAAACCACATGACGAGCCAACTCAGAGAACCGCATCTCATACTGTGTAACAAATTTATCACCCTGACGAAGCTTCTCGAACTGCCTCCGCAGCTCCTCTCGGCGAGACTCAGGTACAAACATCTCCATAAAGAGAACGGAGAACTGCTGCCAAGAAAGGGGCATTGCGCCAACTGGCCTATGCCTCTCGTAAGCCTCCCACCAACTAAGTGCAGCCCCGGACAAACTGGAAAGTAGTGAACGAGACCCCACTGGTCTCCAAAATACATGCGGTCCAAAGCATCCTCTAACACTTGTCCAAGAAACCCTGGGCATCCTCGCCCTCTACACCACTAAAAGTCGGAGGCTGAAGTCTACCAAACCTCTCCAATCTGCATTGCTCGTCCTGTTGCATAACAGGAGCTACATAATCCTGAGCAGCTGCAACCGGCTGGGTTGGAGGTGACTCCGGTGTTTGAAGTCCCTGCACGACCTGCTCAGGTGTGCGAGTGACGAGAGTCTGAGTGCCTCCGCCTTCCTGAGAAGTAGTTGCGGCTATAGTAACTGAGACCGCTTGAGCTAGGCCAGTGCACACTGATACGATCTCGGCCAGGGCCTCCTGAAGGCCTGGGATAACAATAGGTTGTCGGTGCCTGAGCTAGTACTACTAGAGCGTCCGCAACTGGGACCGATCCTGAACTGGGGCGGCTGGTGGATCTGCAGGTGCTACCCTAGCTGCTGTGCGGGCTGCACCCCTACCCCTACCATGGCCTCGACCGCATCCTCGGCCTCTAGTAGCCCCAACTGGCAGTACTGGTGGTCGTCCATCCTAATCGGTAGCATGTGTCCTCACCATCTGTGAGAGAATATAATAACAGAAGTTTAGTACTAGAATCAACAAATTCGCACGACAGGAATTCATGAATATGAAGTTTTTCCTAAAAGGTTCTACAGCCTCCTGAGGATAAGTACAGACATCTCCGTACCGATCCGCGAGACTCTACTAAACCCACTCATGGCTCGTGAGACCTATGTAACCTAGGCTCTGATACCAACTTATCACGATCCTAAAACCGACCCGATCGTGATGGTACCTATCATGAAACTAGGCCAGCCGGCACAATTCCCGAATCAAACCATTATTCAACAAAAGTCATTTTTAAGCCATTAATTAACAAGGAATCTCATAATATAAGTCTAAAAAACTAGTGCGGAATAAATACACAAGCCCGACATCGAGGTGTCACATGTCACGAGCAACTACAACTTTGTCTCAATACAATAAAGTCTAAACAAGACTAGAAGACCATACCAAAATAAAGCTAGAGAAGATATGAGGGAGAAGAACAGGGCTGGGAACGTCATGCAGCTACCTTGACGACTCCGAAATCCTGCTGAATAGACAATCAATGCTCACTATCGCGGCCCGCAACTCTTGGATCTGCACACAAGGTGCAGGGAGTAATGTGAGTATGCCAACCTAGTAAGTAATAAAGGTAAAAGCAGCTGAGCAGTAAGGAAATAGGTAATTTCACGTCATAGCACTACATCAAAATAGTATATATCCAAAAACAATACAAAAATCAATTAACTCGTAAAAAACACTACAAGTTNGTCGTACCTTCAGTAGATATAGCTTAGGTTAAAACTGTCTTTTAACTAGAGGTTGTCAGGACCCGCCTGGATAATGGGAAGTAGTTTAAGACCTTTTAGACAATAAATGTAGTGGGAGTAATACCTTTATAAGATATAGCTTAGGTTCGTAATTTTTAGGAGTTATCAGGACCTCCATGGATAATAGGACTTAGCTTTCACATTCTTGGTAGAATAATTCAATTTAACACTCACATCTCTACCCAGTCACCAAACTGGGGCAGGAAATGTTCTTTGTTTTCTTTATCTCTTATACATCACAAATCAGTAAAACATGTTGCGGCGCCCAGCCTGATCCCATAATATCCTCATAATACAGGCCCTCGGCTTCACTTAGTCAGAAACCTCTCAAGCCACTCGGCAACAGTAAAACAGGATGCTCAGCCCAAAATATCATTTAAAGTATAAAAACGGCGTAAATACGACTGAGTTATAAAATCAATAAAAGACAGCATGACTGAGTGTGGGTATTAAGTCAAAAAAGTGAGGAGTAGTAAAAAGCCCCTAAGGGTCCAAACAGTTGGAACGAGGCCCAAGTATGGCATTCAGCGCAAAACATGATAATAATTTCCAACACAATAATATCAAATAGTTTTCAATCAAATACGCGACTTAATTGTCGAATATGATAGACCAAGTTGCAATCCACAATGGCGCACGACACCACGCGCGTCATATAACGTGTGCGTTACCTCAAAGTAGCACAACGACGTGAAATTCGGGGTTTCATACCCTTAGGACAACATTTACAATCATTACTTACCTCAAACTGGTCCAAACTCTAGCTCGCAATGTCTTTGCCTCTCGAATCGGCCTCCAAATGCTCGGAATCTAACCAAAACAAGATTCATGTTGTCAATATAAGCTAAAGGAACAAAGCCCATGCGAAATAAGCAAATTACATCAAAAATCGCGAAATTGGCCAAACCCGACCCCTAGGCCCACGTCTTGGAATTCAATAAAAATCACATCACAAGAATCCTTAGTCTCCCACGAGTCTATACATACCAAGAACATCAAAATCGAACATCAAATGCCCCTCAAATCCCTATCAAAGCTCTCCAATTACAAGCCCTAATTCTCCAATTTTAACCCTTAATTTTCAATATTTTCATGTCTAATAAGTTAAAAATCACCATATAATCAAGTATTGAGTTCACAAATCTTACCTCCAAGCGTTACCCCTTGAATCCCTCTTCAAATCCTCTCAAAAAGCTCCAAGCCCGTCTCAAAAATGGTGAAACAAGGCTGAAAATCGTGAAAAGAAACTTATATAGTTTCCGCCTAGGGACTCCGCACCTGCGGCTCCCTTTCTCGCTTCTGCGGACCACTTCTGCAGTCGATATAACCGCACCTGCGATTTCTCAATAAAGCTCACAAGTCCACATCTGCGCTTTTTGCTCTTATGACCAACCTCCGCATATGCAGTCTCCTCCTCGCACCTGCGACCTCACACATGCGGTCCCCAATCCGCAGGTGCAGAAATGACAGAAGCATAAAATCTGCAGCACAACTCAAAAACCCAAACTCTCTGTCAACATCCAAATCCATCCCAAGGCCCTCGGGACCTCAACCAAACATGCCAACAAGTCACATATCACAATTCGTACATGTTCCGACCTTCGGAACACTCAAAATAACATCAAAACACCCTTGGATTCAAGCCTAAGGATTCCAAAACTTCCGAATTCTGCAACCGATCCAAAAACCTATCAAACCTCGTCCAAATGACCTGGAATTTTGCTCACACATCCCAAATGACACAACGTACCTACTCCAATTTCTGAAATTCCAATCCGACCCTGATATCAAAATTTCCACTACCAACCGGAAAATGCCAAATTTCCAACTTCGCCAATTCAAGCCTAAATCTTCCACGGACCTCCAAAATACATTCTGATCATGCTCCTAAGTCCCAAATCACCTAACGAAGCTATCTGAACCATCAGAATTCACATCTGAAACCTTCTACCCATAAGTAAACATCCGGTTGGCTTTTTCCAACTTAAGCTTACTCAAAAGAGACTAAGTGTCCCATTCCTCTCCAAAATCTCTCTGAACCCGAACCAACCAAGTCGATACCACATAATACAATAGAACAACATAATAAGAAGAAGGAATGGGGGAAACGGGGCGGTAACTCATGAAATGACCGATCAGGTCGTTACAATATGAGTTGTATGGAATTCCAATATGCGTGGGAACTAAGATAAGCTAAGTATGCATACGAAAGGGGGAAGAAAGACTAGGAAAAGTAAAAGCTTACGTTTGAAGAAAGCTGAGAAGGAACAAAAGGAATTATTCGATCAACGATCCAGAGTTAGTTACGTTATGGACGCACTTGAGAGTTTGGATTTTTATACATGCAGTATATACAGCCGTGGAAGATTCTAATATAAGTTAAAAGAAAGAATTGAGCCCAGGCCATAGATTGAATTGTTAAAGGATTATATCATGGATATTCCATAGCGCTCATGAAAGGCTAAACCTAATAACTAATACCATGAACCGCAGATCGGGAGATAGCTTAAGCCCACATAAAGGTTGATCATAAGAAGGAGGAAACTAAAGAGTTATATCAACGAAGTAAATCAAGAATCTTATTATTGGACCTAGAAAAGTATAGAAATCGTGATTGAGCACATCACAGGGTCATTCTTAATATCAGCGGTACAAGAGGGATAGTACAACAACCGTATTCTATAACGCCCCTACGATAAAGCCGGTTAGAAAAGTACTAGCCTTATAAGAAGTTAGTACGAAGCTCCTACCGGATTGTGTATGAACCAGAGGTGCAAGTATTATAATAGAGCTTCAAGTTATGGACGTGAATTACACCTAGGTGGAAGGAGGTCATGAAAGAGATAGAAGATAGGATGCGAGATTTTAAGGTAAGTAAGCTAAAGGTGAACAACATACGAGATACTCAAAGGCGGAAGATAATGAATAGTCCATACTTCGGATAAAAAGCTATAAGCGCGGGGATTCAGTGTCTAGGAATAATAGCAGCATCATCAGTAGCATATCTTCTAGCCTATGGTCTAGGTATCAAAAAGCCTGACTAAGAGAGTAAAGAATAGTTAGACACGATGTGATGTCTCGCTTGATGCTGCAAAATGACATAAGGAAATCTATTATGCAAGAAGTTGAAAGGTTGCAAGTAATATAAACAGATTTGTGTAGGTTACAAGCTATTGTATGGTGAAGCAACAAGGTTCTAGAAGACAGGAGTAAGGATAAGAAAGGGCTAGTGAGAAGGTAACAAAAATGGATAAGTCCTCGGGATTAAGCCCATGAAAACAAGAAGAGCATATGGATTCTCTAAGTTATACAAAGCTCACTATAGCCTGAATAAACTCAAAGGAGTCTAAGACTAATAGCATTTAGAAAAGATGAAATGCTGCCCTGGTAATAGAATGAGGGTGTAAATGTGATAGATAAAGGATTACGTTTGGGCCTTCAATTGAGTAATGATATGAAGAAGAAAAGAAAGGCATCTCATGAATTGGACAGGATTAAAATACCCACTTAAGGTGAATCACATTGGGATGCTGTGAGATACGGTTATGAAAGCAATGTATCTCCCCAGATGGATCAGTCTAATCATTTCAGATGTTCCACGATGAGACGTGAACCCTAGAGGTAGTGTTACATAAAAGGTTAAGTAATCAGGGGTAGATTATAGATCAATATTGAGGTGAATCAACAATGGATGGATAAAAGTTATAATGTATGAGATGAGATAAGGCCGTCATTCTTAAGATGAATAGTAATGTGGAAGCATTAAAGGACATAGATTTATACATATTGGATAAACAATGAAAGTAACCTGGAGTTTGGTAGCAGACCTCAGCAACGATAAATCGAAGTAAAAATTATAGTATAGTATGACCTACCTAGATGCAGTAAAGTCACACATATGTATAACAAGGGCTATAAAACATGATATAGCGATATTCGTAACTTCGATAAAGTACCGAGCAAAGAACTTCAGTATACTTATAGATGCCAAGAGAGACATCTTATTAACCTTTGTATATGTTTATAAAGTAAGGCCTAGAGATTGGCTAAAAGCTGAAGGAAAAAGGAGAGAAGAGTCGCATAGGCACACTTACAATATCAATATCGTACATGCTGCATGATAAAAGGTAGCAAAAGTTACGAGATTGGAAGGATTTCGATCACCAGTCATGGTATGGGAAAGAGGCCTAAGGGAGGAATGCCATGGCCTTTGGATTTATTCACATATAGTTGCCTAAATGGCAAGGAGAGTATTCGCAAGAGCTATGGGTTATGAGAATGATAAGCGCATCAATCAACATTTGAGGACGAATGTTCCAAAGGGGGGGAATGATGTTACACCCCATGTTTTCGTATGTTAAAGTACGCCATAAGTAAATTGATGGAATGAGATATTACATCCCGCATGTTAGTATGTTAAAGTTTCGTCGTAAGTTAATCGACCTAAGTTCGGGAATGGGATTATTTTGAGATTATAAGCATTACGCTATTTCAAACAAGTGATGAGTAAATTCGTGAAGTTGAGAGGAGAAGCAAGTCAAAGAAAATGAACTTTCGTCCAAGTTTGACATATTAGGATAGAATACGGCCCAAGCTAAAATACTTGATATTTATGGACTATCGCGCCACCTTTTTCTCCCTCCATTTTTTACGGGGAAGAAGAGGTTTGGGTTTCGACATTTATGGGGGTAATAACTCATTTCCTTTTGGGAATTGGGTATCTTGAAGAGTCGCCACCTAACGGATTATGGTACGTTAGGCACCTAGAGCGATTAACTCTTGGATTGGTTTGCATTACCAGAGATTTAGGGTAAGGGCTCGAAATAACCTCAAGGGGAAGGTGTTAGAAACCCCTCTTGGTCCACAACTGTGGGTCCCGGCCGAACTTATAGTTATGCATTAGTCCATTAACAAATAAGTAGTTGAAACAAATAATTGCAAGTAAAGCAAGTTGGACATTGTATAATTCAGGTAATGAGACAAAGACTGTGTACATATAGTAAAGCAAAAGGTTTTGGGAAAGCAGGGGTCCTAGGTTGGTTAGCCTACAGGATCACCCCACGCAATGCTCGGTAAACACTCCTCAATGAGGGGCTACACGTGACATTAGGGCGTAGTCATCATATCCCATTCTACCCCAAGTCCCTCCCCTTGGTCATAGCCTAAAGCGTTCTAGTAACCTTGACAATGCCTATGCGTGCACTACCCGTCCCTTCCTTGTGGCCATGGAGGTATTTTAGGACCTCTAAATCTGGGCAGTTCTAGACGACCCCTAAGGTGCTTAAAAAGGAGAATTATAGGTGACAGGCAAGAACACATAGGACTTAACAACTAAATACAGAAAGAGACAGTTAAAAGGCCCAGGTTTACCTCCATAAGTAATACACATAGGCAGCACGTCTCAAACACAAACAAGATCAGTTTTTTATTTAGAGAAAAAGACCTAAACGGGACGTCTAAGTAGATGTCAATGCACATAAACATACAACCTTGTTTTTATAAACTCGATAGTAAGGCCCTAATCAGTTTGCCTACTGATTTTAACCTGTTAAATCTGAACAACTTCAGGTAGTAGAAATACAGTTTGCAGAATTAAAAATTGCCTTATAGGATTGTCTAAACGCAGAACAATGATGTCCTAAAACACGATAGCTACGTTTGATGTAGTAAAATAACGAGCAGGTTTTAAAACGGACTCTTGAATTCCAATAGGCATGCTTTCTAATAGTAAATTAGGGCAGTTCTTGAAAGGATTCATTTAGGGAAAGCAAACCACTGATTAAAATAGTTTTGAAGTAAACTAACATGAATTGGACTGACTGATTTTTGATCTATAGGCAGAATTTCTGATGTTGTTCCCTATAAGCATGATATCTAGTTATTTAGAAACTTATAGACATGATTTCTAGTGGAAACAAATGCAAATATCCATTGGAATAGAAACTTGAACTTGATCGCATGCTTAAGCATGATATCTATTTGTGAAGTTGATTTTAAATCTATGGGCACGATTTTTATTACTTGGAACCATTTAAACCCTATAGGCATGATTTCTAGGATAGTGAGGCAAACATAAAAATTATATTAAATGATCCTATAGGCATGGTTTCTAACATGGTAGGGCAGACATAGCAGATATATAAAATCCTATAGGCATGGTTTCTAACATGGTAGGGCAGACATAGCAAGTATAAGATCCTACAGGCATGGTTTCTACCCATATTACCCTATAAATATGTAACTACCCGCCCATTTTCACTAATCACTCCAATATTCATTTACATATTATTACAAACCAGATGAATGAATTACATAGATAAAGAAAAAAAAAGTTACACTATAGGGAGCCTGAAGCAGGCCCAAGTGCTTTCCCAAACCTCCAATAGCCTCAAATGCCAATTTCATAGACAATATCATTGTCTAGGTGTGTCAGAGTTCCCTAAGGATCTCAAGGATCCGGGGCAGTGCTCACACCCAGACTTTGTAACCAAATTGAGTAAGTGCAGTATGAAAGGGCCTGCCTTAGTGTGCCAGAGTTTAGAGGGATCTCAGAAGGATCCCAAGTCAGTACACACACTGGAGGGGGCAGAACCTAGAGACTTAGGAGTAGAGTGAGAGTGCTTGACATAGTTTGAAAAGGTTTTAGCAGGAAACAGTGTGAAAGAGACTTAGTTGAAATAGTTTTGTAAATAAGAAGTGGTTTAGTAAAATAGCTTTTGAGAACAGTTATGCAATTAAACAAACAGCAGGCCAGTCAAACAAGTTCAGCAAACACTCAGGGAACAAATCTTCACACAGGGTCAATTGGGGATTGGGGACAAATAGAGTAAGTATGATGAACACATAACAGGCAGAAGTCCGCGCACTTGGTGCAGGTAGTAAGACATAGATTCAGGAGTGTTAATTTAGAACACAGTTATAGAACTAGAGATGCCTTAGGGAGATTCATGGGAGTTGGAGATAATAGAGTATAGGATTTTATACTAAACATGGTTGAGCATAATATTAAAACAACTTTGGGCAATAGCCCAATAAGTGCATACAGAACTAGGAAACAGTATACAAGCATTAAACAGAGTAGAGTCAAGTTACTTAGTTTATGAGAGCAAGCTGACTCTAAAGAGGTAAGACAAGGTTAGCATAATTAGATGAAGCAAAGAGAACAAGTACATATTGAACAGCAAAACCATAGGTAGAAACAAATCAGGTACATGATGAACTGAAGTAGTAAAAGAAACATATTATTTTTGGGGCTTGAATTGAAGTTAGAACATACCAATATAGAGATAGTAAACACAAGGTGAAGAATAGGAGAGCCAATAATTAGTTTTGGCTTACAGCTGGCTAATTCAGAATGGTAGCAAGTAACAAAGAAAGAAAGCAGAAAGCTTTAAGTGTGAGAGAGAGTTTTTGAACCAATGTGTTCGTGTCCTGTGTTAATAAAAATCGGGGTACTTATAGTTCGAAAATAGGCAGAAAATAAGGCAAGAATCAAAGTTCAGCAATAATTATGGAACCATGTACTAATAAGAATCAAATCAATGCAAGTACTCCCTTAATTAAGGGGTAATTAACCAATGGTAATGGGCAGAAAATGTTTAAGGAAAGAAATCAAGTAAGGCACTAGGTACTAAATAGACAATTAGGGGTAAATACACAAGGGTTCAATTAAGGAAACATTTAGTGAAGGATCAGCAAATAACACGGTTAACCCAAATAAGGTAAGAAAACTAAATAAGGTTGCAGAATATGGAAATAATCAAGAATCAGCATATAGCAAACTAGTGAATCAAGGACTCAAAATAATACTGATTTGAGGAGAATAACATAGGTTCCCATAAATAAGCAGATAAGCCAAGTTTAAACAGGAAGAATCGAAGGTCTAAAGGAAAGTTTTCAAATCAAGCCAAGAAACAAGGAACTTAGAATCAATCAAAGAGAGAGTCATGAGTCAATGTTTTAGCATATAAATAGAGTAAGATAAGAATAACCAGAGGTCGACACATAACTCTAGCAAACATGAAGGTTAAACAGTACTGATAGAAAGAGTCAAGTCTTTAACAGTCAAGATGAACACAAGCACATAGATTTGATGTAAGTTAGGCTAAGAAACTCGGTAGAAACATATTCGAGGCAAGATAGTCACAGAAACTCAAACGAGAACCGGTCAGTCATGCTGATACACAAAACCAAACGAAGAAACCTAAAAATTAGGGCTTTCAACATAGTTAAAGATGTAATAAACTCATAGAATCAGTTAAAATAATGCAAGAAATAGAAGTTTTTACACAAAGAATCAGTTAAACAAGTTTATTAAAAAGAAGTTCTGAAAACCCTAGTTTTGGAAGGAGGTGAAAAACACTTAAAATCAACGATTCTTGTAAGGAATCTGAAGGACAGTGTAAAACATTGAAGAACAAACTCAAATTGTCGTAGATCTGTACAGATCTAGAAGGTATAGAAAAGAAATTAGGGTTTCGAGAGAAATCCACATAGAGATAAAGAAACCTGCTTAGAAACCCAAGGATCGTAGCAAATACAGCATGATTTATCTTGAAATCACACTGGAGTAGCCAAGAACAGACAGGTGACGAACCCTAGATGCAAGTCGGCATAGCCCTGGGCCTTTGAAGACCTTAGAGAAGGCAAGCATGGCATGAGAAAAGCCATTGGAGGCGTAGGAGACGATGAGAGGTCACCGGAGATGGGAGGTCGGCGGTTGAAGGGCTTGGGTTAGGTTGAGAGTGTACTGAGAATAGAGAGGATTTTAGGGAGGCGGTATGTGGAAAATGATTAGGGTTAGGGGTTGTTTAGAATTAAAAAAGGAAAGAATCAATACGGGCTATTGATCTTTCAGACCAACGGCCATGATCTGATGGGTTCTGGGTTGGGTAATTGCATTTAGCGCCTAGGCTGGGTAATTTGGCTTGAAATTGGGCTGGGTGTTGGGTTTAATTGAGGCTATAATTGAAATATAATCTGGCTAAGTTTTAAATAGCCAATTTAACCTTATATAATTTATAATAAATAATAGATAATTTCTAAAAAATAATTTCATGCACTGAAATGATTTAAAATAGATATGTAATATTTTACAAATATAGAAGATCAATTATATGCACATAAATGTAATTATACATTAATAGGACTAATATTGCAATTATATTCAAATTAGTTTTAAAATATAAATGCAATTATAAAAATGCACAAAAATATTTAAGCAATATTTTGGCATAAATATAGGATTTAGATAATTAAATTATCACAACAATAATTTGAAGGATAATTATTGGAAATTTTATAAGTGAAAAAGGAAGAAATAAATCAATTTAAAATCTTTTAAAATTATAGAAAAATTACTAAGACCTTGTGCATGCTTATATATGCCTATATATGCTATTTTAAAAATATATATGTCTATAAAAATATATAGGAAAAATTTGGTTATCAACATGGACTAGTGCCATACAAGGTACTACATGACCATGATAGTAAGGTGTATAAGGTATATTAAAAGTGAGTAGTATTTTAAGTAAGTGGAGATAATTCTTAATTATGGAGGTAATTGATTAATTACCGGATAACAGAATATTACCTAATTAACTAATAAGTTGGAATAAGGTTAAAACCCCACCCCACCCCCACGTGGCAGCTTTTGCCTTAAACATATTGTGACTCTTACATTTATTAGATAGGTGGCATGAATCCAAAATGAGTCTTTGAGAAGGAAGGGACGGTGGCAGTATTTAAATCAAGGAATTGTAAGAGTTATATTCCTTTCCTTCCATTCACTTTATGGAAGATATACTTATAACACTCACACATCATTTGGTGTGAAGGAGGAACTAAAAACATTCAGATTCCCTTAGTTAAGGATAAATCTTTGGAAATTCATGCGAAAAAATTATCCGAGTTTATATGATTCATCTACGTCCTTCTCGAGCTCTTATGAGAAATTAAAGTATGTTAAGGCTACCCCTTCCTTCTTTTTGGCATGATCCAAATAATACAAATGAAACAAGGAAAATACGCAACTTTTATAAATGACTCTATTTATAGAAATACTAGAGGTGTCTATATTCTTGATTCCCCATGTGAATTATTATTATATCTTCTATTCATGGGTCTCAAAAAAATACGTATTTGATAAAGTTTATCTGAAAGGCATGTTGATTTTTATGGCATTCCGAGAAAATCTTATTAACGTATTTCTTATGCATTTCATGCATTTATACATGTACATTGACCCATGACCATATGGCATTATATATGCATATATATGTATATTATATTTATATGGGGTATAGGAAAAAGTTACGGCGTTATATACGCACCACCATATGATCAGCTGGTATACGTTGATGATTTGCTCACAGTGGCCGAGATGATATGATGGGATGCCCTCAGAGGCTTGATGATGTTATGAACACATATACCTATGCATGACATGATATTTATACACATATGCATGACATTATAAGAAATAAAATGATTCACAGAGCTATGCAAACGTACATGTCGACTCTTTTACTCCATGTTTCTCTCATGTCTATTATTTACTAATTTTCATTCCTTACATACTCAGTACATTATTTTTACTCATGTCCCTTTGCCTGAGGATGATGTGTATCATGCCCGCAGGTCCCGATAGATAGGTCGAGAGCCCTCCAAGTACGCTATCAGCTTAGCGGAAGATGTTGGTGCGCTCCATTTGCTTCGGAGTTGCTTGTTTGGTTAGTATAATTTAGACGTGTATTGTTTGGTATGGAGGGACTTTGTCCCGTCCTTTATTAAAATTATGTATTCTTAGAGGCTTATAGACATATGTCATGTACGTAAATGATTGTATAGCCTTGTCGGCCTATGTTCAGTATACAAGTGGTTGTTTTTGTCTTATAGGCTCGTATGTCTTATGTATAAGTTGGTATCACATGTTGCATTCTACTTATATCAAGGCAGCCTTCCGGCTCAGTTATCTATGATAGTATGACATGAAAAGATACGTTATGTTGGTACTCGGTTGAGTAAGGTACCGGGTGCCCGTTGCGGTCCATCGGTTTGGGTCATGACACGTAAATAAGGTCCAAACCCCTGATGTCTTTTCTGACACCATCACTGCTTCTTTGGTTGCAAGAGGCAGCAATCCCGTATTGAAATCAGCCACAAAGTCAGCCAAAACTTGTAACTTAATCACAGTCCTAGGTTTGTATACTATGTCGAATCCACTCATTTCGACGGCCCATTTGGCCAATCTCCCCGAGAGTTCGCATTTGTGAAGTTCCGCAGGGTAAAGGTGGCCACCACAGCTATCAGGTGATACTGGAAGTAAGGCCGCAGCTTCAGAGCGTCGATTACGAGAGCTAAGGCAAGCTTCTCCAAATGTGGGTAGCGAGTTCCTGCTTCCTTAAAATTCTACTAACTTAATAAATGGGAGATTGCGTATCTTCATCCTCACGGACTAAAACGGCGCTTATCGCTACCTCTGAGACTACAAGGTAAACTAACAACGTTTTACCTTCCTTCGATTTTAATAGTAACGAAGGGCTTGACAAGTTCCTTTCAAATCTCTCAAAGCCTGTTGGAATTCCAGGGTCTATTCGAAGTTGTTTTTATTTTTGAGCAGTGCGAAGTATTTCTGTGATGACCGAGGAATAAACCTGCTCAAAGCGGCCAATCTGCCTGTGAGCCTTTGAACTTCTTTCACACTTGATAGCAGGTCCGGGATGTCTTTGATGGCTTTGATCTTATCGGGGTTTACCTCAATCCCCCTTTGTGATACCATAAATCCTAACAACTTGGCGGAGCTTCTCTCGGACGCGCTCTTCTCAAGGCTAAGTTTCATGTTATGCTTCCTTAGGATGTCGAAAGTTTCTTGCAAATGCTTAAGATGATACCCAATTTTTCCCTCATATATTTTAAATATGCATAAATACTTTCAAAATATTGTACATGCATTTCCAAACATGCACAAGTGTTTTACAATTTTTCCTACAATTTTTCAAGGCCCTAAATCCACCTATTTCTGCATTTTTCTAATTAAATAAATGTTCAAAGCTATCTCTCATATTATTTTATGATGATTTAATCATCTTAATTCATCATTTATGTTCATATGAGTGTTCAAATATTTTAACTGTATTTTTTATAATTACATTTGCATTTTTAAGAGTATAATTGCATATTTTGCAAAAATAGCTCCTACATATGCATAACTACATTATCTATACAGAAAATGACTTTTATATTTTTATAATATTGAATAATTATTTTAAATCACCTTCATGCTTGAAAATCATTTTTTATCATTTAATTAGCTATTTTTAAAATTATTTTATTTAGTAAAATGGGTATTTAACAAATAGCCCCTAATTTACACCCAAAATCGAACCACCCCCCCCCCTCCAATCCAATTTAATTAACCCAAGCCCCATTCAAAACAACCCTAACCCAACTAAAATCATACCCGGCCCAGACCCCTTCTCATCCTGGCCGTTGATCTCTGAGATCAACGGCCCATATGCCTTCTTACCATTTTTAACCCAAACGACCCCCCCTAACCTAATTCATTTTGTTACACTTAGTCGCCCTTCGTTCCCTAACCTCTCCAACTCTCTCTCAACTCGCCCCTAACCCTAATCGCCGTCATCGGCGAGAAGCTCCTATATATGGAGTTTTCGTGCATTTTCCGATCATTACCAGCCTATTATGCCTCCTTGCTATTTGATTACATGGATCCTTGAGAAAATCTCGTGGAGATCCAACCTGTTCTTACCTGAAACATGTTTACTGGCCTATCTAGGGCCATTCTCGTTCGTGAGTACTGATCTCCTCCTATTTTTAGTTCAAATCTTTGGTTTCTGACCGAGTTTTCTTCATCTCTACTATTTTTGAAAACCCTAGTTCCATGACCAGTGGTTCTTTTCAGATCCTCGTAGATTTGAAGTGTTCTGAGTTCTATTTGGTACTTTTTCCTCAAAAATCTTTTGTTTTGCTAATGTTATTTTGATTCCGTTATTTTCTGAAATTTAGGGTTCATCCCAGGTTTTCTTCAAAAGGTTTTTTTACTTTCAAGTGTTTAAACTAATGGTTTCTTTACATGTTTGATTCATTTTTGTGTATTTGATTAAACCCTAGATGTTCCTGTTTGTGACACTGATTTCTTCAGTTTTTTCCCATTATTGTGTTTACTTCTGTGAACCAGTTGTATTGACTGATTCTATTTTTAGTTCTGAACAATTTTCTGTTAAAACCGGTATTCTTTGGATTTCTTTTTTTACTTAATTCATTTCTATTAGGGATTTGAACCAATTTTTCTGTGAAAATCAGGTTCTTTGGGATTTTTACTTACTTTCCTTATTTGTGGCTTGTAATTAGTGTTACTTGATCTAACCCAGCTGATTAGTTAATTTATGGTCAATTTACGTTACCTTATTTAAGCCACAATCAGGGCTGGTAATGGATTCCCTTTGTAATGATATGACCTTCCCGGATCTGTTTGTGCGAATTGATGGGGATTAGCCCCAATTAACTGATTGATTATATTTACCTACTTTATTTATGAACTTCAATCACTTTTACCTTATTTGTTTCATCTCCCTAAGTGCTATATATACACTCTCATTCTGATTCTTAAACATGAACAATAGTTCAAACACACACACGCACATAAACTTTCTCTCATCTCTCTCTCTGCTACTTGTGTTCATTGCATGTCTAGCCGGCTGAAAGCCAAGGCTAGGCTGTTGAATCCTGCCTACTTTACCTTCGGTTTCTGCCTCCTTAACTGGTATGCTCTCACTACTGCCATACAATTAAACCTATGTGTTTTTCTTATAATCAACATGCCTCTCTTCTGAACCTGTATGTTTTCCCTATTTGGCATGTCTACTGCTATTTAATTCAACTATGTGCCCTGTTATCAGCATGTCTATTTATTCATTAGATCCTGTGCTTCATGATTATTAGCATGTTCACTAGACTCTATGCTTACTGCTATTCAATTTGACCTGTGTGTTTCCTTATAATCAGCATGCCTTTCTTTTGCTTAAGCAAACCTATGTGTTCACTACAATTTGCATGTATACTTCTGTTCAATCTATGTGTTTACTGCAATAGCATGTCTACTTCTGTTTGATTGAACCTATGTGTATCCTGCTTTCAACTTGTTTTCCCCTGTGCTTCTGCTCTCAGCAGGTCTGCATACTTGTTTAAACCTATGTCTGTTTACTTCTCCACTAGCATGTCCTTTCTATCTTATGTTCACCTCTCACAGGCTTCTGACCAACATTAAGCCCTGATATCCCTCTGTATGTGACTGTATGCTCAGCTAGTAAACTAAATTGAAACTCTAAGTTATCCTGTTTCTGTATACTATTCGACTGCTGGGACCTTTGTTTGAGTTCCAATGATTGAATGACCCTGTTTGCTCCTTACTTCCTGAGAATCCAAAACTATTTTCTTAAAAACTATCTCCTATTTTCAACTCCCATTCTTAGAATATCTAGGGTCTTGCCCCTCCAGTGTGAGCATTGCTTAGGAGCCCATGAGACTCCTCTGAACTTTGACATACTGGAGTTGGCTTTCCAAACTTGCTTACAAAGGGTTGCTTTGAATGTTTTCTGGTTTGAGCATTGCCCGGGGTCCCTGAGGCCTTTGGGAACTTTGACACACCAGGATACCATTGGGTGCACTATGAGATTATGGCGTTTTGGACTGTTTGAAGGCCTGGAATTTCAAGGTTCATTTTGGGCCTCTTCAAGGTCCCTATAGCATAGTTTGTTCCTTCTGTAATTCATTTGGTCTGTAATAATGATTTTTGTAAACAGATATTGGGGAAATTAGTAAAAAGGGAGGAATTCATATATAATTTTTTGTGGGGAAACTAGGTAGAAATCATACCCTTAGGTTTATCATGACTATTTACTTGCATTAGGTATCATGTCCATAGGTATTGCAGTACTTAGTTACTTAGAAACCATGCTTATAAATTATTGCAATGTTTGTTACTTAGATACCATGCCTATAGGTTATTGCAATGTCTGTCATTTACCATGTTTATAGGTTATCGCAATGTTTGTTCATTTAGACGGCATGCCTATGGGGTTTAAAATCAATCTTGCATTTTAGAAACCATGCCTGTAAATCATCTCTACATGCCGACAAAGTTTAGATCAATTTTTCTACATGTCAATAAGATTTTAAAACTAATTGCTGCATTTAGATGCCATGCCTATAGGATTTTAAACCAATTTCTACATTTAGCTACCAGTATCTATAAGTCTAAAATCAGTCATTACACCTAGACAGCATGCCTATAGGATCCAAACTGCCTGCTTAAAAATTGTTTTGCTGGTTTATTGCACTTCTGATTAATGACTAGATACCATGTTCATAGGACATCACCATTACACGCCTAGGCAAGCCTGTAGGACGACTAAAATCCTGCAAACTGTAAAATTATGCTTTTGTTATTTGTAAATGATCTACATTCAGCAAGCCCTAAAATCAGTAGGCAAACTAATTAGGTTTTTATTCTCCTCGCTTTAACACAATGTTGCATTACATTCTATTTGCTCATCTAGATATCCCACTCTCGGACCCTTTGAAATATTTGAAATCTTGCTATTTGAGACGTGCTATTATCTGCTTGCGTGAGGAGGTAAAAGTGAGCCTTTAATTGCTTCTTTATGTAAATGTCCTATTTGTCTTTGCTTGTCGCTTAGATTTTTATACTTTTAAACACCTTAGGAGAGTCTAGAACTACCTTAATTAGAGGTCCTAAATACCTCCAGGGCCGTAAGGAAGGGACGGGTAAATGCACAAATAGGGTTCGTTTAATTAAAATCGCTTATATAACCACTAAGGGGAGGGTAATTGGGTAGTAAGAGGATATGATGACCTGTGCGCTAATGCTACGTGTAACCCCTCTAGTTGAGGAAGCTTTATCGGGTATTGTACAGATGTGATCTTGTAGGCTAAAAAACCTAGGACCCCTTTTACCCCTTGTTTTAAATGTAATACCAATTTGTCTAATTTGCTTTATCTATTTGTAAGACTAATTCACATAATTTGAGTTCGGTTGGAACCCACCATTGTGGACAGCGAGGGGTGCCTAACACCTTCCCCTCAAGGTTATTTCGAGCCCTTACCCAATCTCTGGTAATGCAAACCGGTTTTATGAGTTACTTGCTTTAGGTGCCCAAACACACCTTAAATCCGTTAAGTGGCGACTCTTCAAATTTCGTACCCAATTCCCAAAAAGGAAATGAGTTGTTCCAAATGAATGTCGAAACTCGAACTCCGTGAGGACAAAGGGGGCGCGACAGCATGGCGACTCTACTGGGGATATTTTTAGCTCTTACCATAACGAACTTGTTTTTGTGAATTAGGCTTAAGCATGCTTATTTCTGTTAACATATGTGCACCATTTCCCTTTCCCCTTTATTTGGGTTTAATTGCTTATTTCTCAAGCATTTACGATTTCCTTTATTTTCCGAAACTGACTTGTCTCCTTGTTTTCTTTTTTATAACTGTTTTTCAATTATTTAAATACCGCATTTATCATTTTTAAACGTGCAAATACTTGACAACATACTATTTATTGTTGCATAAATCATGCTCAACATCATATTCCACTCGTGCGTAATCAATCCTCTAGCAACGCTTCATGAGTGTTTGCGCTCTTCTTATATATCACCCTTTAAATTCAGAAAGGCGTGTTTGCGTTAAAACTAGTCGATCAGCGGTGCAATCGACGTAACCGAGCCTTTCCCCCTCAAGTTGTCCGCTTGAGGGTCCCAGTCTAACCTCTATAGCAACCTTACTCTGATTATTTGTACATGCATCATGGTCAAATCATGCCGGGTTAATATGTTGTCCACATAATGACCCTTTAGGACAAGCCTCACCCAAAAGTCCATCAGGTTTTCCATAATCCCAACGGACGCAATCACGATTGTGTACATTAATTTAGAGAAATAAGTGTCGATGTACTAATCATTGTTGTATAAATAGACGAACTTGGAGGGGGTAAGAGCCTAACCACATTTTGTTTTGCAGAAAAAAAAATGAGGCACGAAATCCCCAGGTGTTGATAGCCAATTTTTCCCTATATTTTGTATATGCATAAATACCTTCAAAATAGCATATATATGCATATATAAGCATGCACAAGGTTTATAATTTTTCCCATAATTTTAAGGATTTAAACTGATTTATTTCCTTCCCTTTTATTCATAAAATCCCAACAATTATCCCAAATGATTGTTGTGGTGATTTAGTCATTTAATTTCTATATTTATGCAAAAATATGGTTAAAATATTTTTTATGCATTTTTATAATTGTATTTTCTATTTTTAAAGCTAAATTGCATATAATTGAATATTAACCCCATTAATGTATAACTACATTTATATGCGTAAAATTGATCTCCTATATTTTTAAAATGTTAAATATCTATTTTAAATCATTTTAGTACACAAAATTATTTTCCATAAAGTATTTATTATTTATTATAAATTATATAGGGAAAATTGGCTAGTTAAAATATAGCCAGATTTGCCTTTCAATTTCAGCCCAATTTAAACCCAACCCCGGCCCAATTCCTAATCAATTTACCCGACCCGGGCCCTAAATGAAATTACCCGACCCAAGACCCGTCAAATCATGGCTGTTGATCTAAAAGATCAACAGCCCTCGTTCGTTCCTTCCTTTTTTAACTCTAAACGACCCCTAACCCTAACCATTTTTCATAGACCGCTGCCTCTGTATTCTCTCATCTCGTCTCCTCTCTCAGTGACTCAACTAAACCCTAGCCCTCCAAACCGCCGACCTCTCTTCTCTGGTCTTCTCCGGTGATCTCTCATTGACTCCTAAGCCTCCAATGGCTTCTCTAATGCCATTCTTGCCTTCTCTAAGGTCCTCAAGGGCCCAGGGCCACGCCAACTTGCATCTAGAGTTTTTCTATTTGTCTGTTCTTGGCTACTTCAGTGTGATTTTGAGCGAAGTCACGCTATACTTGTTACGACCCTTGGGATTCTAGACAGGTTCTTTCATCTCTACTTGGGTTTCTTCTAAAACCCTAATTTCTACCTACATCTCCTAGATCTGTACGATTTTAAAACGATTTGAGTCTGTTTCTTTGATGTTTTACACTATCCTTGTTACTCTTTACAAGAATCATCGATTTCATAGTTTTCACCTTCTTCTAAAATTAGGATTTTCGGAACTTCTTCTAAAACCTTGTTTAAACTGATTCTTTATGTTTAAACTTCTATCTCTTGCATATTTCGACCAATTCTATGATTTTACTACCTTTTCAACTCGCCTATGTTGAAAGCCCTAAATATCTAAGATTTCTTTGTTTGGTTCTGTGTTAGCGTGACTACTCGATTCTTGTTTCAGTTTTTGTGATTATTTTGCCTCGAATATGTTCTACTGAGTTTTCTTATGCCTAAATTATATCACCTCTGTATGTTTATGTTCATCGTGATTGTTCAGACTTGCCTCTTTCTATCGATACAGTTTAACCTGCATGTTTTCTATGATTGGTTATTCTTATCTTACTCTATTTGTATGCTGAATACTGAATCTTGACTTCCTTTTTAATTGGTTCTGGATTCCCTATTTTATGGTTTGATTGAAAGACCTTCCCGTAAACCCTCAATTTCTACCTCTTCTATTCAAATTGACTTATTCGCCTACCTTGCCTGTTGTGGTACTTTATTCTTACTGATTATTTCCTTAATTAAAGTTTTCTGAACTTAGTCCTAATTGTTTACCCTATACTTACTGAATTTGATTCTTTCCTTATTAGTCATACACTGATTTCTTCCTTATATGCTACTTGTTCTTACCGTTTGAATTTATTCCCTTAACTTAAGGGAGTACTTCAACTGATTTTTCTCTAATTGATTTTGAGTTCCATAATTACTATGCTACTATGATTCTTACCTTATTTTTATCTAATTTCGAACTACTATATATACACACTCTCTCATTAACATAAAGACACGAACACTTTGGTTCAAAGCTCTCTCTCTCTCACTTAAACTTTTTGCTCTCTCTTTTGTGCTACTTGCTACTATTCTGAGTTAGCCGGCTGCAAGCCAAGGCTAACTATTGTTTTCTCCTGCTCCTTCACTTTTGTTTAGTGTCTTCTCTACTGGTATGTTCTAGTTTCAATTCAAGTTCCTACAACAATATGGTTCTTTTATTGCTTCAGTTCATCCTGTTTCTAGTTTTCTTTTACTTGTGGTTTTGCTGTGAAACCTGCAGTTAATATGCTTACATGATTAGCTTGTTATGAACTCCCTTTCCTTAGAATCAGTATGAGCATGTTACCCCTTCTATGTAATCTGTCTCCATGTAATCTTTCACTATCTGGACTCTGATATGAATCTCCTTGTAAAGTAGTCTGTACTCCTTAACTTGTATGGTTCTAGGATTGATCTTAAACCACGTGGATCCTATACTAAACCCCATTAAGCATTGCTTGTTCTGAAACTATGTTTGATTAGTTGTGTCTGAGCATGTCTGTACCAATTCCTAAGACCTTTGCATGTTATGTGTTTACAATCATGTGTTCTATGTATCCCTAATCCCCCATCACCCCTGTGTGTAGGTCTGTTCCTTCTGTCTTGGTCCTATGAGTATTGTTGATGTGGTTTTGTACTCCTGTTTGATCTACTGTTGTCTAATCATGTAACTCGCTCTTTTCAAAGTTGTTTTGATGCATGACTCCCTCTTTTACTCCATAAACTATTTCCAGCAAATCTCTTTTAATACAGTTTTCCCACTAAAACCTTTCAACTTGTGTCAAGCACTTTCACTCTAATCCTAAGTCAATAAGTTCTGCCCCCTCCAGTATGTGTACTGCCTTGGGATCCTCTTGAGAACCCTCTGAACTCTGGCATACTGAGGTTGGCCCTTCCACACTGCACTTATTCAATTTTGGTTACTAAGTCTAGGTGTAAGCATTGCCCGGGATCCTTGAGATCCTTAGGGAACTTTGATGCACCTAGACTATGACATTGTTTATGGAATTAAGGCATTTGAGGCTATTGGAGGCTTTGGAAATCTGGGCCTGTCTGTAGGCTCCCTATAGAATAACTTCTTATTTTCTTATCTACTTGTGTAATTCATTCATATGGTCTATAATAACTTGTAAACGAATATTGGGGTAATTAGTGAAAAGGGTGGGTAGCTACATGTTTGTGGGGTAATACGGGTAGAAACCATGCCTATAGGACTTTACATTTTGATATGATTGCCTTACCAAGTAGAAAACATGCCTATAGGACTTTTACATATTTTTGTGTTTGCCTCACTATGTTAGAAATCATGCCTATAGGTTTCAAGTGATTCCATAATAGAAATCATGTTTATATGTCTTAAAATCAGCTTCACAAGTAGATGTCATGCCTATAGGATATAATCCAAATCCAACTTCTATTATAACAAGTGTTTATGTGTGTTTTCATTTGTCATCATGCCTGCAAGTCTTTAACATCAGTATTAAACAAGTAGATATCATTACTATAGGGAAGAACCCCAGAAATTCTGCCTGTAGATCTCATCTAAGTTTAGTTTAAATAAATCAACCCAGTCCACGTTTTAATTCACTTCTAAATTGGTTTAATTAAGTAGTTTATGTTTCCCTAAAACGAGTTCTTTTAAAAACTGCCTTAATCTATTACTAGATCGCATGCCTATAGGGATTAAAGAGTCTGTTTTAAACTTGCTTTGTTTCGCTCTATAAAATGTAGTTAGTATTCCGTGTATAGGCAAGCCTATAGGACGTTTTCAAATCTGGCAACTCCGAAACTATTTCTATGACTTAGCGTTGTTCTGGCTTAACAGGCTTTTAAAAATCAGTAGGCAACTGCTAGGGTCATTACGTCTGAGTTTATAAAAAAAACTGTTTGTTTTCCGTATAATCACTTAGACACCATGCCTTAGGATACTATTTAACAGAAAGGCCTTTATTTGTGTTTGAGTCGTGCTGTTTACATGCCTTATTTGTGGAGGTAAACTGAGCCGCTTATTATCGCTAACCAAACACTCTCTTTAAATGACCACTACGGGGATGGGAAAGGGTAGATATGGTATATGATGACTACGCGCTAATGTCACGTGTAGCCCTCATTGAGGAGTGTTTACCAGACATTGTGTGGGGTGATCCTATAGGCTAACCAACCTAGGACTCCCCCCTTTCCCGAAATTCTTTTTGTTTATGACTTTGTTTTATACAACTTGTTCAAATCTTTGCCTTATTATTTAAGTCATACAAACATGCCTTATATGTAATTATTTGTTTCAAGTACTTATTTGGACTAATTCGTGACTATAAGTTCTGCCCGGACCAACAATTGTGGACCCAGAGGGGTGCCTAACACCTTCCCCTCGAGTTCATTTCGAGCCCTTACCCTAATCTATGGTAATGCAAACCAATCCAAGATTTAATCGCTCTAGGTGCTCTAACGCACCATAATCCGTTAGGTGGCGACTCTTCAAAATACCCAATTCCCAAAAGGAATGGAGTTATCACACCCCATGAATGTCGAAACCCGGACCTCTCTCCGCGAAGGGAATACGGGGGTGTGACAGCATGGCGACTCTGCTGGGGATGTCTTTTAGGCTCTTACCATAACGAACTTGTCTTTTACAAATTAGTCCAAGCATGCTTTATCCCGTACCCTTCTCCCTTATTTGAATTTAACTGTCCATTTTTAAGCATTTAGGATTCTTTATCCCTGAAACTGACTTTCAAATTATTTAAATATAGACTTTAGAATTTCCCTACGTGCAAATACTGGACTACATATTATTAATAGCTACATAAATAATGCTCTACATCATATTCCACTCGTGCATCTCAAATCCTATAGCCACGCTTTAATGAGTGGTTGCACTCTTCCAATTTACTACCCTCAAATTCGGAAAGGCTTATTTGCGGTAAAACCAGTCGATCAGCGTTGCAGTCGACGATTTTGTGCCTTCCCCCTCGAGTTTTCCGCTTGAGGGTACCAGTCTAAAACCCCATAGAAACCTTACTCTGGTTAAAATTGTGCATGCATCATGGTCAAACCTAGTTGGATCAGTTATGTTGTCCACATAATGATCCTTTAAGATAAGCCTTATCCAAAGTCCATTGGGTTTTCCATAATCCCAACGGACGCAACCACATTCTGTGCATTAATTTGGAGAACTAAATGCTGATATGTTAATCATAAATATATAAATAGTCAAGTCCGGTAGGGGTAAGGTCTAACCCTTTTGTTTTACAGAAAATGAGGCACGAGGTCCCCAGATTCGGTATGGTTAGCGACATCCCACCATTGTTGCTAGATTGGTGGGAGGACCTTTCCTCAAGCGACAAGAAACATGGGAGAAAATACCTAGGTAACCTGCCTTCCTTGCTAGATATTGATCCAAACAACAAATTAATTGAAGCTGCCACTTTATTCTGGATAGTGAAAGAGTTGTGTTTCGTTTCGGTGACATAGAAATGACACCGCTTCTATAGGAAATAGGAGGGCTTGCAGGACTGACTTGGGACAGTCCCGGGCTATTGGTACCAAAAAATTGTACGGGCAAGGGATTTTTGAAGATGATGGGGATGAAGAAGAATGTTGACCTAGTGTGCTTGAAGGAATCCTACATACCTTTCGAATACCTGTACGAGAGGTATGGCCATAACAAGTCTTTCCGCACCTTACCATGATGAGATCTCTCTCACATCTCTGGGTCACATCCACCGCAGAGTGTTTGTATTCATTGTATGCTTTCTAGGCCTGATATTGTTCCCAATGAAAAAGGGAAGAATCCACACTCGGTTAGCCATAGTCGCCAAGACTCTGATGGAAGAGATTAATGGACAGACATATACCATAGTCCCCATGATCATAGCCGATATCTACACGGCTCTGGAGCGCTGTCAAAGAGGGGTCAAGCATTTTGAGGGTTGTAATTTGTTGCTGCAGTTATGGTTGTAGAGCATTTCCAAAGGGGTCACTACCGCCAAGAATTTCCGCGAAGGGCTTGGAACGACTACATTGCCTTCCATCACCCTAAGAAGATGACTTACATTCCAGATAGATTTGCTCAGCCGGAAAGCGCCAAAGAATGGGTAGAGTTCTTCGACAATTTGACCAAGGAACAGGTGCAGTGGATGTTTGAATTGTTCCTGACAGACGAGTTTATTATCAGGTAAAAGGATGCTCCGCACTTGGTACTGATCGGGTTGAGAGAGATATATCCATATGTCCCTATGCGAGTTATGAGGAAAGAAGGCAGAAAACAGGTTGTACCAAGGGTTTTCAAAATGAGTCATTTCAGGGCAGACTTCCAAGATGACGACGTCCCTTACAAGTGCCAAGCTCAGCACATGTGGCACTGCAAAATCATTGTGGAGAAAAGCACCGTTAAGCCAGACATGTATCACGCATGGTGCGAGCCTCTCTATTAGGCATGGTTGGAAGACAATCTGAAAGGAATGGTGACACCAGGGACCGGTCGAGGGAACAGAATCATAGATGAGGAAGCTAAAGTTCAAGTCAAATACAACAGGCTGCGCAAGAGGATCCACGACTCTGAGAATGAGTACCGGAAAATACATAAGAGGAATGTGAGGTTGATCGAGGAGTGGAAAGAGATGGAAATCACTTCCAACAGGAAACAGGAATATCTGGAGCGAGGAATAGTGGAGCTTGAAAGCAAATGTAACACCCCGTAAATTTGAATCAGTTGTGGATGCACTAAGTGAGTATTAATGTGATGGTTATCAATTGGTTATGATAATAAGCGTACGAGGCATATCATAAGTGATTTGGTGCCCAAGGAAAGACCTAAGTCTAAGCCAAGTTGGAAAATTACATGATAGACTAAAATTCTAAATGAGCACGCACAAGACTATACATTGGACGAGCATATCTACATTTATATAAGGTATTATATGATTCACAACCTATCAAATTAAAGATCTTTGAGTTTAGTTTCTAACGCTTCAAATAGTTCGTCATTTGGACATTCCTACAAGAAGTTAATGACCAAATTACTAAAGACATACCACCCAGTTATTTTGGCGGACAGCGAAGCGAGCTCGCTTCGCCAAAGTAGACGCGGATTTTTGTCTTCCCTTGAATGCAATGGACAGCGAAGCGAGGACACTCCGCTAGAGTAGACGCGCCCCAGTCCCAACTCTTTTAAGCCAATTTTAGGGTTCATTTTTCCCTATTTCTTTTGGACGAATTTTGGGGTCTTCTCCCACCCTCTCAAGACCTCCAACCCCTCCCATCTTCAAGGTAAGAAATCTCCATTAACTTGGTGTGAAATTCCATCATTCTTACACTAGTATTGATGAAATCTACTCATAAAATACATAGATCTTCAAGAAATTCCTTCAAGAACTCAAAGGAGGGTTTTGCAAGATTTCTTCCAAAAGGTAATCCTACACCCTTAGACTTACATGTATGAATTTATTATGGGTATATAAGTATGAATTAAGTATTGGGACTCTTGGTGTGGTGATTAGAAGCCATAAGTTCCTAATATAAATACACAACTATTATAGAGATTGAAAGATGTTTATTTAATGGAACTTTATTGGTTAAGGGTGTTGTTTACCTTATGGGTGATGAAGAATAATATTGATTATAACCATTTGAGACTTTAGAATTTATCCAAGAGCAAGAGAATCGGTTATTGGGTGTAGAAACACCATTGATAGGGATTATGAAGCTTTATACTCAACAAGTGTTTGATAAAATGCCTAAGTGACCAAAACATGGATATTGTTGCTAATTTGGAATCCATTTGAATTGTATATATATAGATTAAAGTTTAAAGGGTTGGCGAAAATTGTATTATGCTCAAGAGAAGGAAGTTAAGGTATGTGAGGCTAACTCTCTACGTTTGGTAATGTTAATGATTCTCCGTACATTACGTTTCTCTTATGACGTATCAATTGCCTCAGAAATATAGTTAAGGCTTAGTCCCTTGAATAGTTGTAGAACTTATGTTCTCTAGTTTCATAACTCGTTCATGACTTTCATTCTGAACGTTGTGAGCTTAGTTCGTATTTAATATAGACTTGGGCTTGATGTCCCTAAGTCTCAGTATAGCTTACTCAGCATGTCATAAACATTTGAAGTTCAATGTTCATAACCAGTTCAAGAATACATGTCTCATTCTAGTCCTATACAGTATTCCAGTATTATATATTTCAGTATGATTCTTAGTTCCTGATTTTAAATCCCTGAATGTTGGCACCTATATTTGGGCCTGAGGCCGCAGCTAATGCTTTATGCATCTTTGCGCCTGAGGCTGCAGTTTATGCTTTATGCATTTTGGACCTGAGGTCGCAGTTATGTATACGTATACTTGGGCCCGAGGCCGCAGCTTGTGCACATATATATATATTGGGCCTGAGGCTGCAGTTTAATATTCAGATAAACAGGTGGTTCATCATTCAGAAGAGGGAGTATTCATATCCTTACTTCCTTTATTTAGTTCAGTTATCAGTTATCAGTTATCTTTTCAGTTATCAGTTCAGTTATCAGTTATCAGTTATCAGTATCTTTTCAGTTATTAGTTCAGTTACCAGTTCTCACTTCAGTTTCAGTTTCAATAGTTATCATTTCAGTTATCAGCTTAGTTTTAGTTTTAGCATTTATAATTCTTTCTTTCAATTGCTTTACATACCAGTACAATTCAAATGTACTGACGTCCCTTTTGCCGGGGGCCTGAATCTCACAATGCAGGTAATGAATTATAGGTTGACGATGTAGAGCGCTAGGATTCTCGTACCAGCTATTTGGTGATCCCCTGTTCTTTCGGGGCATTATCATTACTTTACAGTCTTTCAGTGTTTACAGATATACAGTGTTTTCAGTACTTCAATAGAGGCTTCATAGACTAGAGTAACAGTTAGACAGAGTCTCAGACTTTTCATGTTAAGCCATGTTGGCTACAAATATGTTCCAAAATTGTATTAGTATTTCAGCATTTTGATTTATATCATCCAGACTTTCAGTATATCAGCATGTGTTAGTTTATCTTCCGTAATCAGTATGTTATGATATCACTGTTGATTCAGCCAGCCAGTTGGTTCGCTCGGTCACATGTAGTCAGGCACCGAGTGTCGTGTAGCGTCCAGGCCAAGGTTCAGGGCGTGACAAAGCTTGGTATCAGAGCCTAGGTTCAAGAGTCCTAGGGAGTCTATGAAGTTGTGTCCAGTGGAGTTTCCTTTATATGTGTGTGTCGGCCACTCATATAAACGGTTAACTACTAGGACATTCAGGATTGTCTCACTTCTTCTACTCTAGATCATGCCATGAAGCTTAGAGCAATAGTTAACCTTCTCTTCCTATCGAATTCCAAACGTATTGGATGCCCAAGCAATGTGCTGGAAAAACCTAAGGTTCTAGAGAGGACAATTGCCCATTGGGTATATCTATGGAGTACATGTTTGTAACAATGAGATTTGAGAGGATGTTGAAAGTGGGATGTAATGGGTAGTAGTACAGATTAGAGCATAACCTAATCAGAAAGTACAAAAGCAGTTATTATGTTTTATGGTTGTCAGTTTATCTTATTACCAGTTAGCGGCCTTTCAGTTAGCAGGTTTATGGTTATTTAGTACGCCAGTATTCAGTTATAGTTTACCAAATGTCCAATTTTCAGTGTATCAAAATTTTTGGAGACTTGTGAGTATACAGTGATGCATATGGATGCTCAAAGAAAATGAAAGTAATAGTGATTATAATGACATCTTTTCATGTTTTAGGTATTAAGACCCAAGACTCACCGGATGGTGCATGAAGTGATTATCAGATGTGTATGGCAGTGTATCCGCATGTCAAACCTCACAGTGTAACAGGTTAAGAATTCAACCGCAGCAGGCATAGAATTGATCACTATAGTTTTGGACAGAAAATAGCCTAAGGGAAATATATCTAAGAATAATATGATGTACGAAATGAGAACCAAGAGCAGGTGACATTGAATTTTAGGGAATGATTTTAAGTTGGTTAGATTTATTCAAATCAGAACTAGAAAGTACCATGTTAGTGAATTTGTATATGAAATGGCTATTATTGTGAGATTAAAGATATGACAGTTCCCCCTTCACATGATGTGACTATGTGTTTAGGCCGGAGGTTTATAGTCTGAAGTGATTTTGAATTGTATAGAAAGTTTGGGGTTAGATATTCCAATTTTGTTTAAGACAGATGAAATTTCTCTAAGTGTGATCCATGTGCATAGTTCAAAAAAGATAATAGTGTACGGCAAGAGAATATGGTCAGATTATGAGGAAAGTTAGGATAAACCTTATTCTCCACTTTAGTTATTCAAAGCAGAGCAAGAAAACATGATGCTAGCAGGGGGTTAGTAAAAGAATAGTAAATAAGTTTGAGTAAATACAGTGAAATAGCAATTTCAGCAGAGCTAGTAGAGGTAAGATTTGATTCACTTAGTCGGGTTAACTCTAGTGAGTGGATGATAGTTTGAAATACCGAACATGTGTTCGAACCCAAAGAGTATAAGTTAAACCCGAAGTACAGTGACAGTGGAAAAAAAAGAGCAAGCAGTAGAAGAATAGCTTTTAGGAATTATCGAAATGTGGTTTCTCCAAGATTGACAGTGTGAGCAGAGTTAGATTATTAAGATTGTGTATGATAGTTGTGAATACATTAGCTTTCCGTCATGTGAATAATTTAGTTTTTCCTAGCTCAGAAGTAAGTTGGAAGATGAGTCGTTATTGGGGTAGAATGGAAGGAATTGCAGAAAATAAGGGAAGTTATTCGGATTCCAACAAAAAGAGAAGGATCCACAAGTATAAGATCTTTGGTCTAAGGGGTGATGTGAAAATTTTCAGTAAGTCCAGTTA
>NC_031995.1:72118652-72153397 GCF_001879085.1 Nicotiana attenuata | reverse complement strand
GATAATAAGTGTACGAGGAATATCATAAGTGATTTGGGGCCCAAGGAAAGACCTAAGTCTAAGCCAAGTTGGAAAATTACATGATAGACTAAAATTCTAAATGAGCACGCACAAGACTATACTTTGGACGAACATATCTACATTTATATAAGGTATTATGTGATTCAAAACCTATCAAATGAAAGATCTTTGATTTTAGTTTCTAAAGCTTCAAACTGTTCGTCATTTGGACATTCCTACAAGAAGTTATGACCAAATTACTAAAGACATACCACCCAGTTATTTTGGCGGACAGCGAAGCGAGCTCGCTTCGCCAAAGTAGATGCGGATTTTTGTTTTCCCTTGAATGCAATGGACAGCGAAGTGAGGACACTCCGCTAGAGTAGACGCGCCCCAGTCCCACCTCCTTTAAGCCAATTTTAGGGTTCATTTTTCCCTATTTCGTTTGGACGAATTATGGGTCTTCTCCCACCCTGTCAAGACCTCCAACCCCTCCCATCTTCAAGGTAAGCAATCTCCATTAACTTGGTGTGAAATTCCATCATTCTTACACTAGTATTGATGAAATCTACTCATAAAACACATAGATCTTCAAGAAATTCCTTCAAGAACTCAAAGGAGGGTTTTGCAAGATTTCTTCCAAAAGGTAATCCTACACCCTTAGACTTACATGTATGAATTTATTATGGGTATATGAGTGTGAATTAAGTATTGGGACTCTTGGTGTGGTGATTAGAATCCATAAGTTCCTAATATAAATACACAACTATTTTAGAGATTGAAAGATGTTTATTTAATGGAACTTTATTGGTTAAGGGTGTTGTTTACCTTATGGGTGATGAAGAATAATATTGATTATAACCATCTGAGACTTTAGAATTTATCCAAGAGCAAGAGAATCGGTTATTGGGTGTAGAAACACCATTGATAGGGATTATGAAGCTTTATACTCACCAAGTGTTTGATAAAATGCCTAAGTGATCAAAACATGGATATTGTTGCTAATTTGGAATCCCTTTGAATTGTATTGATATAGAATAAAGTTGAAAGGGTTGGCTAATGTTGTATTATGCTCAAGAGAAGGAAGTTAAGGTATGTGAGGCTAACTCTCTACGTTTGGGAATGTTAATGATTCTCCCTACATTACGTTTCTCTTATGACGTATCAATTGCGTCAGAAATATAGTTAAGGCCTAGTCCCTTGAATAGTTGTAGAACTTTTGTTCTCAAGTTTCATAACTCGTTCATGACTTTCATTCTGAACGTTGTGAGCTCAATTCATATTCAATATAGACTTGGGCTTGATGTCCCTAAGTCTCAGTATAGCTTACTCAGCATGTCATAAACATTTGAAGTTCAGTGTTCATAACCAGTTCAAGAATACATGTCTCATTCCAGTCCTATACAGTATTCTAGTATTATGTATTGCAGTATGATTCTCAGTTCTTGATTTTAAATCCCTGAATGTTGAACACCTATATTTGGGCCTGAGGCCGCAGCTAATGCTTTATGCATCTTTGGGCCTGAGGCCGCAGTTTATGCTTTATGCATTTTGGACCTGAGGTCGCAGTTATGTATACGTATACTTGGGCCCGAGGCCGTAGCTTGTGCACATATCTATATTGGGCCTGAGGCCGCAGTTTAATATTCAGATAAACAGGTTGTTCATCATTCAGACGGGGGAGTATTCATATCCTTACTTCTTTTATTCAGTTCAGTTATCAGTTCAGTTATCAGTTATCAGATATCTTTTCAGTTATTAGTTCAGTTATCAGTTATTAGTATCTTTTCAGTTATCAGTTCAGTCAGTTCTCACTTCAGTTTCAGTTTCAATAGTTATCAGCTTAGTTTCAGTTTCAGTATTTATTATTCTTTCTTTTAGTTGCTTTACATACCAGTACAATTCAAATGTATTGACGTCCCTTTTGCCGGGGGCCTGCATCTCACAATGAAGGTAATGAATTACAGGTTGACGATGTAGAGTGCTAGGATTCTCGTACCAGCTATTTGGTGATCCCCAGTTCTTTCGGGGCATTATCATTACTTTACAGTCTTTTAGTGTTTACAGATATACAGTGTTTTCAGTACTTCAATAGAGGCTTCATAGACTAGAGTAATAGTTAGACAGAGTCTCAGACTTTTCATGTTAAGCCATGTTGGCTACAAATATGTTCCAAAATTGTATTAGTATTTCCGCATTTAGATTTATATCATCCAGACTTTCAGTATATCAGCATGTGTTAGTTTGTCTTCCGTATTCAGTATGTTATGATATCACATGTTAATTCTGCCAGCCAGTTGGTTTGCTCGGTCATATGTAGTCAGGCACCGAGTGTCGTGTTGCATCCAGGCCCAGGTTCGGGGCGTGACAGCAAAGTCATAAAGAGAATTGAAAATTGCCAGAACGCTAAAGGAGAACATCTGGCCAAGGCCTAATTGCTGCTGGGACTGCGTGAGCTGGGGGATCTATATGATGGAGTCCGAAAGATCGAATCTGGGGAAGGTCCTTATGGGACCACATAGGCTAGATTTACTTGCTTTTCCTAAAATGTAATAAGGCCAAGTGCCAATAGTGACTTAGTTTATTATTATCTTAGTGTCGTTTTGGAATCGACTATTGTTATATTATGAAATGAAGTAGTTATTGGCATTAAAAGTTCTCCAAGTTTATTTGTCGCTAGGCCTACCTCGAGCACAACGAGGTTCCCAAAATAGGGCATGAGTTCACATTTCGCAATATGTGTTTAAATACTGCAAACGTTTCAAAATCCTCACTAATTTGTTACCTTTTTTGTTTCTTCTTTATTTTTTATTATCCCATCCCCTTAGGTTGGTTCACTCATATTGGCCTCATCCGCGTATCATACCAGATCTAAAGGCCCTCTACCTCCTCCTCCTCCAAGCCACACAAAAGGCAGAGGAAAATCAAAGATGGACGACTTAAGTGGAATCCGAAAGGAAAATGTTGAGAACACAGAGACTTCAGATGGTCGTAGTACTCCGGACCCAAATGATCTAGTCTTGAGACAAGAACAAAAGATACTGGAATTGCAAGGAGAACTTGAGTAGGTTCGAAACTTGGCAAACTTGTCACTCACCCTCAATGTCCCCGATATCCACCAACAAAACACGAAGCACCCAACACCTCCTCAGAACACACAAAACCAACAGCCACAAAATCCTACCACACCAAATCAATACGCAACTCCACCCCAAAATATCAATGCGCCGCTAATACCAACTCCACCACAACATCATCATCAACTAATTCAGTACCCACCAATCGCCACTTGCCACACTCCCCAAAACAAAAAACCCATTCCCGATCCACAAAACTCCACCATTGACCATCATTACACCCAAGTTCCTGGCACCCATCAAAGCAACCCCATATAGGTGGAAACTATACCTCATTCTACCCAACCAATCTCATGTGCACCAGAATCCTCCAAGAAGGGCCTGCTCATTAAGAACATGGTTGAAGAACTCAAGAAGTAGACAAGCCGAGTTCAAGGTGTTGAAGGCGACAGAGGAATAGAGAGTTTGAACTATGAAGATCTGTCCACACAACCGGATGTCGAACTGCCAGAAGGGTACAAACCTCCCAAGTTCGAAATGTTCGATGGTACAGGTGATCCCAAGGTTCATCTAAGGACCTATTGTGATAAGCTTGTCGGGGTCGGGAAAGATGAAAAGATCCGGATGAAGCTCTTTATGAGGAGCCTTACTGGGGATACTTTGTCTTGGTATATCAGCCAAAATCCCAAGAAATGGTCAAATTGGGTAAGCATGGCGTCGGATTTCATGGACCGGTTCAGGTTTAACACAGAGAATGCACTGGATGTCTTCTACATTCAGAATCTTAAGAAGAAACCTACTGAGACCTTCCGTGAGTACGCTATTGGAGGTCGGAAGCAGCCAAGGTCAGGCCCGCTTTAGATGAAGAACATATGAATAAATTTGTCACGACCCAAACCGATGGGCCGCGACGGGAACCCAGTTTCTTACTCAACCGAGTACCAACGTAACGTATCTTTCTTATTACATCATGATATACGGGCCTAATAGGCCAACATGATCCTTTATAATCTTACAACATCGACCGACAAGGCCGTACAATCATTTATATACACGACATATGTCTACAAGCCTCTAAGAGTACATAAATGTCATAAAGGTTAGGACAGAGTCCTGCCATACCAAACAATACATGTCTAAATCATACTAACCAAACAAGCAACTCCGAAGCAAATGGAGCGCACCAACACCTTGCGCTGAGCTGACAGCCTACTTGGAGGGCTCTCGACCTGTCTATCGGGACCTGCGGGCATGAAACGCAGCGTCCCCAGGCAAAAGGGACGTCAGTACGTATAATGTACCGAGTATGTAAGGCACATAAATAAGTACATAAGAAACATGGAAGAAATATAGAGTACATGACTCAACCTGCAAGTCTGAATAACTTTCTAAATCATAAATTACTTTTAACGCCATGCATATGCGTATGAATGTCATGCCGTGCATAGGTATATGTTTCATAACATCATCAGCCTCTGAGGGCATCCTATCATATCATATCGGCCACTGTGGGCAAAATTATCATCGTAAACCAGATGATCAGGTGGTGGTGCGTATATAACGCCGTTTGAATACATACTTATATACGCATATATAATGCCGTTTGAATCATATTTTAGCCATTGTGGGCAATAACATCATCATATACCAGCTGATCAGGTGGTGGTGCGTATATAACGCTGTAACCTTTTCCCATATCCCATATACATATATTTACATATATACGCGTATATAATGCCATCTGGTCATGGGTCAATGCACATGTATAAATGAGTAAAATGCATGAAAAATATATAATAATCTCAATATTTCCTTCCGGACAAACTTTTCCAACTGCGTATTATTCTGAGACCCGTGAACAAAAGATAATAATAATTCTCATGGGAATCAAGAATATAGACACCCCTACTATTTCTATATATAGAGTAATTTATAGAAACTGTGTATTTGCTCGTTTCTTCAGTATAATTTGGACCATGCCAAAAGAAAGAAGGGAGGGCTTTAAAATACCTGGAGTAGGGGAAAATCCGTATAATATTCTTGAGAAAGATTGCACCGTACTCCCGTATAATTTTGCAAAATCTCACGTTACACAGCCATAGACATAACAACAATTGAGCAATGGAAGTACGGTAGTACTAACTATTTGGAATTCAGAAAGAGTGTTCCAACTTTTGTTAGGACTACACATTAAGACTATTTCTTGTAATTTCTTCAACTTAAAAGGTTGTATACCAATAAACTCAAAGCTGGTGAGATTTTATGGTTCATAGGATATGAAAGAAAAATTGTAGATATGTACATATGACACATTTTCGTACATCCGCATTGTTTAAGAAAGATATAAAATGTAAACCACAAATGAACTATGTGTATTGGGAAAAATTATATTTATATATAAAGGTGACGTGTCAAGACACGTGTATTGGTCAAATGGTCAAAGAATTGCAATTAGCCAAGAGTCATGAGGTGCAACAGGAGCGAGCAAAGAAAGAGGAAGAGGCACGGGCAATCAGACAAATAACTTGGCGCCCGTACCTATTTAAGTCATTTATATTCGAGAATCAGAAGGAATGAATCTGACAATGGAAAAGAGTACGGATACGGCATTTTATGGGTGTTAAATGCTGAATACGTTAGAGAATATGTTTTAAATGTAATGATTGTGTAACGTAACATTCAATGTCTTTAATTACTCATAATAGCCTCGTATATTTCCAAAGGTATCTATAAAAGGGAGATGTATGATTAGTTGTAAGGACACGAAAGACTATTGGAATAGACATTGATTTATTTGTTTTCTCTTGATTATCATCTTGCTATCCAGAATTATTTCTTTTCATTCATTTTCTTGATTATCAGTAACCCGAGTTCTTCTAAATTCTAGATTTGACTAAAATTCCATTTTTGGTTAAACAAATTGTCCGTTACCGGGAATCTAATAATCTATTTTTCGCTTAACTTTCCTTGTTGCATCAACTATGTCGAACAACAATGATAACACTCAACGAAACCAAATGAATCAACAAAATCAGGAAGATCCACAGCATATTAATGCCCGAGTTTTTACTCCACACGGCTCACCACGACAATCTCGTGAGGGTACTCCTGATGGGTCTCAAATAAACGAGCATGGTCAATTTGAAAATGCTGAAGCTGTTGATGAGGCTTTGCAGAAATTAATTGCTGCTCAGGCCAATAAAGTTGTTGGGGCACTTGTTAATCAGCTACCTATTGCAACACCCACACCTACTCCAAGTAACAACACTTTGGAAAATCCTCGTTCTGGGCTTGTTAACTCAGGCGGTGGACGAGCTCCCAGTGAATCTCAGGACAGAGAACCAGGTAGTGTATTTGATTCCGATTTACAAATTTTACTACTAACCTTGCAGAAACAGCTCAAGGAGCAAAGTGAGTGCATAGAGGAGATACCCGGGGTGCCACCCATAATCAAAGGGGTAGATATGGATAGATATTCGCAACAACCTTGGAAGCCAAGTGCTGCTCCACTTCCAATTCCAAAAAAGTTCAAAATGCCTGATATTCCAAAATATGATGGAACGACAGACCCACGAGACCAAGTGACTATATTCACAACGGGAGTAAAAGTTAATGATTTGACTAAGTAGGAGATTGAATCAGTATTAGTCAAAAAATTTGGTGAAACACTCACCAAAGGAGCGCTAGCATGGTATTCTCTTTTACCCGAAAATTCCATAAATTCTTTTGCTGAGCATGCAGATTCTTTCATCAAAGCACACTCGGGAGCTCAAAAAGTAGAGAAAAGAATGGAGGATATTTTCAAAATCAAGCAAGGGGACTCAGAACTACTTTAGGGAATTCGTGGACAGATTTCAACGTGAAAGAATGACATTGCCACGTGTACCTGACAACTGGCGGCTATAGCTTTCACAAGTAATTTGAATGAAAAAAGCTCGGAAGCTACGAGGAAACTCAACGAAAGCCTTCGAGAATTCCCCGCTACAACGTGGAATGATGTTTATAATAGGTATAGCACAAAGCTGAGGATTAAGGAAGATACTGTTCCACGATTTCAAAAGGAAGAAAAGGTAAGTTCGAGACTGTCACGCCCCAAAATCCGAGGAGCGCGACCGGCGCTCAACCGAGTAAACCCGACCGAGCAAGCCTGTTAGATCTCATTCTACCCAAACTAACTCATGAATAAATTGGAGATGGACTCCATTAATCAAGTTCTATAAACATATCATTCACGATTTCCATTTCATTTTCCATTAGCAACTTCATTCGCCATAGTAAAGGTATTACAAGTTTTATACATCATTGCCAAACATCAATACTTCTATTTTAAATTCTCATGCCCGACACTACCTACAACCTGTCTACGGAGCCTCTAAATACAATTGAAGAATAATATGGAAAAGCCGGCAACAAGGCTCCGGCTATACCTTACACAAATACCAATATAAACTCCGGAGGAAAGGTGGCATGAGCCACGTAGGGCCCCGAGAGGAAAGGGGCTCACCAATACAGCTGATGGAAAGTGGAGGAGGTGCTACTGTCGGTGGACTGGAGTACCTGCTATAGAACCACCTACAATCATAACACGAATGTAGCGCCCCCGGCAAAAGGGACGTCAGTACATTTGAATTGTACTGGTATGTATAAACAAACTTCACCCCAAGTAAAATCAAATAACACACACAAGTAACAGACACCAATAGAATCAACGATCAAATGCACGTGAAAGAAACAATCAAAGCCAAACAAGTTTTACAATCTCTCCTTCATAAACAAGCATGTAATTGTAATGGAAATAACAATCAAATCCACAAAGAAAGAGCAATTCAACAAGTTTACAATCTCTCCTGTTTCCCCTTCCACATTTCCACATCAATAATTTCACAATTTGTTCATAGTTCATTTCAATAGCGATTTCGATCGCTTTCCAACCTTATTACCTCGGCCAATTATCACCACAACCCACACCTTATTTCTTCGTGTCGCGGCGCGCAACCCGATCCCACCGAACAATCACAATTCATAAACAACACAACAACAACAACAATTCACAAAGAATAACGACAACAATCCTCAAGAAACAACAACAATGACCCTCAAGGAACAACAACAACAATTTACAAAGAATAACAACAACAATCCTCAAGAACAACCACAACAATTCACAAAAATTTCCGTAGCGATAAATACCACTTCATCATATTCAACAACTCATATGCAATTTAAGCCACCACAATAATTACCCACAACAAGCCAAATATGTTATTACCACAGTTGTTCCAAGTGCATCATTTACGATTTCCTTCCATCATTTGTTTCTCAGTTCTTACCACATAACACTTTCACAATCACACACCCACATTTGGTTTGTTTCCATTTACTTGCACCATCATATCGTAAGATTTAACCAACAACATTCAAGGCACATAAATCACAAGAATTCACAAATAGTTCACATAAGTAAACACATACTTCCATGTCGACATCCTCAAGATTTTACAAACTTTGCACATAACAAGATAGGCACATCAAATCACTTCTCACAATCACATATAACTTGGTGGTATGGAAATCAACTAAGGCAATCAATTCACATATTCTCATACAAGGTACACATACCGTATGCTCGTCACAACAAGGGGGATCCTACAAGAGTTAAAGTTAGCCATACATACCTCATTTAAGCTTTCCTTAAGTTACTACAACGTTCCGGAAATTCTAGCAATTCCAATCTAGTTTGAAACATAAAAAAATTGAACACAAATTAGAAAGGTATTCATGGTTTCAGCTCATTTGAGCATTTTATCAAATACTAGTTGAGCATCTTAATCTCAAATCTCTTTTTCAAGGTTTTCCTTCATTCCCCAACCAAATCTTTACTTATTTATGTTAAACAATCTTCCCATAAACCTAAGTTGAACATGAATGTATACACAAGATTAATACACCCAAGAATCATACCTTAATAACCCATCTTATACTCTAAACTCGAAGTTAAAACCTAGGGTATAGAATCTTACCTCTTAGATGAAGAACTTGTGATTGGGATCTTTGATTCTTGAAGATTGATGCAAGTTTGGATGATTTAAATGTTGGGTTCCTCCTTCTCTCTCTAAAATGCTCTCACCTCTCTCTAAAATCAGTAGAAAATTACCCCAAAATGAACTCTAAAGCCTATATATTAAAATGGGGTCGGGTTATAAAAATTAGAAAATTAACCCTCCGATGTCAAGTCTGCTACAGTAGAATCCACCGCAGAATGGGTATGCGGGCCGCAGATTCGTCGCAGAACTCGTTGCCCAAAACTGGGCTGTTCTGACTCAATCTGCGACCATTCTGCGATCGCTGAATGGTTATGCGGTCCGCAGAGTTAAATCTGCGATCGCAGATTTCACGCAGAATCGTATTTTTTCAGCTTTTGGTAATTTGATCATAACTTTGTGTAGGAATGTCCAAATGACGAACGGTTTGAAGCGTTGGAAATTAGACCCGAAGACCTTTTATTTGATAGGTTATCCATCACCTAGAACCTTATAGATATTTAGATATGCTCGTTCAAAGTAGGGACTAGTGCAAGATCGTTGGGAATTTTAGCCTGTTATGGACTTTTCCAATTTTTCTTAGACTTAGGCCTTTCCTTGGATCCCAAATTACTTACCGTAAGACTTATACACATATTTACCAAATCCAATGGATGTACACCATGTTAATAGCACATAAAAATATTATAATAAGCCTATGTGACTCCACGAAATCTTAAATTACTTAGCGAAAATTTTCGGGGCCTTACAGAGACGTTCAGAGTCCGAAAAAAGATCCGATAAAAATAGGTACGAGCCATACATGGGACCTGCGGGAAAAGACTCACGGTCAAAACGGGATAATCAGAGGTACGATCACAGATCAAGGAATAGAGATTCAGGCTCATCATCAAGATTTGGGAGTGACGGAAGCGCACGTGAGTCACGAGACAATGATGGAGGTCTAAAGGCAAGGTTTGGCGGTTATAATTTCAATGTGAGCACTTCTGAGCTCGTGGAGGTTTTAAGAGGCATGGGAGATAAGGTAAGGTGGCCCAAGGAAATGATATCAAATTCAAACAAACGAAACCCTGATCATTGGTGCGAATTTCATAACGATCACGGGCATAAAATAGCAGATTGCAGGTTTTTACAGGGTGAAGTTGATCATTTGTTAAAAAAAGGATATCTCACTGAGTTATTCAGTGAGAAAGGTAAACAGGCATACATGAAGAACTGGCAGGAGCCTCCAAAACCACCTTCTCCCAAAAGAACTGTCAACGTTATAAGTGGGGGTGAAGACATCAATGGTATATCATATACTGCCGCTAACAAAATTTCCACAGTAACAATTACCCAAGGAAAACGGGTGCGGCAAGTTTTAGAAGAATATAACATTACATTCAGTGATGCAGATGCAGATGGCGTGTTAACTCCTCATAACGATGCACTGGTAATATCTTTAATTGTATACGATTCTAATGTAAAACGTTTTTGATTGATCCAGGTAGTTCCGTAAACATTATTCTATTAAGAGTATTACGTGAGATGCAAGCTGAAGAAAAAAGTAATACCAAAGGCACATACTCTATCTGGGTTTGATAATTCCAGCGTCGTTACGAAAGGAGAGGTAACGCTCACCATATTTGCTGAAGGAGTCGTCAAAGATACAAAGTTCCAGGTAGTAGACATGGAGATGGCTTACAATATGATTCTTGGGAGACCATGGATCCACGAAATGGACGATGTTCCTTCAACCTTGCATCAAGTCATTAAATTTCCAGCGCCATGGGGAATATGTCAAATTAGGGGAGCTCAACAAACATCTAGGAACATCAACTCTGTGGCAAATTCAAGCACGAAGGGTGAGGAAAAATAGCAATTACATAATTCTGTTGAGGATAGCATAGCGTCAACCTCAATTGAACAAGAACAAACAGATGTAGATTCAAGACCCGATTTCATTCAAGAACCAGAGGAAAATAAAAACATCAAAACGACGATAGAAGAGCTGGAGGCTGTATACACTGGCCAGAGAGAAAAGTGTATATAGGAGCCAATCTTAGCCCGGAGGTGAAGCGTAAGTTAATTGAATTTTTAAAAGCTAATGCAGACTGTTTTGCTTGGTCCCATACTGACATGACAGGGATACCACCGGAGGTGATGACTCATAAACTAAATGAAGATCCCTCATATCCTCCAGTCAAGCAAAAGAAAAGAAAGCAAGGAACTTTCAAGAATCAGGTGATTCAAGAAGAAGTCCAAAAATTGCTAAAAATTGGCTCTATTCGTGAGGTAAGGTATCCTAACTGGTTAGCCAACACTGTTGTAGTTCCAAATAAGAACGGTAAGTGGCGGGTTTGCGTAGATTACACAGATCTTAATAAAGCCTGCCCTAAAGATTCTTTTCCACTGCCACACATAGATCAATTGATTGATGCAACTGCAGGTCATGAACTATTAAGTTTTTTAGATTCATATTCAGGGTATAATCAGATTAAAATGGATCCAGGAGATGAAGAAAAAACTTCCTTCATAACAGACAGGGGGACTTACTGTTACAAAGTAATGCCCTTTGGTCTAAAGAATGCAGGTGCAATGTATCAGAGGTTAGTTACCCAAATGTTTCAAGAACATTTAGGTAAAACTATGGAGGTATACATCGATGATATGCTCGTTAAAACTCAGCATTCAGAAGATCATATATCGTATCTGTCTGAAACGTTTAAAATTTTGCGGAAATTTAATATGAAGTTAAATCCCGACAAATGTGAATTTGGTATTGCGTCAGGTAAATCCTTAGGTTTTCTTGTTTCTAACCGTGGTATTGAGGTGAATCCTGCACAGATTAAGGCCATTGAAGAAATCCCTGATGTACTTTCAGACAAGAAAGAAGTTCAAAGATTAACAGGGAGAATCGCAGCTTTAGGAAGATTCATTTCTAAATCATCAGAAAAGTGTTTTAAATTCTTCTCAGCCCTTAAGAAGCAGGATCATTTTGAATGGGATGAGGAATGTCAACAGGCGCTCAGAAATTTGAAAGCATACTTGTCAAATCTACCTTTGCTGGCAAAACCAAAGGTTGGGGAAAGACTACTCATTTACCTTGCTGTTTCAGAAGTAGCGGTAAGCGTTGTTTTGGTTCGAGAAGAACAAGGTAAATAATCCCCTATCTATTATGTTAGTAAATCTTTGTTAGATACGGAGACGCGGTATCCTCGGTTAGAAAAACTTGCACTCGTATTAATCATGGCATCTAGGAAGTTAAGACCTTACTTTCAATGTCATCATATTGCTGTAGTAACTGCCTACCCTTTGCGTAATATTTTACATAAGCATGAATTATCAGGTAGGTTGGCTAAGTGGGAAATAGAGTTAAGTGAATACGAAATCACGTACCAACCTAGAACTGCTATAAAATCACAAGTGTTAGCTGATATTTTGTGGCTGATTTTAGCCAGAGAATGTAATTAGAAGCAGACAAAGAATTACAGGTATTCAATGGAGCTAACCCAGGAACTTGGATTTTATTTGTTGATGGCTCATCCAATGTAAAGGGTGCAGGTTTAGGGATTGTTTTTGTACCACCTACTGGTGAAACCATTCGACAAGCTATCAATTGTCATTCTATAACTAATAATGAGGCCAAGTATGAGGCTGTGATTGCAGGTTTAGAATTGGCACGAAAACTTGGCATAAATCAGATTACAATCAAAAGCGATTCACAACTCGTAGTTAATCAAATGCTGGGGACATATGCAGCCAGGGAAGCAAGGATGCAACAGTATTTAGAAAAGGTGCTAGAATTGATAAAGCAGTTTCAAACCTGGAAAGTTATGCAAATACCAAGGGATGAAAATCTCGAGGCTGACGCCTTAGCTAATCTCGCATCTGCGGCTGATGTGGCAAGCGAAGCAAACGCCTCCGTTATTCATTTATTTTATTCAGTTCTCGAACCTGATTAGAATGAGGTAAATTTTAATAATTTAACTTGGGATTGGAGGAACGAGATTGTTGCTTTTTTGCAGTATGGAACCATCTCTGATGAAATGAACTTCGAAAAAAGGCTGCTCGCTACTGTTTAAATCAAGGCAACCTATATCGTAAAATGTTCGGTGGCCCCTTAGCTAGATGCCTCGGACCTTCTCAAACAGAATATGTAATGAGGGAAATACACGAGGGGCATTGTGGAAATCACGCCAGAGGAAGATCATTGGTAAGAACCTTAATCAGGGCAGGTTACTACTGGCCAAAAATGGAGGAAGAAGCAGAAAGTTTCGTGGCCAAATGTGATAAATGTCAAAGGTACGGTAACAACATGCATAGACCTGCAGAATTATTACATCCGGTCATTGCACCATGGCCATTCATGAAATGGGGAATGGATATCGTGGGTCCATTACCACAAGCAAAAGGACAGGTAAATTTTCTGCTCGTACTTACTGATTATTTTACTAAATGGGTAAAGGCAGGAGCCTTCAAACAGGTACGAAAGAAGGAAGTCAAAGATTTTATTTGGAGAAACATCATATGCCGATTCGGCGTACCGAAGGAGATCGTATGTGATAATGGTCCTCAGTTTATAGGAGCTCAAATCACAGAATTTTTTCAAAGTTGGCAAATTAAAAGGATTACGTCCACACCTTATCATCCGGTAGGTAATGGGCAAGCAGAGTCAACAAACAAGGTTATTATCAATAATTTAAAGAAGCGTTTGGAAGAATCAAAAGGAAATTGGCTAGAGGTGCTACCTGGTGTTTTATGGGCATATCGCACAACAACAAAACAAGCACAGGGAAAACACCGTTTTCATTGGTTTACGGAGCTGAGGCTTTAATTCCAGTTGACATAGGAGAACCAAGTACATGGTTCACACAAGCGACACAAGAATCTAATGATGAGGAGATGCGGGTCAATCTAGATTTCTTGAAGGAAGGAGAGAAGTTGCATTAATAAGAATGGCAGCACAAAAACAAGTCATAGAACAATATTACAATAGGAAAGCACGCCTCAGATTCTTTAAAGTTGGGGACTTCGTACTTAAAAAGGTTTTCCAGTCTACAAAGGCAGCCAACACGGGTAAACTAAGTCCAACTTGGGAAGGACCCTATAGAGTTCGTGATATTGTAGGAAAGGGAGCATATGAATTGGAGACAATGGATGGCAAAATACTACCTTCACATTGGAATGCTGTTCATTTGAAGAGATATTACTTCTAAGGAATACCCACGGTCAGGTATCACCATTTTTCGTTTAATTTTTTTGAATTATTAAAATTTTACTAACGATTTAGATGCTAGGAAAAAAACTAACCCGTACTAAATGATGAGTCACGACCTGTAAGGCACCCGGAATAAACTAAAATTCCTGGCCTAGGGTTACAATTATTCTGATAGAAATATAAACGGGTTAGGCAGTCTTCATCTAAAATCGCACCTCCGAGTCCCGTATGTTTTTCCTTTTCAAGAAAAGGACCAAAAGAGAGAAACAATCAAGTGCTCGAGGCTTCATACTTCAACACTCAAACACTTGGGGGACTACATAATACACACGAGTATGTATAAAGAAAGCAAAACATAATATACACGATGTATAAAGAAGGCAAAACATAATATACACGAGTATGTATAAAGAAGGCAAAGAAGATTGAAGAGAAATGAAGCCTGAAAAAGTCAAGTGCAGAGTAAAAGTCACGAAGTCACGAGCCAAGGCTAAAGAAAACCTTACTGTAGTTAGGGTAAAAGCTATGTACCAAAGTAGGTTATAAAGAAAAACCTTGCGTTTATTGTTCTGAAAGTGGTTTTAGATAAAAACCTCGTATTTATTATTTTCTAATTATAAATCTGTTACAAGAAAAACAGTTACGAGAAAGTTATAGATGTAATTCGAATACATGTAAAGAATTATTCAAAACTAGACAAAGTTCAAATGAAAACTTGTCAATGTTATTTCAAAAGAAACATGTGTGTTCCTATTTCTTTATCGTATGATAACATCATTATGAAATTGAGACGTCTTCTTCATTAAGTGTCGAAATATAAAAGGGCCCTCTTTTATAAAATTCATGTTTAAATTATTTGGTCATGAGATTGACAGAAGCATTTTCGAAAAACAAAAATGCAAACTATTCTATAAGTCCTTAAGAATAAAGGCAAGAATAGAATAAACAGAAGTCTAAAAAAATAACATAAAAAAACTTCTTAAATACTTAAGACTAAGTATGAACTTAGTCATAAAACTACGAAATAGTTTATACAGATTTCCCCATAAAAGACTTGGGGACTTACATTCCAAAACCAACCCTCGGATGAAGTTAAGGGTTTGATTACAATTTTCTGAAATAAACCCTCAAATGAAGCCAAGGGTTTTCAACACAACTTTACAAAGTGGTGCCTGCAAAAAAGAAGAAATTCAAGACAACATAAATTTTTCACTAAGATGTGGGAACTGAAGGAGATGCATCAAAGGCAACGGGCTCAACTTGGACAGAAGCATCAACGGTTGCGGGTTGATCTTGATTCACAGCAACCAACTCAACTTGAGCAAGTGCATCAGCAGATGCGGTTTCAACTTGGCTTGCAGCAGTAGGTTCGATTGGGCTCGAAGAAGATGCAATACCCGTATGAGCTTCAACTACGGGAGCTTCAATCATGGGAGAAGGAAACTCCTGTGTTTGCTGAGCTTGTTCAATGGTTTCATTAACCTTAGCTAATTCTGACCAGGTCGAAGTTTTCTTGACCAGCTTCAATTAGGGTATCACGACGTGAATTCAAAAAAGCCCAACTTACCTCAACATCAAATTTTTCTTTAAGGATCTCATAATCCTTTTCCCAAGCAGCCACCTCATTCTTGAGCTCTTCATTTTCGGCCAAGGCGGAGTTACAAGAAGCTTGAAGAGAAACATGAGAGCTCTCTAAAGCCCGTACCTTATCAGCAGAGACTCGAAGCTCTTCTTGTGCTTGAGTTAAGTTTTGCACGAGCTCTCCGGCATAAACTTCTTTTTGATTCAGCAGAGCCTTCAACGCCTTGTTCTCTTCGGTAGCCTTAGACAGCTGTTCTGAAAAGGAGGATTCAAGGCGTTCTTTTTCTTTTTCTGCTTTGGTTCAAGGAAGCCTTGGTAACCGCTAGCTCCGAAGTTAATGCTCGCACTTGTTGCTCTAAGGTACTATTGCTGTCTTTTAAATCCTCCATGTCTATNTTACCTCCGAAAACGGAAGGAAAGGAGTAAGTTTTACCTTTGGTTTTACCAAAGTTTTAGACCGTTCACGGTAGACCCAAAAGTTAAGAAAGTTTCGGGACCGTAAAAGGGAAAAAGGAAAGGGGAAAATAAGAATACGTCGAAAGGGTAAAAAGTTTTAAACAAAGTAAAGAAGAGAAAGAAAGAAAATACCTTCAAAGTGGCATGCACTATGTCATTCATTAAAGTCAGGCTGCTATGGCTCTCTAGTTTTGCTTTCTCGATTAGGCCAATTAAAGGCTCGAGCCAAACGTCAGCTTGACCTGACTTTCTCAAGAGGCTGCTATCAGTCGGGACTTCAATGGTAACGCTCCTCATAGCAGTACTTTTACTCGAAGAACCCACCTCCGTATGGTGAACGATAGGTGGGGGAATTGTTAAGGGAGGAGAGATGGAAGGAGTAAAAACAGTAGAGGGAGGAACGGAAACAGTTGAGGCAGGTAAGGAAAAAATCACAGGCGTGGGAGTAGAAAAGGAAGATAAGGGAAGTTCATCTAAAACAGGCCCTAAATTTCCACTATCAAAACCACTGATAAAAAGTTAATCAATAGACTCACGAGTATCGTGAAGAGTGACATCATCATCAGGAATAACAACTAGGGTATCAACAGGCCCGAGAAGAGGTAGACAAGGTGAGACTTCAGCTTCGTCATCTGAGACGATACGTCTTCTAGCTCGTGGTCTCGTCACCAGGGAGCCTCCTTCATCCTCTTCTTCTGAGTCTTCTTCCTCGGAAGCTTTTCTTTTTGCAGAAGAAGAACCCAAGACTATTTCTCGGGCTAAAGAGGTACGGGAACCCGAAGAGTCACGAGAGGCCACAACTGCCTCAGCAGTAACTCCCCGAATAGCAAATCCTGATAAAAAGAAGGATGAAAGATAGAAGAATAAAGGAAAATATTTATATACGTGAAAGATAAAATAGAAACTCTTACCATGATTCTTTACTTTCCAACCGTAACGGTTGGAAAGGTTTTTCCAGGACCTACCCTCCATTGGAGCGGCCCTCAACAATATTTCTACCTAACCACGAAAGTTGGGCACATTCTCCACAACACCCATGGTTGCTTAGAAAAGAAAAGAAGCGACATTAGAGAAATTAATAAGCTAGAAAGAAAAAGGCACGAGAAAAATATAACACTTACGTGCAAAGTTCCACTTCTCAGGGAACGGAACGTTATCTTGAACCACTAAACCAGCAGTGGGGGCAGCGACAAATCGAGCATATCAGCCACGGTCTTTATCATCTTCGGGGCTCACTTAAACCCTCTTGCTCCTGGCTGCTAGGGTAAAAATGCCATTACGGAAAAGCCTAGGGGAGTATAGGTGAATTAGGTGGGGGAAAGTAAAGCCAACATCTGCCGAGTTGGCGAGGTGCCTCAAGCAGGTGACAGCCCTCCAAACAATTGGACCAATTTGACCCAAACAAATGTTGAAAAGACGGCAAAAATCTAGAATGACCGGGTCAATGGCTGGTTTAAACCCTAGAGTGAAAGGGTATGTATAAACAAAGGAGAATCCAATCATGTAAGAAGTGATCCTCTGATTTGTACTTGGAATGATAATTGGAAAATCACTTCTCCAGTGACAGTCCTTACGAACTATAGGAGCTAGAATTTCTGTAATTTGAGTACGGAAAGCATCGGCACGATCTAAAGTGGAAACTTGGTTCCTAAGAGATTCCCTATCATGATGAAAAGATAGCTCTGTTAGGACTATCTCTTCAACTAAAGGCTCACGTAAAGGCTCAGAGGGTTCTTTGTTCCTAGAATAAGACCTTTGAGAAAAGGAACCTCTAGTTCTAGAAGAGGGACCAGAATTAGGAGAAGGCGTGGATGTGCTACCACCGCGAGCAGACCCTAAGCTACGAAGTCTATCACCTCTTATATGCCTAATGGGGGCATTGGGGAAGTTATCTAAATAGGAGTTCTCCTAGGGTTAGGGTTTGATGAAGTCATGGAGAAGAAGATTGAAGTGAAGAAGAAGTGAATAGAGATTTGAAGAATTGAAGTGTTCAATACGCTTTATATGGTAAAAGACAAGAAAAGAAGTTATATTTATACTGATGGACAGCCGGCAAAAGGAAAAAGTACAATGATAGAAGGAACATAATAATGATAACTGACACTTCGTGAACAGGGAAGCCGAAAAGAAAGCCTAAGAAAGTGCTGCAAAACTGTAGAGCTAATAAGAGGATGACACGTGTAGAAACGCATTAAATGGAAGTAAAAATTAAAGCGTCAGTTTTGTCAGAGCATTAATGGTGACAAAAATTCTCTTTTAATGAAATCCACTTCCCAAATATTCAACTGATGAGTAAATGGAAAGTGGGGGGACTATCTGTATTGGGAAAAAATATATTTATATATAAAGGTGACAAGACACGTGTGTTGGTCAAATGGTCAAGGAATTGCAATTAGCCAAGAGTCATGAGGTGCAACAGGAGCGAGCAAAGAAAGAGGAAGAGGCACGGGCAATCAGACAAATAACTAGCGCCCGTACCTATTTAAGTCATTTATATTCGAGAATCAGAAGGAATGAATATGACAATGGAAAAGAGTACGGATACGGCATTTTATGGGTATTAAATGTTGAATACGTTAGAGAATATGTTTTAAATGTAATGATTGTGTAACGTAACATTCAATGTCTTTAATTACTCATAATAGCCTCATTATAAGGAAAACGTATATTTCCAAAGGTATCTATAAAAGGGAGATGTATGATTAGTTGTAAGGACACGAAAGACTATTGGAATAGACATTGATTTATTTGTTTTCTCTTGATTATCATCTTGCTATCCAGAATTATTTCTTTTCATTCATTTTCTTGATTATCAGTAACCCGAGTTCTTCTAATTCTAGCTTTGACTAAAATCCCATTTTTTGGTTAAACACTATGGAAAGAAATTTAGAAAGATAACAATCAACGTAACCGAGTCATCCAACATATGATCCCTCTTTGTTAGAGATATGTTTTGTTAAAATTGATGTGGCCCCACCTTATGTGATCGCTTAACCACCTATCCTTAATCTTGCCACATAATCCTTATGACTTAAGAGTCATATATTTAGGTTGGCTTATTGCCACATGGGTGGGCGTCTAATCTTATCCCATTCTTTAATTATCCAAGTTTACTTAAAATACTACTCACTTTATAACACACCTTACTATCATGGCCATGTGGTACCTAGTATGGTACTATTCTATAAATAACGGGCATCTTAGCTTGGGCCATATATTATCCCAAAATACCAAATTTCAACGAAATTCATTTTCTTCGACTTGCTTCCCCTCTCACCTTCACGAATTTACTAATGACTTGTGAAATAGCATAATCCTTATAATCCTCAAATAATCTTTTCCTTGTACTAATGTCAATTACCTTACGACAAATTCAACGTAAAATACTGCAGGGTGCAACATTGTCGTAACTTATTACTACAAAGTGTAACATTACTGTAATGTAATACTGCTGGGTAGAACACTGTCGTAACTTAATACTTCAGGACGTAACATCATCGTAATATATTACTGCAGAGCATAACATTATCGTATATAATACTTCGGGACGTAATATTGACGTAATATTGTGGGGTGTAACATCATTCCACCCTTTGGAACATTCGTCCTCGAATGTTGACTAATGCTCTTATCATTTTCTTAAATTATATATTCCGAATACTTTAGAACTTCCCTTGCCATCTAGGCGACTGTTCTATGAATAAGTCCAAAGTCTAGGGCATCCCCCTTAGGCCTCCTTCTCACACCACAACTTGTAGTTGGAGTCCTTCCAATCTCGTAATTGTTGCTACCTTTCATCATGCAGCCAGTATAGTTTTGATCTTGTAAGTCTGCCCAATCTCTAGGCTTCACATGTAGAGCTTGGTAAGATGTCCCTTTGGGCATTTATGAGTATACTGAAGTTCTTCGCTCGGCACTTGGTTGAATTCACGAATATTGTTATATCTCATCGCATAGGTCCGTTTAACCATCCGTATGAATTTNGGAACATTCGTCCCCGAATGTTGACTGATGCGCTTATCGTTCTCATATCCGATAGCTCTTGCGAGTACTTTAGTAGTCTTTTGCCATCTAGGCAACTGTTCTGTGAATAAGTCCAAAGGCCAGGGCATTCCCCCTTTAGGCCTCTTTCCCACGCCATGACTTGTGATCGTATTCCTTCGAATCTTGTAACTGTTGCTACCTTCCATTATGTTGCTTCTACGATACTGACCTTGTAAGTGTTGCCTAGCGTCTTTTCTCTCCTTTTCCTTCAAGTTTTAGCGAATCTCTAGGCCTTACTTTGTAAACATATACAAGGCTTAATAAGATACCTCTCTGGGTATCTATGGGTATACTGAAGTTCTTTGCTCGGTATTTTGTAGAGCTTGCGAATATGGCTATATCTTATTTCATAGACATGGTTATCCATTCGTATGAGTTTACTGCATCTACATAGGTCATACTATGTCATAACTCTTACTTTGATTTATCGTTATCGAGTTTTGCAACAAACTCCAGGTTACTCTCGTTGCTTATCCTTAAAACTGATGGTCTAATCATCTCATACTGTTGAACTTTTATCCATCTATTGTTGATTCACCTTAATGTTGATCCATCATCTACCACCGATAACTTGATCTCTTATGTAACACCGCCGCTAGGGTTCGCGTCTCATTGGGCATCTGGAGTAATTAGATTGATCCCCCTAGGGGTGATACTATACTTCCATAACCGCACTTTATAGCATCCCAATGCAATTCACCTTGTGTGGGTATTTTTAATCCTGTCCAATTCATGAGATCCCTTTCTTTTCTTTGTTAGATCGTTACTCAACCGAAGGCCCAAATGTCATCCTTTATCTATCACAATTACATTATTATTCTATTACTAGGGCAGCATTCCATCTTTTCTAAATGCTACTAGTCTTAGACTCCTTTGAGTTCATTCAGATTAGACTGAGCTTTCTATAACTTAGAGAAACCATTAGCTTTCTTGTTTTCATGGGTCTTAATCCCGATGACTTATCTGTTCTCGTCACCATCTCACTCGCCCTTTCTCGTTCTTACTCCTGTCATAAAACTTTGTCGCTTTACTTTACTTTAGCTTGGGACCCATACATATCTATTTATATTATTCACGTCCTTCCTTCAACTTGCTTGCACCATAGATTTCCTTATGTTGTTCTGGAACATCAAGCGAGACATCACATTGTCTTTAACTATTCTTTACTCTCATAATCAGGCTTTTCGATACCTAGACCATAGGCTAGAAGATATGCTACTGACGCTGCTGCTATCATTCCTGGATATAGAATCCCCGCGCTTCTAGCCTTCTATCCAAGTATGGAATATTCTCAACCTTCTGCTTTTGACTATCTTGTTCATTGTTCACCTTTACCTTACTTTTCTTAAATCTTCACATCAAATCTTCTATCTCTTTCATGACCTTCCCTCCACATAGATATAATTCACATCCACATCTTGAACTTCTATTATAATACATGCACCTTTTTACACAATCTCATGAGAGTTTCATACTAACTTCTTATGAGGTTGGGACACCTCTAATTGGCTCTATCGTAGAGCCGTTATAGAATATGGCTACTGCATTATCTCTCTTGTACCTTTGATAGTAAGAGTGATTCCGTAATGTTTTCAATCACAATTTCTATAATTTTCAAAGTCCAATAATCAGATTCCTGATTTACTTCGTTGATGTATATCCTTAGTTTCCTCCTTCTTCTTATCAGCCTCTATGTAGGCTTAAGCTACCTACCGATATGCAGTTCATGGTATTAGTCATTACTTTAGCCCTCCATGGACGCTATGGAATATCCATGATACAATCTTCTAATAATTCATTCCTTTGTCTATGACTTGGGCTCAATTCTTTCTTTTAACTTATACCAGAATCTTCTACAGTTGTATGATTGCCAACAAATATGCTGCCTGTATAATGCTCCAAAATCTTGAGTGTATCCATAACATACTAACTCTGGATCATTGATCAAATAATTCTTTCTTTCCATCTTAGCTTTCTTTTAACGTAAGCTATTATCTTTCCTGATCTTTCTTCCCCCTTGTTGCGTGCATACTTAGCTTATCTTAGCTTCCACAACTCATATGATCTTCGAATATTTCTTTTGATTTTTACTTCTCGTTCACTAGCCATGGTAGATTCCTCTTTCTTATGGAGGACGTACAATGTTGTTGTAAAACTGTTGTTACAAGACCATTTCCTTGGTTTTAACTTACGTCTCGCACTGGCTCTTTCACTATCAACAACATCTCGGGCAGGAACCCTTACTTCTTCTCCTTGACGTTACGCTTGCATAATGTTCTGGAATCGTAGCATATCTGTAGCATTTGGATAAGTGCAATCTCATCCCTTTCTTATTTTTATTGCATTCTTCCTTTATCATTCCATATTCCCCCTTTTAGGGAGTACTAAGACTTGGAGCTATGACGACCTGCTTATGGATTTTTTTTCCTCTTCATCTTTGGCGTCCTTTCACATTATCAATGACCCTTACTTGCCTTGCGATAATCCTTCTGGACCAAGGATAACAAAATCCCTCGCTCGCGATGGTGACACTTAGTGTAACTGGCACATACAATCTCTTAAGCTTAACTTTACTCACCTTGCTTGCTTTTAGGGAAGCGTCTCCCTGAATGACCATTCTCTGAATTCATCATGGATCTTCTTCTGTTGTCCATTCTATTATTGCCGGAATGCAATCTGAATTTCTCATGATGCTGACTATTAACAAATCACTCAATTCCTTATTCATGTTTAGTTTATCTTGTTCACCAGCGCATACTGATTTCTATTACTCTGGGGTCTAACTTTTCCTCTTGGTAATCGCGCTAGAGTTGCGAACTTATTTCTCGAAATGAGGACATGACTGTATGGCCTACACTCTTTTGTTGTCCTAGGGCCTGTCACCTCTCGTCTCTTCCTTCACTTGGCTATAAATTTTGTAATATTGTCATCTTTTGATCTACCGTTGTCATCCATGTACCACATCTTACTCATAATGCTTCATTAACTCTTTTCTTATTTCCCGCTAACATTTATGCCTATCACTTTATTCTGAAAACTCGAACAAGACATTCTTTTACTTTTAGCTTCCTTTTGCTCCATCTAGTGGCTCTTCAAGTTGCTTAACGTTCTCGCTTTACTAGGGACGCGAGCCACACTAAGGTAATATGTATCCCTTCAAGGCTTATAGTGCATGTCTTTGTAGTACTCATATCTGGCTGCACTATGTTAGAGTGTACCATCTGGGTGTCTCACAAGTAGATCTACTAGCACACTTGCAATATCCTTCGGAAATGTCAACTAACACAAACAATTCATTCACCCTTTTGGTTTACTCTAACCCCAGCCAGATCCTGATGTTCCGTCCTTTTCTTAAACTACACCTGTTAGCCCCCATAGGGCATAACTGAGATAGGTACGACTAATTGTACATACCTCTGTTACTGTTGAGGGTAACTCTTAATGCTTATATTTTTCTGCCGGAACTGTTACACTGATAATCTTCATTAACTAGGCGCCTCGTACCCTTCTTCTCCTTGCTTCTTTTACTTTTTGAAAGCATTGTTTTTCACCATAAAGGTGGATAAATATTCTTGCCTTAAGGTTCCTTATCAAGAGGCTTACACCTTTCAGTACGCACATGATCTGCTGAAGACCTCACAGTTACTCATCATAAGCATGATGCAAAGTCGAGTTCCTCCGACTCAACTCTTCCATAGTCATGTCTTTTACCAACCGTCTTTGTGTATGTAGGTATCGTCTTATTACGAGTAAAATAGAAGTTAGGAATTTGAATTCTTACAACTGAGCTCTACCACACGATCTAGAGTAAGAAGAAAGAGTGACAATCCTAAATGCCCTGTAGCCTCCTGCTTATAAGTGTGGTGCACGACACACCCATAAACAAGACTCTACTAGACACGACTTGTCGAATTCCTAGGACAGAACTGCTCCGATACCACTTTTGTCACGCCCCGATCACCGGGAGGCGAGACCGACACCTAGTGCCTCATCTATCCTTGCGTACCACTTGCGACTAAGAGACTCTAAACATGTAATGTCATACTTTGGCTATAGGCCAAATTACAAGATAATGTGCGATGCAAAATATAAAACTAAATGGAGACTAAAACTGACTAATGTCAACATAAAGCTGGGCCGGCAAAGCCGTCATAATTACTACAACTGACAGGCCAAAAAAATATACGTATAGGGCCTACAAGCCCAACATACTGCACTAACCGACAGGATATGTCTACAAGCCTCTACTGATGGATATACTGTGATGGGAACAGGGCCACAGTCTACCCATAACATATATATACATATATATACAAGATATACATAAAGCTCTAGACTCGGCAACTCCGAAGGGTATGGAGCTTACCAATCAAGCTGAACTCGGGCAACACCTAATGAGGAGGTCTACCCCTCTGTCTGTCTGAACCTGCACGCATGAAATGCAGCGTCCCCAAGAAAGGGACGTCGGTACGAAATAATGTACCGAGTATGTAAGGCAATATACTGAAAGCTGAACCTGAACTGATAATATAATAATTGAAAGTAATTGGAAGTCAAAGATGATTTGAAGATATGCTTACCTGTTGATACTGACTCAACTCTCTCAATATAGTAAGTAAAACCTGTTGATACTGACTCAACTCTCTCAATATAGTAAGTAAAATAGTTGTCCGGCCCTATAAGGCTCGGTATATATATAACTGCTCTATCGTAGTAGGCTCGCTCATAGGCGCTCGGCCATACTAGGCTCTGTATCTCGACCAACTGGGCTCGCTCATATGCGCTCGGCCACAGTAGGCTCGGTATATAACTTACCATCTGATCAGAGGTTACCCAATAGGGGCCTGCCCATCGATTATAGCTCGATGGTAATGAAAATAATGTAATAATGTATATATAAACTCTCTGCTCTCTTGACTAGAGGAAGGAAATATTCAATTGAATATGAAGTTCCGATAAGGAGAATATTGTCACTTACAAAACTAGTTGTGAGACAAGCAAAATATACATAAATTCCGCGATATGAATTGTTCTTTATGTCTCGTTATCAAAGTCGTGTAATTACTAGATCATGCAAAATGAAGGAAGAGCTTAGCCTTAACATACCTGTTTCTGGAATTATTTGAACGAATTTGCTTCTGCAAAATTTATACTGGATTATCTTAAAATTGGAACGAACTTGTTCTGGTTGAATGTTTTTGAACTAGAGAATAGATTTAAACTTTAAGCTTGTTCCAACGTTCTTTTGAAGCTTCTGTTTCCAAGGTTTTTGATTTCAAATCAAGGAATGAATTGAAGCTTCAACCTTCTGTTTCTCGTTTTTCTACTTTCAGAAACGATCCAATGGATATTAAATGTTATCTCAAGTTCAAGACTTATCTTAAGTCAATCAAGTCTTTCTACTAAAATGACTCATTCTAATGAGTCTTTTAGTAACTTTACACGTTACTTTGTCATGCAACACATATGACTATGAGTCATATGTTGAATGGTGGCACACTGCCATGTGGGGAATAGGGATGGGTTATTTTGTTAATTTTTTTATCCACTTATTTGTTAACCGGGTAATGTCCTGTTACCCGTTAATTAATCAATTACCCGCATAATTTAAAATTGTCTCAACTTAATTAAATACTACTCTCTTTTAACATACCTTGTACACCTTACTAGCATGGTCATGTAGTACCTTGTATGGCACTAGTCCATAAATACTAGGTATTTTAGCTCGGACCGTATTTTATTCCAAAATGTCAAACTTCGACAAAATTCGTTTTCTTCGATTTTACTTACCCTCTTACCTTCACGAATTTACTCATCACTTATAATCTCGAAATAATCTTTTCCTTGGACTGATGTCAATTTCCTTACGATAAATTCAACGTACAACACTACAGGGTGCAACATCGTCGTAATGTAGTACTGCGGGACGTGACATCTTACTTCCGGGTTCTCATTAATATTTATGGCGTATTTTCATGTACAAAAATATGGGGTGTAATACATACCCAACTCACACCCTTGTACTTACTACTAAAATCTGGGTCGCTATCATATAAATTCTTAATATGCTCAAGTCCCATCAAATTAGCAATTAACACATTAATCAGAACATATCGTCTAGAAAGTGCATCAGCCACAATATTATCTTTATCTTGCTTATAGTGGATAACATGTGGAAAGGTTGATATAAACTCTACCCACTTAGCATGTCTTCTTTTTAACTTAGATTAACTTTTTAGAAATCTCAGACCCTCATTGTTAGTCCTAATCACAAATTCCTTAGGCCATAAATAATATTGCCAATTGGTTAAAGCTCTCACAAGGGCATACAATTCCTTATCATAAGTAGAATAATTTAAGGTTGCTTCACTCAATTTCTCACTAAAGTAATCTATAGGATTTTGGTCTTGCATAAATGTTGTACCTATACCTACATTAGAAGCATTACACTCTACCTCAAACATCTTACTAAAATCAGGTAGTTATAATGAAGGGGCTAAGCTAAGTTTCTTCTTTAATAATTCAAAAGCCTCATCTTGATCCTTAACCCATTTAAATCTCTTATTCTTCCTAATTATTGTAGTCAAAGGAGCTGCTATGGTACTAAAACCCTTAACAAATATCCAATAAAAACTAGCAAGACCATGAAAGTTCTTAACCTCTGACACACTCTCTGTAACCGGCATCTCTCTAATAGCTTTCACCTTCGTTTCATCAACCTCTATGCCCTTCTCACTCACAACAAACCCCAAGAAATTACCCTATCAACAAAAAAAATTACACTTTTTAGGATTCGTAAAGAGTTTCTTTTTCCTAAGTACATCAAGCACACTTTTAACATGCAAAATATGATCATCCAAAGAATGACTATAAATAAGTATATCATTAAAATAGACAACAATAAATTTACCTCTAAATGGCTTCAAAATATGATCCATCAAGAACATAACTGTACTAGATGCATTACTTAACCCAAGAGGCATAAATAACCATGCATACAAACCAGTTTTAGTTTTAAAGGCTGTTTTGCATTCATCACCCGGATTCATCCTAATTTGATGATATCCATTTCACAAATCAATTTTTGAAAACACCTTTGCACCATGTAACTCATCTAACATATCATCAAATCTAGGAATGAGATGGCAATATTTTACCGTAATTTTTTTGATAGCTATACAAACAACACACATACGCCAAGACTCATCCTTCTTTGGTACCAGAATGACTAGTACATCACAAGGACTCATGCTCTCCCTCATGAACCCCTTATTTAGAAACTCCTTCACTTTCCTTTGGAGCTCTTTAGCCTCCTCTGGGTTACTCTTATAAGCTAATTTATTCAGAATCCGAGATCTTAGTACAAAGTCAATCTGGTATTCAATCCCTCTAAGTTGTGGCAATCCTTCAGGTAGCTCCTTAGGAAAGACATCATTATTCCTGAAGTAAAGAGATAACATCACTAGACAAAGAGTTAGAGAGTTCGTTAGTGTTCAAATAAACTCCTTTATACACAAATAGTAAAAGTGGTATTCCTTCACTAAGGGTCTTTTACTCTTTGGCTTTTACAAAAAGGTTCAACTCTCTTCTTTTCGCCTCTTTCCTCTCACCAACTCCCGATCTCTTGACTTTCTTCCTCTTTCAACTACCCTCTGATTTTTTCGCTTCCTCACTTTCCTCAATCTCAACAAGTGAATTTTTACCTCTACATTGATTCTCTTTTTTGTCTTCTCTCACCTTCTCCCCACCCAATTGTTTAACTCTTTTATGATCTTCATACACTTGAAGTGGAGTCAAGGGCTTCAAGAGATACTTTTTACCCTTCAACTCAAGAGTATGATTCTAGACTCGTTTGAGGATGAACGTTTGTTTAAAAGGGGGAGGATGTAATAATCCGGTCGATCATTTTGAGTGATATAGCCTCTTTCCCCCATTTACTACTTATTATATGCTCAATTGTTATTATGTGAATTGTCGGGGTAATTGGTTTGGTTCCGGGAATGTTTCGGAATGAGTTGGGACACTTAGTTCTAAGGTTGGAAGCCTAAGTTGAAAGAGTTGATCGGATGTTGGCTTATGTGTAAACGGCTCCGGAATGGAGTTTTGATGGTTCCGATAGCTCCATAAGGTGTTTTTGGATTTAGGAGTGTGTCCGGATAGTCATTTGGAGGTCCGTATGTGATTCTGGCTTGAAATGGCGAAAGTTGGAAGATTAGAAGTTTGAAGTGTTGAGAAGCTTGACCGAGAGATGACTATGTGGTTACCGGGCTCGGATTTTATTTTTGGAAGTTGGAATTGGTTTGTTGTGTCATTTAAGACTTGTGTGCAAGATTTGACGCCAATCGGAGTTGTTTGATAGGTTTCGGCATCGAATGTAGAAGTTAGAAGTTCATAAGTTTATTAGGCTTGAATCGATGCATGATTCGTGGTTTTAGTGTTGTTTGATGTGATTTAACGCTTTGAGCGAGTTCGTATGATGTTTTAGGACCTTTTTGTATGTTTGGTTGAGGTCCGGGGGGCCTCGGGTATGATTCGGATCATGTTCGACGCATTTTGAACCTTGGAAGAATTCTGATTTTTGCTGGTGCTAGTTTACCTTGTACGCGACCGCGAGAGGAGGATCACGATCGTGAATGGCAGCTGGGATTTTGTTCTACACAATTGCGAGCTTGGGCCTGTGATCGCGTAAGTTGGTGAGGCAGTGAATTGCGAACGAATGGGTGAGGTCGCGTTCGCGAAGAGGAAAGAGAAGGGTTGGGGGTTCACGCAAATTTTTTATTCGCGATCGCGTAATGTTGTCAGCGATCGCGTAGTTCTGGGATTTTGTAAGTCGTGTTTGCGTGGGAGATTCCGCGTTCGCGTAAGAGGATTTCTGGGGTAGCTAAGTTTTTGCTTTGCCATCGCGAGGCACTTTCTGCGTTCCCGAAGAAAGGATATATGGGCAGAATAAAAATCTCAAAAATGAGGGTGAGTCATTTTTCATAATTTAATTTTTGGAGCTCGGATTGAGGATATTCTTGGAGATTTTCAAGGGAGTGATTGGGGTAAGTGATTCTAACTCGGTTTTAGTTAAATTACATGAATATATCATTGATTTCTTCATTTAATTAGTGAGTTGGGTTGAAAATTTGTAGAAACTTCCTAGGCTTTAATTTGAGGATTTGAAGGTCGAGTCGTGATCGGATTTGAGATTTTTGGTATGATTGGGCTCGTGGTTGAATGGGTGTTCGGATTTTGTAACTTTTGTTGAATTCTGAGACGTGGGCCCGGGGTTGGCGTTTTGAGTTGACTTTTGATTAAGAACTTAGCTTTTTCATATGGAATTGATTTCTATAGCTCGTGTTGATTGTATCGAATTATTTGTGGCTAGATTCGAGGCGTTCGGAGGCCGATTCGCGAGGCAAGGTCTTATTAGAGTAGTGATTTGCACGGTTTGAGGTAAGTAACACTTCTAAACCTGGTTCTGATGGTACGAGTCCCTGAATTATATGTTAGGTGATTGGTGTTGAGGTGACAAACATGTTGGATGACGGGCGTGTGGGCGTGCATCGTAGAAATTGTGATCCGGTTGATTTCGTGGTACTATTTAGTCATCAGACCTAGTAGCCATTCATGTGATCTCTACGTGTTAGAGTAATTGAGCTACCGATTTATGTTAGAAATCATGTTAGGCTATATGTTTATCCCGTTGAGACCCAATATGATCATTTTTGCTTTTGAATTGTTTGCTTAGATGGCAATTTTGTACTCAGTCACATCCAGTATTTGCGTATCATATCTTAGTCTTTGGTACTATTATTGTTGTGTTATATATCATTGTTTGGGCTGATTGGCATGAGATTTGTGAGCCCGAGAGACTGCAAAGATTGATGACTGAGTTAGGGCCTGAGAGCCGTGATGTGAGAGATTTGTGGACCAGGGTTGCATGACGCAACAAGCCTTATGGCTATATGTGGATCGGGTTACACGTCGTAACAAGCCTTATGGCTATATATGGATTATGCGATGCAACAGGCCTTATGTCCATACGTGGATCGGGCTGCACGCCGTAGCATGTACCGTACAGTGCTAAGTGACTGAGTGTGACTAGCGAGAATCGAGATAGTCAGATTGAGTGCTCTGAGAGTGTGAATACTTGAGCTTCTTATTGTGTTGCATCACCTACGGTATTCATATTGGCGTATAGATATAGAGATTTCATATTCCTCATATCAGTCACACTTGGCATTTTTATCTATGTTGACCTTAAGTGTTAAACCAGGAAGCATGTCTATATATTCTGTAATTGTTAAACTCTGTATTTTTACTGTATTGGTTTAGCTCGTCACTCCTTTCAACTAAAAGGTTAGACTTGTTACTTATTGAGTTGGTTATACTCACGCTACACCCTGCACTCGTGTGCAGATCCAGATATTTCTGAGCACGATGGTTGCTAATCTTGGAGTTTTTACCCGTTCGGAAATCATCGAGGCAGCTGCTTTGGCTCCGCAGACCTCGACTCTTCTCCTTTATCTCTTAGTTTTACTTGTATTGTTCTACCTTCTTAGAGAGTGTTTTAGAATATGTTATTGTGTAGATACCCATGTACTCAATGATACCTGGATTTTAGGGAAGTTAGTAATCGAGTCGCAATTGTTCATATCGGCTATTTACGAGAGTTATTACTGTTAAACTTGCTTCATCTTATTTTTAATACAAAATGCCTAGCCTTATTGTGAATCTCGGCTTGCCTAGTTTTGTGATAGGCGCCATCACGGCTTGCCAAGTTTTGGGTCGTGACAGTATTCAAGTATGACCTATGTATCAAAATATTATGATTTAAAATCACATTTCAATTGCAAGTTATTATGCCTAAATTTGGAAGAAGAACTCAATGTTCCTTAGACTCCTATTATTCATATACATACTAAAAGTCTTATTTTCAAATGATTTTATTATTGATAAGCTACGATGATGCTTGAAAGTGAAAGAAGTGAATATGAGATATAAAATGTGGCCACCATGCCATGAATGGAAGTTACACATGTGGCCAATAGTGCCAATGAAATGAAAAGAATGTGTGAAAGGTTATGAAATGAGATGTAACTCCTTTATATAAAGAACGTTTTGGGAGCATTGCTTAGTTACCAAGGAAGGGTAAGATGAAATAACCTAACCCCAAAACTATACGTGCCGGTGTAGGAGTGATTTAGGGGTAAATCCTTGTACTGATGTGTTGAGATTATTCGCTATATTTAGGATGAGATTGATGTGTTGGGATTATTTTCCTTAATTGGGATGAGATGATTTCTAGCAGAATGTGATGTCGACCCACACGACATTGTTGGGAGACGACTTAGCCGATCGGGCCGAGATCGGACGTCATGTCGCACACATGGTGGTGTTATTAGATGTCTCGGGGTGAGACAATTTAGCCGATTGGGGCGAGATCGAACTCCGTGATAAAAGCACGGTAGTGTATCGATGCTAGAGATCTCCCAACTTAAAAATAATGATATCTACTTGAAAATTATCTTCCTCTTAACTTGATACTTTAATATTGTTTGAGGCCCTCATTGATTGCATGTTTCTTTCTCCTTGTATTGTTGCTTGATTCATTTAGATGGTGTTTAGTCTTACATACTAGTACTATTCAATATGTACTATTGTCCCTTTTGCAGGGGACGCTGCATCTTTAATGGATGCAAGTGGTTCCACAGCAGGCGGCATCGATCAGTGGTAGCAGTACACCATCTCCTCAACTGACTTGATGAGCCCCATTTCATCTCGGGGTCTTGTATCTTTTACTCATTTTGTATAGTATTTTGAGGTATAGTCGGGACCTTATTGCCGGCACCATCACATTACTCTTTGTATCCATTAGAGACTCCGTAGATATAGTGTGGGTTATATCGTGATTTTGGAAAGTTAAACTAGAAATGTTGTATATGTATCATTTGTTCACTTCTCAACTATGAATGTGTAATATATTGTTGGAAAGTATAATTGAAGTAACTAATTGTAATGAAATTGGTGTTGTTCATGCGCTCTTCTCATTATCTAATTAATGGAATACATCTTCGCCTTATTCATGGGTAAGGTCGGGTAGAAGGCAACAAGTAGGCTTGCTTGACAGGGATATCTCGGTTGAGAGCCAGTCACGCTTCCCAAGGTCGGGGCATGACAACTATTCTGCCGCATTTCATAGCATCGGGGCTCTGATTTTGTTATTGCATTTCAACTATTTTCTAGTTCTTATGATGCTGTTATTATTTTCTTGGTTTCTGTTTGATGGTACTAATATATTGTCCCTTCCCTTCCCTCCTCTTCTCGTCTTTTCCGTCTTTTTGAGCCGAGGGTCTTTCAAAAATAGCCTCTATACTCCTTCGGGGCAGGGGTAAGGTCTGCGTACACACTACCCTCCCCAAACCCCACTTGTGGGATTTTGCTGGGTCATCGTTGTTGCATTATTAGATTATGAACTCAAACCTTATACTTATAAGAACCGATGATTTAATCTTTCGTGTATAAGCTAACACTATATACTAAATCATCTACTATATAAGTAAAGGACACAGACTAATATATGATATATTAAAACTTTATTAAAAGTGAATAAATGATTGTTCCATAATAAATACGATATCCGAAACATACCCATGGTTAATAGTATATATCCCAACAATCTCCCAATTAGACTTTTAACTATAACAATTGCTAGAATATACTATATCTAAACACATGATTAATAGTATATGTAAGGCTGTATGGTGGGCTGGGCCGGGACCGGGACCGGACCGGGACCGCGGTCTTAACGGGCTAAACGGTCCCGGCGGGCCGGTCGTGGTGGGCCGGTCCCTGGTGGTGTAAAAAGCCCGGGGCAGGCCGGTTCCTTACATCAAGCCCACGAGTCCGGGACCGCTAAGCCCGGGACCGGCAGGCGGGCCTGGGCCGGTTCAACCGGGCCTAACGGGCTCCAACGGCTCTTTTTAAAAAAAAATTTTTTTTTTTAAAAAGACCAACGGTCAGTACCTTGTTGGTGTAACTTGTACTTTGGCATATCTTCTTTAGTTTTTTTTCCTTTTAATGGTGGTATTAGTACCTTGTTGTGCTCATTCCATTGGGGGGAAGAAGACTAAGAAAGATATGCCATTTTTGGTAATAAAAATTATAAGACATGCCCTTGAATATCTCTTTGCAATATTTTTTTGTCTTTAACTTGCAATTATTTATAAGCTATAATATATATACATAACATACAATATATACTACAAGAAAATATATAAGGGAATATATATACATAACATACTATATATACTACAAGAAAATTTATAAGCTATAACATATATACATAACATACAATATATACTACAAGAAAATTTATAAGCTATAATATATATACATAACATACAATATATAGTATACTATACTAGTATACTATATATATTATATATACATGAAGAAGTAGTACTATATATACTACAAAACAAGATTTTTCAAAATGAGGGCCCCACCCCCAATGACCACCAACGGTCATATTGCACAAATAGCCGTTTTTTTTCAATTTACAAAACTAACCTTCTCTAACACTATAAGTACCCCCCTCCCTCTTCTTCATTTCAATACTCAATACTCATTTCTCAATCTAAATTTCTCTCAATCTCTCAATCTCTCAATCTCCAATTTTCAAGACTTCAAGTCTCAATCTTAATTTTCAAGTTAAATCATGCCTCGTTCGGAAAGAGTGCGCTTATTTGTTTCGCAATACTATGAAGTGCTTGAAGAAAATGAAGAAAGCCAAATATTAAAGTGCAAGAACTGTGGAAGAGTTTTAAATTTTCGTTCAGGGTGTACCACAGGCATTTTAAGGAGGCATATAAAGTATTGTGTTGAGGGTATTTATCCGCAAATTCGTCTTTAAGATTTTTCAACAATTTGTGTTATTTTAAAATTATTAGACGTATTTATGCTTCATGTTGTACTTTGTTATTAATTTATTATGCATGCCAATTTAGTTTTACTATTGATTTGTTATTTTACATTTTCGTCAAACACTTTAATAATTAGATTTCTATATTATATATACTACATATATTTATATAGCCATGCATAAGAGCAATTTATATATATACATACACATATGGTTTACAAGAAATTGCCTTAAATAAAAAAATTAAAAAAAAAAAAGCTCGAAAATAAAAAAAGCCCGTTAGGCCGGCTAAGCCCACGAGCCCGGCCCATTTAGCCCAGGACCATATGGGCTTAGGCCCATCACGGCTGGTCCTACCCTTTGAGCCCACGAAGCCCGGGACCGCTAAGCCCAGGCCCGTTTAGCCCGGCCCGTTTAGCCCATTTAGGCCCGGGCCC
>NC_031995.1:72104400-72118613 GCF_001879085.1 Nicotiana attenuata | reverse complement strand
AGGGGCGAATTGCCGAAAAATTACATTATATGTATAAGGTCAATTATTTTTTAATATTGAAACAAGAAGTTTTGTCACATGTACAACATATGAAAGCCAGACGCAAATTTGATTGTTCTGTTATGTGCATAATGGCAATAGTATAGTAAATACTACCTACCTACAATGATAGCTCTAATTAGGGGTAGCAAATGGGCAGGTCGAGTCAGATATGGGATGAGTTAAAATGGGTAATAAAAAAAACATATAAATTATCGAACCCAACCCATATTTAATACGAATAAAAATAGGTTAATCGGCAGATAATATGAATAATCATATTATCCATGGCTTCTTGAATACGATTATTTTTGGAAAAATTCCTAATCTCCAAAATTTGAGGAACTCCCAATTTGAGGCCTTACAAATGTCAAAGTTAAACCCATTAGTTATCCATTTTCTAAATGGATAATATGGTTCTTTATCCCTATTTGACCTGTTTTTAAAAAGTTCATTATCCAACCCATTACCCTCATTTCTTAGTGGATAATATAGGAGATTAACGGTTAGAGAATATTATCACTTTTAACCCGCACCAAAAACTATTTACATCTGGCACCCAAAACGGTTAGAGAATATTATCACTTTTAACCCGCACCAAAAACTATTTACATCTGGTACCCAAAACTATGTACACATTTGGGGCTGCGCAATACAGTTGATAGAAACTCAAATAGGAAAACGACGACTTACACCTGAGATACACAGAATGCTCGAGAAATAAAAAATAAAAAAAATTTAAAAAAAAAAAGGTTGCCAAATTGCAACTGCTAACATATTGATTAAGCTTTGAATCAGTTCATTTCTTTTAGAAGTAACGATCCATCTCTCGCCTAATAATTTTTTTAAAAAAAAGTTAGTGATTCTAGTGGCATTGCGATTATGAAGCATGAGACTAATAATTGAGTTGTGCCGTTTTTCAGATGTCTTTATTTGATTTTGCATGAAAAACAGAATTCCAGTTGATGATCTAGACTGTTACTACATGGATTGGAATATGTCATCTTTTAGAACAAAAATAGAGAGAAAAAGATTGTATTGCAAGTGAGTACAAGAGCTTCTGATAAAAGCTCATTGGTACTTGTTCAAACAATATTTTTTTTTACTTGGAAGCAGATAATATATTATTGGATATATGGTCACCAGCCACCATGTTCGGGAAAAAAATAAAGCTTGAAAACCAGTTTGGACTTTAGAACATGAAATTTTGAACACCAACCTGTTTCTTCGTGCATATTTTCCATTACATTTGAGCAAGAAACATGTATCCTTGATACATCATCATCAACCATCCTCATCGGAGAACCATTCCCCCAGCATAGAAATATCTTCCACAAGTAGAACCTAAAAATCATCTTAAGACGTTCAAGGGATTGCATATACCCCCTGCTCATTTCTAGCCTTCAAGATCTGAACTCACTACTATTAATAATAAACTACGGGAAAATAATGCACAAACACTGCCGTTGCAACTTCAGAGGCTCAAACGGAAAAAACATATCCTTGTCCAGCAGATTACCCAACTGGCATGAGCAGATTTATTTCTTTCAGAATGACTAGTTGTTAGGCTTCAGCAGGTTCATCAGAGCACAAGGGATGCAGCACAAAGAAGCTCATATATTGGACGATAATCTACCACGTTGAAATTGACGAAAATTTGAAATTCCCCGCTCCACGTGTGCCATATGTTTCATGCCTGGGCAATTCAAGAAGCAGGAATAAACAATTACAGAAAGATCAGCAGACCACTATAATTTCATTGCAACACTAGATAGGGTAGGGCAGCCAAAGTGCCTTTTTTTCTTTTGTGCCTTTAGGCATTCAAGAGGACCAAGAAGATAGATTCAAAGAAACATGATTTAGATAATTTGCTTCAGGTAAACATTCTCATGGAGAACATTAAAAATCTCAATATACATTGACATTACCCTGAATTAAGCTTAGTTTTCTGTCTGTGCTGCTGAGTTTGAACCCTTCGTCTGTTCACCATCCCTTAAGATTCTATAAGCATAGAATGCTGCCACTCCTCCACTACACACAGCAAAAGCCGATGGACAATGCTAAAGTGAGAACCTGAGATACAAAAATCTACTATGCCTGTGCTCATTATGCACTTTTTCAAAAACTTCATGTAGCTACATACTCCTTTTTTCCCTTTTCGGAGGGTAGAGGGTAGGGGGTTACATCACTTTATTGTGGGGGTTCAACAATGACAACACCTCAATCCCAAGCTAGAAGACATACATACGAAATATATTAAGACGTAGCTAAAAGATTTAGCATAGGAAGGCGGAGAGCGATGGAAATTGAGTTTTTTTTTTCCTTAAGATGAAAATCCATTATTTCACTCTTAATAAGGTTAAATCATTTTTTTTAAAATAGCATTGCATATACAACATGAGAGCAGAAATTTCATGAGGGATTTGATGAACTCCGGAGTACTTGTTTATCTTTGTTCTAACTTCTAAGTAAACATGTTCATTCTACTATATGATCTCCCACCAGCCTTTTTGAAATAACTGCATTTGGAGCTAGCTGGCATCAGGGTTGTCAAAGGCGAAAAGCATTAAAAAGCGTTCTAGGTCGATTTGGGCTTTAAGCGCAAAGCACACTTAAATTGTGGGCTTTAGTTAAAAAAGGCGCAATGAAGGAAATAAATAAAAATTTATATGTATTTCAAGAACACTAACAAATTCGTTTATAATGTTCCCCTTAGCAACTAATACACTTGTTTCTGATTATAGTAGTTGTTTAGTGCCGCTTGATTCAAGAGAGAACTCATGGGCTATGATGCGCACACCTTAGTGCCTTGCCTTACACTGAAGCGCAAATAAAGCGAGGCAAAGCGTCCTCCTTGAGCTTTTCTGAGCTTCAGGGCTTAAGCGCGCCTTAAATGAGCATTTAACAACACTGGCTGGCATCAAGACCCTTGGTGGACAGGTTACAGCTAACCATGTTGCTGTAACCTCTCGCACCCTCTCTCCACTGCCACATCCTTCTTTTCTTTTTATTTTGGACAAGATAGAAAGAACATTTTGAAAAGGACAATGAGCTTTGACCAGCAAAATATTAAATAGTCTAGAATTAAAAAAGTATGTGAGAACTAGAAATATTGAAACCTGATGAAGGCTGTAATAAAATTGAAAAGAAATGGTCTCTGCAAGGCAAGAGAAAAAAGTTGTAAGAAACCACATTATTGACCAAGAACAACTGGACAAGAACTCTAAACAAAGGAGGAGGAAGAAAAGGATGTCTTACCTGCAACAACACGCGAAATTCTCTGACAAATAAGATGGTAGCAATGGCTGAAAAAGAGAAAATGAGTAACGGGTAAAGCAATGTTGCACTGATTAATACAGAATTTGAAATATGAGAAACAAATTTTTTAACATATAAAAGCATGAAAAACAAATTCTAGCATTACAATCAAAATAAGAAGGCCTTTTTCAAAATTGTAAAATTATCTGAAAAAGGACGGTAAAACAGAAAATTTTGGAGTGCATGAAGGTATGAAACCCCTAACTAACCTACACAAGCTCATTGCACCCTTGAAAGTTGCAAGCATGCAGGTAGCAGCGGACTAAGGTGCAACCCACAACCACATATGGAAAAAATAAAATAAAAAAAAACTTGAAAGCCTCACTGAGACAAAAGGAAATAATATTTCTTTTATGTTTTTGGGTTTGTAATTGAGCGTAACAGTTGTGCACATAGAAGCAACATATGGCTTGTTTTGAACAAAACTTGGGACTTCTCAATTAGCAAAAATTTCAAATCATCTTTCAGTTGCCTTCAGAAAATTGGTGAAGCTGCCACTGATGTTCCTCCTAAAATGGTAAGAATTCTGTTTCCACAACTTATTCTAAAGTGAATAAACAAAAAACATCCAGATTTTGCCAATTTTATCTAGAATCAGAAATATGAAATCAACCGATTAAACCTCAATCCAAAACCAGTTACGATCGGAATATAGGAATACTCTATATGGGTTAACTCCATTAGCCCCATTTCATTCAAACACCCAATAAAATTAAGGGCTAATTAGCATATCAATACAACAACTACCATGCCTAAATCCTGAACTAGTCGAGATCTAACATATGAATCCTTTTAAACTACCACTTAATTTGAAACCGACTAATTTCAATACTCAATAGTTTATCTTTAAGATAAACTAGGGATCTTCAACACTAGAGAATCTCTGCTTCTTTTACTGACATTGCAAGTTTATTTATCATTCCTATTTAATGGTGTCGTCCCTGTATGACAATTATATGCCAGATTCACAAGCAACTCCCACGATACCCTTTGCTGAAATTGATAATAGCAAACTAATATATGAAGGCGTATCAAATAAACCAGAATCTTCAGGTAAGAGTTGCAGATAGGTGTTAGAAAGAGTACAAGTAGAGTAGGGAGTAAATGAGAGTAGTCTCTCATATACTAACCTGCCTGTCCCTTTAATGCTAGAGAAGTCGCCTCTCCACTTTTCCACGATCTTAAACTTGAGACGCTCAAGGCCACAAGAGTACCACCAAGTATAACACCAAATCTAAGGGCAGCAATGCTTCCGCTTAGCATGAAGTACAAAAAGCCACCAACAGAAAGAAGAGTTCCTGCAGAGCATGACCACAGCAATGAAAAAGCTATAGGTTTCAAGCCATTGCATGCTTCACAAAGAATTTAAACTAATAGTAACCCAAACAAAATGATGAAACGACTTCTATAGTGGAACAGTCTCCTACTACTGCATTTGAAAAGATAAGGTCTACATACCATAAGGTATTCCCACATAAAAGTCTCGTACTTTTGAAATGTCACTTAGTTCATCCGCAGAGGAAGCAAATGTTTCTACAATATCCTTTACAGGTTCAGGGGAATTCTCGGCAGCAGTTGCTAAGTATTCTTTACTCTCCTCACTAATTTCCTTTGCAACTACAGTCAAATCTTCTCTTGCCTTCTCCGCTTGGATTTGTAACTTCTCAGAAGTTTCTTTCAAAATGATCATAGCTTTCTTGGAATACACCTCATATGCTTCTTGTGACACAGCCTTTACCTGCATCGCTTGTTCTTTGAAGGAAGCTAGGGTCTGCTTCCATACCTCTTCTGACTCCTCAGCCTCTGTCTTAAGATCTTTTTCGTCCTTCTCCAATTCAACATCTGAAGGCTTCTGAAAATATAAAAATTGACTAATAAAATTGAAAGAGCTATGCCTAATGTCAAAAAGATTTAAAAAAAAAAAACTAAGTTATACACAACAATCAACATACTACTCCCTCCGGTGCCTCCACCCTAATAAAATAGACCTAATTTGACTTGTTAGGATATAAGAGTAAAATATTTGGAAATATTATAATATTTGAGTTTGTTTGGATGAGTTTAGGATAATAGCTTGAAATGTAAAGAATGTGGAATAGTTACACAAAAGCACGCCACATCAAGTTCAATATAATAAAAACATGAACAATTTATACTAGTTCAATCGTTGGAGAGGAAGATATTTTCCATTTAAGGAAAACGGTCAATGTTCTTTGAGGTGGACCATAAAGAAGAGAAGCTCAACTTAATAAGGATGGAAGAGCATAATAATAATAATAATAATAATAATAATAATAATAATAATAATAATAATAATAATAATAATAATAATAATAATAATAATAATAATATTATATATGGAGAGAGAGAGAGATTAGATACTCCATTCTTAACATACGAAAGTTGCTATCACAAGCTGGAAGGAACGGAATTCTTCCTTTACAAAAAGAGCAAAAATATGCAGGGTGCTAGCTAGCCAAATGCCATAACAAAGAACCACAAGAAAAAGAACATAATAGTAAAAGAAACCAAGCATCCAATAAAACCCCGCCAATCTGCCCGTTACTATTTCATACAATTATGTATCTTAAGTATAGCTTCTTAGTTTCCTTGAGAAACCGTTAAATTAGACACCTAGATCAGACTACAGCTTTCACACCCTTATAAAACTCCTCTTGCATAGTGTACCTGGCTACTCAAATTTAAAATCATGGTAACGGGATGCAAAAGAGTTAGTTAAAAATTAAGACATAAGGTTTGATGACACAATATAAAGCTACCTCCGTCTGAATAAAAGGACAATGACAGAGTTCAATGTACTTAAAGCATCTAACCTTTGATGTGGACACAATTGCTGATCCCTCAACTATTTTCAAATAAAATTTGCATATTTAAGAACTATGACAAGATACTATAAATTACGAGGATTACATGCAACTCTTTCAGCTTGATGTTGAACCACCTACAAGCTGAGTATAAGCTACAAAGGGAATAACAACTTGGATTCCCCTTTTTACAAGCTTGTCTTAGAATCTTTGTATGTAACGGAATCTGAAAACAACAATCGATGTCCATGTCCTGGACCTCACATCATATTCAACCACATAAAAAAGTAAAATGCAAAGTGTATCCATTGGGAACAAAAAGTAAAGACTTGTACTAGGAGTTAGAATTATATAATACTCCTTCCGTCCTAATTTATATGACCTATTTTAAATGACACACCACCAATAATATTATTTTGTACCACTTTCATAATTTCTAGAATTTAATCTCATTCAAGGATTCAAAATTTAATATAGGTGATCTTTTCTCAACTAAACTAATTTCTTATCCACTGCCTACGCAATAAGGAAAATTGCACTCTTTTCACCTAAATATCACACATCCATAGACGCTCAATTAGAAAATCTTTAAATTGTTTCAACCAATAAAATGACCATAAAACTAATGAAATCTTAACAACAGATGGTCACGAAAACAGTTTTTTTCCTCATAATAAAGCTTCTACTTTTGACTGCAATTCATATCCGAATAATGCTTACAACTCCTCACTTTACTGACTAAACGAGCTAATAAAACACAATAAATAAATGAATAAATAAATATCTATTTAAAAAGAAATTAACAAGTTTACTGAATATGACTCACCGATTCCTCATGTGAAGCAGCGAATGAGAGAATCGATCTATTCCTTAAATTCCGTCGAGCCAACGGAGTTGAGCCGGAGCCGAAACCAAAGCCAGCCGGAGAAACAGAGCGAACCACAACAAAAGCCTTTCCTTTAGGTGTCTGAATAGAAGTAAACCCTAGAGAAGCAGGAGAATAACAGAGCGCCATTGAAGGAGCTTGCTTTAAAAATTGAGAAGAGATAGGGTTAGGGTTTGCTGATGTAGCAACATTCATTTTCTTCAGCGCTCTTTTGTCGAGTTACAGTAGTGGGGAGTGTGCTAGGTAGCTGAGAAGGCTCGTTTTCTCTAAAATACACCCGAGTTTAGTTGAAGGGAATAAAGGTATAGGTCTAAGTGACACGTAACACGCCACGTGTTCCGGCATGTGACCCTACCGAATCGGTGACCTGGCAAAGCTTGGGGTTCTTGCTTGTGACTCGAGGATAGTATCAAATCTAACAACATTTATTTTTAATTTGTTGTTTTTTATTCTAAGAATCTTTGCTTGCCACAATCCGTAAGGTCTACAAGTTTGTTTATCGCTCGTAATGTAATTGATGTCGTGCTATAATTTTTTATTCATTGACGTTATTCATCTCGCTTATTTGTTGTATTGATGCTAATTTGTGCGATATTTGAACTTAGTTGAGTTTATTTTACGTGTAGGAATAAAAAGTGGAGAAATGTTGCACCAACTGGTACCTAGAAGCTATAAAATAGAGCATAAAAAGAAGACATCGCAATGAAATTTCACAGTCCTAGACAATGCAAGGCCATGAAATCTCATTCCCTTAGACAGTGCAAGGCACTGTCCAGTGCGACTAAATTTGGCGCCTCTGATGGTGCCTTGCACTGTTGAGGTCTATCCAAGCTACTTTTGTTTCCTCCTCAATTTTGGACGTGGATACTTCAACTAGTAACGACCTGACTGGTCATTATGAGTATTGGCATTTTGTTCGGAGATTGAGGTCTTGAGTAACTTCATATGGTGTATTACGAATTTACGTGCATGGTTGGTTTGGTTCCGAGAATATTCGGAGTGATTTGGAACACTTAATTCCTAACTTGGAAGCTTAAGTTGGAAGTGTTGATCAAGTTTGACTTTTGTATATTTGACCCTGGATAGGAGTTTTGATGGTTCCGTTAGGCTCGGATGGTGATTTTGAAGGCCTATGACCAGATTTGAGTTATGGTGTTCCTAGATGATTTTGAGGCTAATTCTCGAAAGTTGAAAGTTTGGAGAGTTGATAGGTTTGGCCCATAGTTGACTTTGTGGTAATTGATGTTCATTTGGGATTTCGAGCCTTGGAATATGTCGTATGGTGATTTATAACTTGCGTGCAAAATTTGGGGTCATTCCGAGTTATTTAGACGTGTTCGTCATAAGTTCATTAGGGAGAGGTGATTAGACAGGACATGCCGATGCTTCACCTAACCGAGGACATGACTAGCGATAGGAACGTGTGGAGGTCGAGGATTAAGGTGGTGGGTTGACAGGTAGTTTTGAGTTTCTCCTAGGTTACCAGTAGTACTAGTAATATTCTTGTTGTTGGTTGAATGTTACTTCCTTTTAGTTTGTTATTATATCTAGTACTTAGCAAACAAGTCCAATGTTTTTGTAAATTGCTACTGGAAATTGTTGCTCCCTGATTATTATTATTTGATGCTACTCTTTCTCCCTTTTACTGAAAATTGTTGCTCCCTGATTGTTACTATCTGATGCTATATTTTCTCCTCTTTTTCCTTATTGTCTTTTGTCTCCCTCATCTGTCTTTCTCCCCCCCCCCCCCCTTCTTTCTTTTTCTTCTTCTTCTTCTCCCATTCTTCTTTTCCACCTTCTCTTGAGCCGAAGGTCTATCGGAAATAGCCTCTCTACCTCCCCAGGTAGGGGTAAGGTCTGCATATACATTACCCTCCCCAAACCCCACTTGTGCGATTATACTGGGTATGTTGTTGTTGTTGTAGTTCATTAGGCTTGAATTGAGGTGCTATTCGTGATTTTGATGTTATTTTGTGGGATTTCCGTATTATATTTTAGGGCTCGTTGGTATGTTCGGACAGGGTCCCGAGGGGTTGGGGTGTGTTTCGGGGTGGTTTCGGACCATTTCCCCCTTGTTGTTAATTACTGGTTTCTTTGATTTCTGGTGCTAGTTTGATGAGCATCGCGATCGCGAAGTGTGTTTTGGGTCCCTGGTGGTTTATTGATGAATATACAAGCTCAAATTGTGATGCTAGAGAAGCATACGTGGAGGCCATGTTTTCTAAAACAATAGAGGATTATTGGGCTCATAAAGAAGCCAATGGATTTGGAGAACTGGGCCACGAATTTAAAATGCGTACACTAATTAGCCTTATCAATTTTACTCATTGTAAGGTCTATTAAAAGGGCTCAATATGTTAAAAATAAACATGGATGATTAGTTCTTCGCTTTAAAAATGGCATTTACTTTTTATTTCATTATTCTTCCTTTATGTAACGTTTCTTGCAATCTTGGGGGATTGAAGAACGTGTGTGTCAGGTTTCTTTTCATCTTACATTCTTCTAACATGAGTTTGAAGAACGCTTCCGCTAGTTTTCTGAAAAAAATTGGGGGTGCTTTTGTTTTTCTCTCTTCTTTGTGCTTGAGAGACCTTGAAAGTACATTAATTTGGTATTGGAACACAAGTTTTATGTCCGATTTCTTGAATTTTTATCTTGTTCATCATGTCGCCAGACAAGAAAATGACAAGCTCGGGATCCTCTTCACTTGATGAACAACTTCAGATTCAAAGATTAAGAACTACAACCCTTGAACGAGACAATGAAAAAATTAAAATGCAACTAGACGGCTTTAAAGTGTGACTAGATGACTTAAGAAAATTAATGCAAAATCGACTGGATTGGTTAAAGGTTTGGCAATTCAAAATCAGCCACCAAATCCGCCACAATGCCTATAACCTCCACCACCACCAAGACACAATATACCAGTGCTACCGTGACATCTTTCACTTCGAGATCCACCAATTCAACCGTGTAGAGCATGACATATTGAGCAAGCGAAAGAAACTATAGCTGACCAAGGCATGAGAGTACCGAGGCGCCATGCTTACTATGATAAAAAATCAGATTCAGAATACGTAGACAATCAAGGTAGTGAAGAGTATGACTCTGATGAAGTCCAGTATCAACATGATAGAAGGAGACCTCAGAGAAGGTCACACAATAACCATTGAGAAAGGTATCAACGTGAATATTAAGCTTAATATTACGAAGTATGATGGCAAACCTCAAAAGAGAGCGAGATCTTGAAGGAAAAACACGAATTCGTAATTGGGAGAGAATTAAACGAGAATTGTGCTAACAGATCTTGCAAAAGACATATGAAGAAGATTCTTACTTTAAGTTTCATTCTTTTAGACAAAGAACTTTATTCGAGGATGAGTACACAAAAGAATTTGAATATCTTTGGCTCAAGAATGAAAGCCTATTGCGAATGTGATACGATTGCAATGCCATTGGAACTTTGGAGATGTTTTCAAACTAGCCAAGGTCGTAGAGACACAACACAGGGAAGCCAAAGCCATGTTTTCATCAACTACCATAAAAAATCCGAACACTTGCAACCATGGGAGTGCTAGTTTGAGCTCTACAAAGCCACATTCATCTACAACAAAACCAAGTGTTCAGAAAGTTGAAGGGAAGCCCATGACTTTAGAAGCTATTTCTAAAAAGAGATGCCATAAATGTGGAGGATTTGGATATATACAAGTCCTAACAAAAAGGCATTCACCATCCTTGAAGGAGCAAGTGATGAAGAAGATTATCATGAAGAGTAGCATGATGACAACTTGGAAGAAGAAGCTGAATATGGAGATGATGGAGAATACCTTATGATCCAATAAGTTCTTCATTCAGATTCTAGCAAGGAAGAACCATGGTTGCGACACAATATTTTCCCCACACGTTGTACACCTAAGAGAAAAGTCTGTAAGCCCATCAGTGATCCGGGAAATTGTACCAATATAGTTTCTGAAGAAATGGTTACAAAATTAGGGTTTGAGATAAAGCCATTGTAGAAGCCATACAACATGGGGTGGTTGGATAAAGGAAGGAATGTACATGTTAATAAATGATGCCTTATTCCTTTATCTATAGGCAAGAATTATCAAGATAAGGTTTGGTGTGATAATGCCTACGAATGCTTGCCACTTAATGTTTGGGACCATGCGAATATAATAGAAAGTCAATTCATGATGGTTTCAAGAACACTCTTTCGTCAAGGATGGAAACAAGATCAAACTGCTCCCAATGAAACCCTGAATATTTAAAGAAGTCAAATCCTAAAGTGAAGAAGATATATATCACGTGAGCTAAGGTAGAAAAACACTTGAAGGAAGGAGAGGAAGTGCTTGCTGTAGTACCTATGGAAGTGGAATATATCACCTAGAAAGAGTCATTAGAAGTCATTGACCCACGACTTCAAGCAATATTGGATGAGTTTCATGACATTGTTTCTGATACTACGCCTTCTTCCTTACCACAAATGAGGTCAATTCAACATCAAATTGATTTAATTCCAGGCACACCATTTCCTAATAAAGCAGCATATCGAGTGAATCCAACACAAAATGAGGAACTTCAACGACAAGTCGAGGAGCTACTAGATCATGGACTAATAAGGGAATGTTTAAGTCCTTATGTTGTACCTGCCTTGCTAGTTTCTAAGAAAGATGGATCTTGGCGTGTGTGTGTTGATAGCCGTGATATTAACAAGATCATCCTCAAGTATAGATTTCCTACTCCTAGGCTTGATGATCTTTTCGGTCAATTACATGGGGACAAGATATTTTATAAAATTGATTTAAAGAGTAGCTACCACCAAATTTGAATGAAGGAGGGTGATGAATGGAAGACTGCATTCAAGACTGGAAAGGGGTTGTATGAATGGATCGTTATGACATTTAGGCTATCTAACGCTCCTAGCACATTTATGAGGCTCATGACCAGCCATACATGGGAAAATTTATCATTATTTATTTTGATGATATACTTATTTATAGCAAGGATGACCAACAACATTTGAAGCACTTGAGGAAGAGTTTTGAACGTTTAAGAGAGAAAACCCTCTATGCCAACTTGAAGAAGTGCAAGTTCTTTTCTGATCAAATCTCTTTTCTCGGTTATGTTGTTTATAGTGAGGAAATTCATGCCGACTCAAGAAAGATTGAAGTTATTGCTAGTTGGTGTAACGACTCGGCCGGTCGTTTTGAGAATTTAAGTCTCGTTCAACGGCATATGGTCTTGAGCAGCTACGTATTATGTGTCTTAACTTGTGTGGTCGAATTCAGTTACCGGATGATTCAGAGTCAAATCGGAAGAAAATTCTAGTTTTGGAAGCTTAAGCGGTAAGAGTTGACCGAAACTTGGCTTTTGTGTAAACGGCTTCGGAATGAGTTTTGGATGATTTCAACAGCTTCATATGGTGATTTTGTACTTAGGCGTGCGTTCAGATTAGGATTTGGAGGTTCGTAGGGTAATTTGAAGCATTTCGACGAAAGTTGGAAAAGTTGAAGTTTGGAAGATGGAGAAGTTTGACCAATAGTTGAATTTTGTGATATCAGGGTTGGAATGCGATTTTGAGAGTTGGAACAGCTCCGTTATGTCATATGGGACTTGTCTGCAAAATTTGGCATCATTCCGGATCGATTTGATAGGGTTCAGCGCGAGTTTTAGAAGTTGCAAGATTTGAAAGTTCACAAGCTCGATCCATGGTGCGATCCGTAGTTTCGACGTTGTTTGATGTGATTTGAGATGTGATGATTCAATAGGTCATCTCATGTTTTAGACTAAATTTTGTGTTTCGAAGCCTTAAATATCTTATTTTAGCCTTCCTCGATTTGCGTGCACGGTCGGGGTGTTTTTCCAGAAGGCTTATATGTTAAAAACTGAGGTGGAGGTCAGGCTGTTAGAGGTGGAGGTCAGGCCGCTAGAGGTGGAGGCCATCCAGTAGGAGGCCGTCCTAGAGATGTAGTTCAGAGTGGCGGGGCCTAACCCCGATGTTATTCCTTTCCAGCCAGGACTGAGGCTGAGTCATCTGACGCGATTATCACAGGTACAGTTTCAGTTTGCAATAGAGATGCCTCAGTTCTATTTGATCCGGGTTCTACTTATTCATACGTTCGTCTTATTTTGCTTCATATTTGGTTATGCCTCGTGATTCTTTGAGTGCTCCTGTGTATGTGTCCACACCTATGGGAGATGCTATTGTGGTAGATCGTGTTTATCGTTCGTGTGTGGTTACTGTTGATACCCAATTTTTTCGTAAGTATTTTTTCTTGCAAATACTTTCAAAATAGCATATATAAGTATGCCCAAGTGTTTTAGTATTTTTCCTAATCTTTAAAGGATTTCTAAATCAATTTATTGCCCATTTTAGCAGTACAAAAACCAACAATTATTCCCAAAATTATCATTTTAGTGAATAAACTTATTTTACTCTCATATATTTTTATACCAAAATATAGCTAAGATAATTTTATACTTTTTTTTACAATTTATTTAGTATTTTTAAAGGATTAAATTGCCACGTAATTGCAATTTTAGCCTATTTTAAGAATTAATAGCATTCTATGATTTTGAAATTGGTTTCAATATTTTTAAATTAATATTTATATATTTATTAACTGATCCAAGTACTTTTATAATTTGCTTTCAAAATCATTTTTACTATTTTTTATAAAATAAAAGGGGAAAACTGGCTATTTAAAATTTTTGGCCTCATTTCGTTTCAATTGCAGCCCATTACATTTCGGTTATAGCCACATTGACCCCCCCTAATTGACCCAATTTGAATCCAACCGGACCAGCCCAATTCCATACCCTTAACCCGTTTTAATTACCCGACCCAAACCCCTTTTAATCCAGGCCGGTGATCAATTTGACCAACGGCCACGATCTCCCCTTACCATTTTAATTCACCCAAATCCCTAACCCTAACTCATTTTCACTCTATCAGCCGCCGTTAAATTCGTTTCCTCTCTCGAAGGTTCTTGAAACCCTAATCGTCTTCTACCATGTTCAACCTCAATCTCACCGGAATCCATGGCCTCTCAGGCCATGGATGGCCTATACTCGCCTCCCTCTGCTCTTGAACGCTTGGTGTTCGAAGTTTCGAGGTCTGACCTCGATGGTGTCCGTTCAGATCT
>NC_031995.1:72098678-72103042 GCF_001879085.1 Nicotiana attenuata | reverse complement strand
GAGGACGTCATCCTAACCGTCCAAAGACAGCATTCATGGTCCAATGGGAACTTGCATCACGTTTAAGTTTATGCACGATATATGCCCGTATTGCTCACTTGCAGGTACACCGGCCAGCAACGGCCGCCTCAGCAGAAGCGATCCCGCTCCCGTTCCCGCAGCCTATCAGACTCTGACCATCCTTCTCAACCCGAACATCGCGTCCGTTCTTTTAAATATCTCCATCGGCATATTCCGTCAATGGATCCTGAACTACATATGGCCTGATTCCTGTAAAACCAGGGATATGTAGGCAGCTCGGAACCAGAGCTCGGTCAAATTCTTTTCAAATTGCCGCTTACCGGTCAAAATTGGCCATCATATCTTTACCCGACAACTCTTCCATCCTTCCCGGGTAAAGAGGGGCAGCTGTTGATTACCCAAGTTTTTTCCTGTAGTTTTTTTTATATATGCAAAATATCTTTGAAATAGTATATATATGCATATATAAGTATATCCAAGCATTTTACATTTTTTTCCCATAATTCTTAAGGTTTTAAACTGATTTATTTCCTTTTCCTCCATAAAAGCCCAATGATTATTTTAAAAATTATTACTTTTTTGGTAATTTAATTATTAGGATTTTATATTTATACTGAAATATAGCTAACGTAATTTTTGTACATTTTTTACAAATTTATTGAGTATTTTAAAAGATAAATTGCATATAATTGCAATATTAGCCTATTTTAAGATTTAATTGCGTTTATAATTACAAAATTGGATCCGGTATTTTTAATCTAATATCTATATATTATTAATTAAATTAGTACCTTAAGTTTGTTTCCAAAAAATATTTACTATTTTTTATAAAATAAATAAGGGAAAATGGCTATTTAGATGTTAGCCTGTTTTTATTCCAATTTTGGCCAGATTTGGCACCTATGATCCAACCCAATTTCAATTTCAAATTGCCCAGCCCAATTCCTAAAACTACCCGACGCACAGCCCGTCTAAAACGACCCGTCCGGCTCCCCTATTAAGCCCAACCGTTGATTTACCAACAGATCAACGGCTCACGTTCTCCTTTCCTTTTTTAATTTACCAACACCCCCTAAACCTAAATCATTTTCACCTACCAGCCGCCTCTGAACCCTCCCATTCTCTCAAACTCTCTCGACACCCCTCTCAAACCCTAGCCGCCTCCCTCCGCTTCCACCCTAAAATCACTTGAATCCATGGCTTCCAAAGCCATTAAAGGCCTGTACCTACCTCCTGTGACTCCTACATGCTCGATTATCTCAATTTCAAGGCCAGACCTTGAAGAAGTTGGTCCATACCTTGGTCGATCCCAATTCTTATGGCTGTCTCCGACCTTGCTCCGGCCGGTCATGGCCATTCAAGCCTGATCTTGACTTCTCCTGCCTAGATCAATGACTTTCCAAGCCTTTCTCACCATCCGGGTTCTTCTGAAACCCTAGCTTTTGAGGTTCTTCTGATTTCTTTAGATCTGTTCTAGATCTGTATTTACCCTAAACATTCAAACGTTTTCTCAAAGTTTCTTTCAAAGGTCTGCTTTCAAACCTTTCAACTTCTCCGATTTAGGGTTTCTCTGATTTTACATGCTCTACTGTGATTCTTATGTGTTTTCTTCTGCTGTGTTTTCTTCTGTCTTGCTCTTATGACTTCCCCTACTGTATTTTGCACGATTTCTCTTTTATTATGTTTTCATGAAGTTTTCTGGGAAATACATGTTTAAGGTCTCAGTCCCTTTGAGTTTTCTGAACTTATTTCGTTAGTATTCTTTTGCCTGACTTGCTTGTTTACGTCTCTAGACTCGATTAATGGTAAAAACCCTAGAATTTGGGGGTTTCTTTCGAGTTTGAGGCCACTTGTTACGTGCTTTGTGTGCTTCTCATCTCTAAACTTGCTTGGTTTCAAAACCCTAATCTCTGAGTTCTTGAAGTTGTTTCGTCTTTGTTTCTCCATATGGTTCTGACTTTTTGCTAAAATCTATGAGACCCTGTTTACTTGACTCTTTAGCATGCTTCTGATTAGCCTATACGACTATCATGTTTCGCTAGCATTATTGTTTCTCTTTGTCATGATTTAACCTCACACGCCCGATGTTGTGCATTCTTTATATACACTGGTTGTCCCTCTAGAATTTTGGGACTGATTTCAGACTTCCTTGTGTAAGCATGATCGATTCTTTCCTTGTTTTATTTGAAAACTCGCTCTAACCTTTCGATTCCCTTATTTCTGACTTGGTTCATTAGTGATTTTGAATCCCTGATTCCCTGATTTACTATGTACTAATTGATTTACTTTGTTTTTGCCTTATTTACTTAACCGTGCGTTTCAAATTTTCTTTCCTTAGTTAAAACCCCTATGTATTTACCCCTTATTTGTATGCTATGTATAATATGTTTACTTGATCTCCTTCCATAAATAATTTCTGCCCTTTACCGTTCAAATTTGAACTCCTCAATCAAAGGATTTTTCTGCTACTGATTGATTCTAATTGATACATGATTATTTTCTTACCTTTGTTCCCTGCCTGATTTCAAACTATAAATACCTGCTCCTTTCTTAACACACACACGACCAACACTCGAGTCTTTTTTTTCTGAACTCAGACTCACACTCATAAGTATACTCTTGCTATTTGTATTATGGCCTATTACAAGATTTCTGTTCTCTTTGCTTGCTTCTTCTGCAATTGGTATGTTACCTTTATTTAATTTCTGCCACTCCCCTATGTGTTTATTCTCCAGTTCATTCTTTATTGGGTTTACTGCTTCCATAATGTAAATTTTGCAAGTTGTTTTGTCTCTTTGCTATGCTCCTACATGAATCCATATCCCTCAATCCTTTGTATGTTGAGTTATGGTTCAGAAACATGACAACACTTGACATTGTTGTTCATGTATATGGACTGGACTCCCTGAGTCCTAAACTCTTTCAAATCCCATTCCCCTTTCCCCTTTATATGTATCTTGAGCTTAAGACCTTGGTCTGGCAGTGTCCTAATCACTGTCTAGACCATAGTCTGACCTTCAATAGGTCTGTGCTCTCCAATGTTTGGCCAACAGGTTTGGTCAGGGGTGTGCCAGCCTACTTCATGGTTGGGTATGACCGCCAGCCTGCTTTGGCACTCCCTACCCCCCTCCATTGCACTTGCACTCATTCTTAGAATTTAAGTTCTGCCCCTCTCTTGTGAGCCTTGACTTGGGACCCCTGAGCTCCCTCTGAACTTGGACACTTGAGGGTTGGCTCTTCCACACTGCACTATAACTCATTCTGATTAATATCTTGGGTGTAAGCACTGCCTGGGGTTCCTGAAATCCTTGGATCTCTGAAACACCCTAGATAAGAGAAGGCCTTGGAAATCTTGATCTCGGAAGTGGTTCAATCTCATATTATTTGACACTAAGTTTGAATTAGGCTGCTCGGATGTAGTTGATAGCTTCTGACGTACTTTTAATTTCAGTTTTGTTCTATTGGTCTGTAATAAATTGTATAAACTCATGGGGATTTAGTGAAAAAGGGAGGGGTCACTTTTATGCACAAAGGGTAGAAAATATGCCTATAGGATTTTATTTCTGATTTGTGCAATTTCACACGTAGAAAATATGTCTATAGGATTTAACATTCGATTCCTGCAACTAAGCATATAGATATCCTATCTATAAGGTTTGCTTCTGAATTTCTGCACTTTCATAGAAATCATGTTCACAAGTTTATGCATCTGCATATAGAAATCATGCCTATAAGATTTCTGCACTTTCACATATAGAAATCATGCTCATAGGAATTCTGCACTGTCATATGTAGAAACCATGCCTATAAGAATTCTGTATACCATACAAATATCCTGCTCATAAGAATTCTGCATGTAGATACCATGCCTATAGGGGTTTGCGTCTCTGCATATAATAGCATCATTAGGCAAACAAATAGGTTTAATAATAAAATGGCATATGTAGATATCTTGGTTTACAAGACTTCCATTAGTATTTAAAAGGGTATCACGTATAGAAAGCATGCCTATAGGAATTTCGAAACCAAAAAATTATCTCACTTATTCAAAACAGTGTTGATTTTACTAAAACAAACGACTTTTCTTTCTAAACCTACTCGCATGAACTCTGGTAAACATTTCCCAACCGATCTGCATTCTGGAACTCGCTTAGTTGTTAAATCACGTACCCTTTTTTGAAACCTTTTTTGTTACTCTGAAATTTTCTTTTAAAATCAGCTTGTGTTTTAAAATCAGTAGTTCTATCCAACACATAGACAAAAAAGGGGTTTAACTAATCAACTGGATCAGTCTTAGATAACTGCATTCGAGTAAGCATAATGTAGACGTCCTATCTAAAAAT
>NC_031995.1:72076548-72098363 GCF_001879085.1 Nicotiana attenuata | reverse complement strand
GCGCTAGGAGTACTGTGAGGGAAAGGGGACAAGAGTGGCTGATTCTTCACCCACTTCTGTTGGTATAATAAAAGACACTGGTGCAATGGTTGTTTGGGGAGAGGAATTTACTGAAATAGAAGAGAGTGTGAGCAAAACAGGGGGGAAGTGGGTCTGGCGAAGCTGCTGAAGGGTTGGTTCAACTTGGAATAGTTATAGATGAACCTGTTCCATCTGAATAGGAAACCCTCGCGGACCTACTGATAAAGTTATCAATGGCACCAAAACTCATGCCATTCCCTATGGTTTCATTCTCACAACTATGCTTGCACGTTTCAAGGTACCTACGAATAAGTGGGGTTAATACTCTGCTTGCTTGCAATTATGAAGTCAATGTCATTCCTAATGAACCCGGTTCATTTAAAAAGACACCTATCAATAGCAAAGCTAGAGTCTTGGTACAGGAGAGTGAGGCAAAGGATATTGAGATAGGAAGGCTGAAGACACGATTGGTTTAGGCAGAATCTGAGAGAGATGTTCTCATAACTGAACTTGCAAGGAAAAAGGAGAAGAATGATGGAACTCTTCAAGACATGCTGAAACTTCTCCAAGAAAATAACCCAGCCCCTACCTCTTGCAAGCCTTATATCCTAGCCTAGTGTAGATCAACCAGTGACCCAGTTCGGGACGTTTTGTTTCTTTTGCTCATGTTTTCAGTATTTTTATTTCTTCTTATGCTTTGTGGTAGAATCTTATCAATCATCAATGAAGTTCACTATTTTTGCTCTGACTGTTTGTTTATATTTCTTTGATGGTTGAAATTCTTAGTTTGATCTATGATGATTAATCCATGTTTGCATTTGAAGTAGCCCCAGTGGCCATGAGTAAGTTTTAAAATCTGGTTATCTCACATTTTATGCAACTTTTCGATGATGCCAAAAGGGGGAAAAAGGTTGTGCTTTACACTTTGAACAGTGATGTTTATAACCTAATGTACCTGGTCCTTGATGATAAGTGATATAAAGGAAAAATGTTTCTAACATTGTGTTGATGTTTGAGCTGAGTTCTGGCAGGGCCTAAGTGTATGAAAAGCACAGTGTTTGTCATCATCAAAAAGGGGGAATTTGTTGGCCCAAGTAAAGGTTAGTTTTGAAGACTGACAAAGGAACTCAGACATGAACCAGGTCCATCCAGTGGTCCATCCCTCAAGTTCACAAAAACGGGCAGATTCAAGCATGTGGGATGCACGTGAATGAGATAAGTTTAAATTGGTGTATTTAATATCTCCTGATCGAAAAGGTTGCATAATTGATAAGGAGAAGAACTCCTTAATCAAAGAGAACACAATTCAAGATAGGGAAGGAGTTAGAAGTTGAAGTCAACTAGAACTCTTCCACCAAGGAAGAGTTGCATCAGAACTCTAGTTATTTCTTCATCTACTAACTCTATAAATTGCAGGATGTTCTCACATTAAATTGTTGCACAAAAACGCAGAAGTTAAACGTGAATTGGGAGCAAAATAGCAAGGCTTTTTGCAAGCAATTCGTGTGTGATTCAAGTGTGCAAACCTGAAACTACAAGAACCAGATTGAAGAACCAGCTCCATAAAGAGTTTTATGTGTCTTTCTTTATTTCTAGTTCAATTGTAGCAGGTGTTTTATATTGCACCTTTCAGCTTTATCTAGAAGCAATTGTAATAGGTAATTTGAGTATTCAAGTTAGAGTTAACTTGAAGTTGTCGCAGCAGTTAGAGGCTGGTTGCCACAACGGGATTAGAGTTAATCCTTAGGTTTACAAAGAGTTTTGTAAATGTAGTTTTGGCTCAGTGATTTTAGTGGAAGTTTGGGAAAATCCTACTGAGTAGTAGGTCGTGGTTTTTTCACCTTTTGAGCCAGGTGTTTTCCACGTAAAAATCTCTGTGTTCTTTATTTTATGTACTTTTAATTCCGTAAACAGTAGTAATAAGTACACCTAGAAGAACTAGGTCCTTCCAGAAGCAGTTTAAGCGAAAAATTGAGTACCACACAAATCACCCCCCCTCTTGTGTGGTATTGACGTTTAGAACATCAGATACAGTCTGTTTCCATAGTCATCCAAAAATATCCTGCTCGGAGTATCCTCTTTGCTAGGACAAAGCCATTCATGTGCGGCCCGCAGGTCCCTGCATGCACTTCGTCCAATAGTTTGGATGCTTCTTTTGCTTCGACACACCTTAGTAAACCCAAATCGGGAGTCCTCCTATACAGGATTCCCCCACTATGAAAGAAGTTATTGGATAATCTCCGAAGTGTGCGCTTCTGAGTGGCGTTGGCAAGTTCTGGATATTCTCCTATTGTCAAGTACTCCTTGATGTCGTGGAACCATGGTTTTTCGTCCGCTTCTTCCTCAACGTGAGCCCAATAAGCTGGCTGATCATGGATCTTTACTGGGATGGGATCAATGAAATTTGTGTTTGGATGCTGGATCATGGATGATAAAGTAGCTAGTGCATCAGCGAAGTCGTTTTGGACCCTGAGGACATGTTGAAATTCCGTTTTTGTGAATCTTTTCCTTAACTCCTGTATGTGATGCAAGTAGGGGAGTATCTTGGAGTTCTTGGTTGCCCATTCTTCTCGAACCTGATGTATGAGTAAGTCTGAATCCCCGATCACTAGCAGCTCCTGAATGTTCATGTCAATGGCCATCTTGAGCCCCAGGATGTAGGCTTCGTATTCGGCCATGTTGTTGGTGCAAGGGAATCTGAGCTTGGCGGATACCGGGTAGTGCTGGCCGGTTTCTGATACTAGGACTGCTCCTATGCCAACTCCTTTGAAATTTGCAGCTCCGTCGAAAAACAACTTCCAACCCTCGTAGGATTCTGCAATATCTTCTCCTATAAAGGACACTTTTTCATCAGGAAAATACATTTTCAGGGGTTCGTATTCTCCGCCGACAGGATTCTCAGCAAGGTGGTCTGCTATGGCTTGGCCCTTGATCGCTTTCTGAGTTACGTAAACAATGTCGAATTCACTTAGCAGGATTTGCCACTTGGCGAGCTTACCAGTGGGCATGGGCTTCTGGAAGATATACTTCAGCGGGTCCATCCTTGATATGAGATAAGTAGTGTAGGCACAGAAATAATGCCTCAATTTTTGAGCTACCCAAGTCGGAGCACAACAAGTGCGCTCCAATAAGAATACCGGGCCTCGTACGGGGTGAACTTTTTACTGAGATAGTAGATGGCTTGCTCCTTTCTCCCCATTTCATCATGTTGTCCCAGAACACAACCGAACGCTCCATCCAAAACTGCAAGATAAAGCAATAGAGGCTTTCCTGGCTCGGGCGGAACCAAGACTGGCGGCGTTGACAGGTATTCCTTGATTCCGTCAAAGGCTTTCTGACAATCATCAGTCCACTTAGTAGCAGCGTCTTTCTTCAACATTTTAAAGATGGGTTCACAAATGATTGTGGACTGAGCTATGAACCGGCTGATATAGTTGAGCCTCCCTAGGAAACTCATTACGTCCTTCTTGTTCTTTGTCGGTGGCAATTCTTGAATGGCTTTGACCTTTGATGGGTCCAATTCTAATCCTCGACGACTCACGATGAAACCTAGTAATTTTCCAGCAGGAACCCCGAATGCACACTTGGCGGGATTTAGTTTCAGATTGTACTTCCTCAATCTGTTGAAGAACTTTCTCAGGTCTTCCATATGATCAGTGGCTTTCTTGGATTTGATAATGACATCGTCCACATATACTTCAATCTCCTTGTATATCATGTCATGAAAGATAGTAGTCATGGCTCTCATGTAGGTGGCACCAGCATTCTTCAACCCAAATGGCATCATTTTGTAACAATATATTCCCCACGGCGTGATGAAAGCCGTTTTCTCTACATCTTCCTCATCCATCCATATCTGATGATATCCGGCGAAACAATCAACAAAGGACAGCAACTCATGCTTGGCGCAGTTGTCGATAAGAATGTGTATGTTTGGCAAGTGGAAGTCATCTTTGGGACTGGCCCGGTTAAGATCCCGGTAGTCGACACAAAATCTAACTTTCCCATCTTTCTTTGGTACTGGCACGATGTTGGCTAACCATGTCGGATACTCTACCACTCTGAGAACCTTAGCTTTGACTTGCTTAGTAACCTCTTCTTTGATTTTCAAACTCATGTCGGGTTTGAATTTCCTGAGCTTCTATTTTACCGGCGGACAGGCTGGATCTGTTGGCAGTTTGTGAGCTACAATGGACGTGCTGAGACCAGTCATATCATCATGCGACCAGGCGAATATGTCCTCATATTCCTTTAAAAATTCTGTGTATTCTTCCTTTTTTGATGGTGACAGGTGAACACTGATGCGAGTTTCTTTGACATTTTCTGTATCTCCCAAATTAACGACCTCAATTTCTTCCAGGTTAGACTTAGGTCTATTCTCAAAATGCTCAACCTCCCTGACGACCTCTTCTGGTATATCATCCTCTTCTGAATCTACATCCTTTTGCTGCGTTGTTTCGTTGCAAGTCACAGTCGTTGGTTCATCATCAAAGTAAGTAATAGTAATGCTGTGTGAAAATAGAGTAAATGATAGAGAAAATAATAAGAGCGAGATATATGATAAACTGAAATGCTTTGATTAAATTCATAATTGTTTGAACATCGGAGCTCTTTTCAAAATTAAAGACAATGCGGAAAAAAATCAGCTAGTAAAAAGTAAAATGAGATGCATGGTGCTTTCGTTTAGCCTTGCTACCCCAAAGCTTTCCGGGCCCTGACGGTTCTAATTGACCAATTGCTGAGGTGGTCTCCTCGGTTCACCGCCTGTATNAAAGGTTTGAGTTTGGGGGACTTGATAACTGTGATTTTAACACGTTTTACGCCCATACTTGCCTATGCTTTATGTATGAATTGTCATAAAATAGACCCAGCATGCTTGCAAAGTGCGCTTGATTGCAGGTTTGAGTGACAAGATGACGAAAGTCAAAAATCAGCTCGAAACGGAGTGAAACCTGCTCAAGTGTCAAAAATCATTGAAGCAGGGACAAAAGGACCTAGCGCGGACCGCACTGATTTGCTGCGCGGCCGCGCTAGGAGATTCAGAGAGCATCCATTTCAGGGGTTTCCATGCGCGGTCAGCGCTCTTTTCTACGCGGTCAGCGCTGGTGTCCACGCGGTCGCGATTTATTGTTGTGCGATCCGCGCCCATTAGCATGCGCGGCCGCGCTACCTCTTTTGTGCGGTCCGCGTCCCCAGCTTCAGAAGTAAATGATCGAAGGCCAAGACCCCTACGCGGCCGCGCTGCATTTTTGCGCGGTCCGCGCCAGTCCCGCAGGGGTATTTTTGTCCAGTTTTTCTGGCATAGGATAAATAGAATATTTTATTATTTCTAGGTCAAGTTTTAGACATCAGATAGCAGCAGCACTCGTGAGACTCAAGTTTTAGTCTATTTTGGGCATTTTCATCTTGTTTTATCGTGGATTCTTGTAGATTAACATTTTAGTTAATTAATATGTTGATTTTATCTACTACTTCTTCAATTTCTGTTGCTATTATGGCTAGCTAAACCCATTAGCTAGGGTTGTGGCTCAACCCTAGTGTGGGTAATTAATGGGTGTGATTGTTTAATGCTTGAATGATGTTGGGTGTTTGATATTTGGGTTAATTTTATGTTTTAACTAGGATTTGGTGGTTGCAAACACTAAGTCTAGCTTAGTGAGTCTTGACTCTTCTTGAGAAAGAGTGTCTATGACTCCAAAATTAACCCAACAAGGAATTGGGATGGACCCATGATAATGGTAGTCCAAATTAACGGGTAAAACCTCGAGAGAGTAATTACCCAACTTGAACCCTAAGTTGCTTGGCTTGTAAGCCTACTCAATTGGTCTCGAGAGAGTCAATTGGGCAAAATCATTCTTTCTACCGAGAGGTGTAAGAGTGAGAGCAATCGTGCAACGGTTATAGCATAAGCACCATAATCATCATTCTTGTATTAGGAATCTCTACCCGTTAGTTGACCACCTAGGTAAATGCCACGACCCTAGTGCCTTTCTCTATCTTGCATACAACCTAGAATTAATATCTTAGCATAATTTAGATATAATTAGTAGTTGTTAAATTGTAGTTGATAATCATAAAAACCCAAAAATGATAGAAGATCAATTAGAAGCAAACACGCATTTCTAGACTAAGCAAATATCCAACTCCCTTTCTACCTCCCTGTGGAAATTGACCCCGATACCACTATTGGGTAAAAGTATTAGCACCCACTCTTCCTAAGGTCGAGTCCGCTGCGCGATAATCACCAGACTTCTCCGTCCATTTCTGCAAGAATAAGGGCTCCTCCAATTAGAACCCGGTGAACCATGTACGGACCTTGCCAGTTGGGAGAGAATTTCCCCTTGGCTTCATCTTGATGTGGGAATATTTTCTTCAATACCAGCTGCCCTGGTGTAAACTTCCTTGGCTTAACTCTTTTGTTGAAGGCTCTGTACATTCTGTTCTGATACAACTGACCGTGGCAAACTGCATTCATCCTTTTCCCATCTATAAGGGCTAACTGCTCGTAGCGACCTTTTACCCATTCTGCGTCGTCCAACCCTGATTCTTGTATGATCCTCAAAGAGGGAATCTCTACCTCGGCGGGGATGACTGCCTCTGTACCATAAACCAGCATGTAGGGAGTTGCTTCGGTCGATGTGCGGACCGTGGTGCGGTATCCCAGTAGGGCGAATGATAATTTCTCATGCCATTGTTTGTGTCTTTCGACCATCTTCCTTAATATCTTCTTGATATTCTTGTTGGCTGCCTCTACAGCTCCATTCATCTGAGGCCTGTAGGTTGTAGAATTCTTGTGTTTGATCTTGAATGACTCGCACATGGCTTTCATCAAGTCGTTGTTGAGATTGGAACCATTATCAGTGATGATTGATTCTGGAATCCCGAATCGGCAAACAATACGATCACGGACGAAATCTGCCACAACTTTCTTAGTCATTGCCCTATATGACGCTGCTTCAACCCATTTGGTAAAATAATCAATTGCCACCAGGATAAACCTGTGCCCGTTTGATGCGGCAGGCTCAATAGGTCCAATAACATCCATTCCCCAGGCAGCGAATGGCCACGGTGAGCTTGTTGTAGTAAGCTCGTTTGGAGGCACCTTTATCATGTCTGCATGTATCTGACAGCGATGGCATTTGCGAACATACTGGATACAGTCTGTTTCCATAGTCATCCAAAAATATCCTGCTCGGAGTATCTTCTTTGCTAGGACAAAGCCATTCATGTGCGGACCACAGGTCCCAGCGTGAACTTCTTCTAATAACCTGGATGCTTTCTTTGCTTCGACACACCTTAGTAATCCCAAATCGGGAGTCCTCCTATACAGGATTCCTCCACTGTGAATGAAGTTGTTAGATAACCTCTGAAGTGTGTGCTTCTGAGTGGCGTTGGCAAGTTCTGGATATTCTCTTGTTGTCAAGTACTCCTTGATGTCGTGGAACCATGGTTTTCCGTCCGCTTCTTCCTCAACGTGAGCATAATAAGCTGGCTGATCATAGATCTTTACTGGGATGGGATCAATGAAATTTGTGTCTGGATGCTGGATCATGGATGATAAAGTAGCTAGTGCGTCAGCGAACTCGTTTTGGACCCTGGGGACATGTTGAAATTCCATTTTTGTGAATCTTTTCCTTAACTCCTGTATGTGATGCAAGTAGGGGAGTATCTTGGAGTTCTTGGTTGCCCATTCTTCTCGAACCTGATGTATGAGCAAGTCTGAATCCCCGATTACTAGCAGCTCCTGAATGTTCATGTCAATGGCCATCTTGAGCCCCAGGATGCAGGCTTCGTATTCGGCCATGTTGTTGGTGCAAGGGAATCTAAGCTTGGCAGATACCGGGTAGTGCTGGCCGGTTTCTGATACTAGGACTGCTCTTATGCCAACTCCTTTGAAATTTGTAGCTCCGTCGAAGAACAACCTCCAACCCTCGTAGGATTCTGCAATATCTTCTCCTACAAAGGACACTTCTTCATCAAGAAAATACGTTTTCAGGGGTTCGTATTCTCCGCCGACAGGATTCTCAGCAAGGTGGTCTGCTATGGCTTGGCCCTTGATCGCTTTCTGAGTTACGTAAACAATGTCGAATTCACTTAGCGGGATTTGCCACTTGGCGAGCTTGCAAGTGGGCATGGGCTTCTGGAAGATATACTTCAGCGGGTCCATCCTCGATATGAGATAAGTAGTGTAGGCACAGAAATAATGCCTCAATTTCTAAGCTACCCAAGTCAGAGCACAACAGGTGCGCTCCAATAAAGAATATCGGGCCTTGTACGGGGTGAACTTCTTACTGAGATAGTAGATGGCTTGATCCTTTCTCCCCGTTTCATCATGTTGTCCCAGAACACAACCGAACGCTCCATCCAAAACTGCAAGATAAAGCAATAGCGGCTTCCCTGGCTCGGGCGGAACCAAGACTGGCGGCGTTGACAGGTATTCCTTGGTTCTGTCAAAGGCTTTTGACAATCGTCAGTCCACTTAGTAGCAGCGTCTTTCTTCAATATCTTAAAAATGGGTTCACAAATGACTGTGGACTGAGCTATGAACCGGCTGATATAGTTGAGCCTCCCCAGAAAACTCATTACGTCCATCTTGTTCTTTGGCGGTGGCAATTCTTGAATGGCTTTGACCTTTGATGGGTCCAATTCTATTCCTCGACGACTCACGATGAAACCTAGTAATTTCCAGCAGGAACCCCGAATGCACACTTGGCGGGATTCAGTTTCAGATTGTACTTCCTCAATCTATTGAAGAACTTTCTCAGGTCTTCCATATGATCAGTGGCTTTCTTGGATTTAATGATGACGTCGTCCACATATACTTCAATCTCTTTGTGTATCATGTCGTGAAAGATAGTAGTCATGGCTCTCATGTAGGTGGCGCCAGCATTCTTCAACCCAAATGGCATCATTTTGTAACAATACATTCCCCACGGTGTGATGAAAGCCGTTTTCTCTGCATCTTCCTCATCCATCCATATCTGATGATATCCGGCTAAACAATCAACAAAGGACTGCAACTCATGCTTGGCGCAGTTGTCGATAAGAATGTGTATGTTCGGCAAGGGGAGGTCATCTTTGGGACTGGCCCGGTTAAGATCCCGGTAGTCGACACAAACTCTAACTTTCCCATCTTTCTTTGGTACTGGCACGATGTTGGATAACCATGTCGGATACTCTACCACTCTGAGAACCTCAGCTTTGACTTGCTTAGTAACCTCTTCTTTGATTTTCAAACTCATGTCGGGTTTGAATTTCTTGAGCTTCTGTTTTACCGGCGGACAGGCTGGATCTGTTGGCAGTTTGTGAGCTACAATGGACGTGGTGAGACCAGTCATATCATCATACGACCAGGCGAATATGTCCTCATATTCCTTTAAAAATTCTGTGTATTTTTCCTTTTCTGATGGTGACAGGTGAACACTGATGCGAGTTTCTTTGACATTTTCTGTATCTCCCAAATTAACGACCTCAGTTTCTTCCAGGTTAGACTTAGGTCTATTCTCAAAATGCTCAACCTCCCTGACGACCTCTTCTGGTATATCATCCTCTTCTGAATCTACATCCTTTTGCTGCGTTGTTTCGCTGCAAGTCACAGTCGTTGGTTCATTATCAAAGTAAGTAATAGTAATGTTGTGTGCAAATAGAGTAAATGATAGAGAAAATAATAAGAGCGAGATATATGATAAAATGAAATGCTTTGATTAAATTCATGATTGTTTGGAACATCGGAGCTCCTTTCAAAATTAAAGACAATGCGGAAAAAATCAGCTAGTAAAAAGTAAAATGAGAAGCATGGTGATTTTGTTTAGCCTTGCTACCCCGAAGCTTTCCGGGCCCTAACGGTTCTAATTGACCAATTGCTGAGGCGGTCTTCTCGGTTCACCGCTTGTATGGAAGGGCCTTCCTCCCCTTCCTCCTCGAAAAGAACACAGCAATCCATATCATCATCCTCCAGAAACAGATTATTCATGGCTGCCAATGCTTCATCTTCTTCTGACCCATATATAGTATCTGCCGGTTGGAAGGTCTGCTCCAAGCTAGGTATCGGAAGCTCCAATGGATAGTAGGGGCCGCGCCATGGTGGCGACCAGTTATGGAATTCTTCCCAAGTATAACTGTACCCTAGGCCAAATGTAGTACCATGCTTCTTTAGTTTGATGGGCTTAGTGATCCCCTGGAGGTTTCTGCCGAGTCCCTTTCCAAGCTTGTACCCACACCACTTCAGGATACTTTCAATCTTGTTATCTCACCATTTATCCTTGTCTACAGCGTTGACCCTTTCAATGTGGTGGTATGTTTCTCTCCTTCTGCCTCCAATAATTGGGATGGTCTGGCGACTATATATGGGGTTACTACCATCGCCATGAATAATCACCTCCGGGTGACTGTGAGCACGTGATTTTTTGCCCTATGTGAATTAATTCCATAATTTCAAACAAAATAATTTCCTTTTGTTATTTGCAATTGCATGAATTTTTGTGGCATTTTGTGTTAATTGTTGGCATTTTGTTTGCACATTTTAATTCATAAAAAATACAAAAATATTTGACCTCTGCACTTAGGGTTTTAATTCTACATTTTAGGATTAATTAAGAAAGTAATTGTTTCATAAAATAAAAAATCAAAAGATATTTGTTTAAGTTTAATTTTTGATCTTGATTTTGAGTGGTGTTTCTTTTAAATTTGTTTTGTGATAATCATCATATGTGTTTAATTAGTTTTAGGATTAGTTGAATTTTAGGAACTAATTTTAGTTTTAAATCAAAAGAAATTAATTAAAAGGAAGTTGAAAAGAAAAAAAAAGAAAAAGGGAAAATAAAATGAAAGGAAGAAGTTTTGGGCCAGTTAATTAGGATTTTTCCCAGGCCCAGATCACGCTCTCAACCCGGCCTGACCCCCCCCCCCNTTAAAGATGGGTTCACAAATGACTGTGGACTGAGCTATGAACCGGCTGATATAGTTGAGCCTCCCCAGGAAACTCATTACGTCCTTCTTGTTCTTTGGCGGTGGCAATTCTTGAATGGCTTTGACCTTTGATGGGTCCAATTCTATTCCTCGACGACTCACGATGAAACCTAGTAATTTTCCAGCAGGAACCCCGAATGCACACTTGGCGGGATTCAGTTTCAGATTGTACTTCCTCAATCTGTTGAAGAACTTTCTCAGGTCTTCCATATGATCAGTGGCTTTCTTGGATTTGATGATGACGTCGTCCACATATACTTCAATCTCCTTGTGTATCATGTCGTGAAAGATAGTAGTCATGGCTCTCATATAGGTGGCGCCAGCATTCTTCAACCCAAATGGCATCATTTTGTAACAATACATTCCCCACGGCGTGATGAAAGCCGTTTTCTTCGAATCTTCCTCATCCATCCACATCTGATGATATCCGGCGAAACAATCAACAAAGGACTGCAACTCATGCTTGGCGCAGTTGTCGATAAGAATGTGTATGTTCGGCAAGGGGAAGTCATCTTTGGGACTGGCCCGGTTAAGATCCCGGTAGTCGACACAAACTCTAACTTTCCCATCTTTCTTTGGTACTGGCACGATGTTGGCTAACCATGTCGGATACTCTACCACTCTGAGAACCTTAGCTTTGACTTGCTTAGTAACCTCTTCTTTGATTTTCAAACTCATGTCGGGTTTGAATTTCCTGAGCTTCTGATTTTACCGGCGGACAGGCTGGATCTGTTGGCAGTTTGTGAGCTACAATGGACGTGCTGAGACCAGTCATATCATCATGCGACCAGGCGAATATGTCCTCATATTCCTTTAAAAATTCTGTGTATTCTTCCTTTTCTGATGGTGACAGGTGAACACTGATGCGAGTTTCTTTGACATTTTCTGTATCTCCCAAATTAACGACCTCAGTTTCTTCCAGGTTAGACTTAGGTCTATTCTCAAAATGCTCAACCTCCCTGATGACCTCTTCTGGTATATCATCCTCTTCTGAATCTACATCCTTTTGCTGCGTTGTTTCGTTGCAAGTCACAGTCGTTGGTTCATCATCAAAGTAAGTAATAGTAATGCTGTGTGAAAATAGAGTAAATGATAGAGAAAATAATAAGAGCGAGATATATGATAAACTGAAATGCTTTGATTAAATTCATGATTGTTTTGAACATCGGAGCTCTTTTCAAAATTAAAGACAATGCGGAAAAAAATCAGCTAGTAAAAAGTTAAATGAGATGCATGGTGCTTTCGTTTAGCCTTGCTACCCCAAAGCTTTCCGGGCCCTGACGGTTCTAATTGACCAATTGCTGAGGTGGTCTCCTCGGTTCACCGCCTGTATGGAAGGGCCTTCCTCCCCTCCCTCCTCGAAAAGAACACAGCAATCGATATCATCATCCTCCAGAAACAGATTCTTCATGGCTGCCAATGCTTCATCTTCTTCTGACCCATATATAGTATCTGCCGGTTGGAAGGTCTGCTCCAGGCTAGGTATCGGAAGCTCCAATGGATAGTAGGGGCCGCGCCATGGTGGCGACCAGTTTTGGAATTCTTCCCAAGTATAAGCGTACCCTAAGCCAAATGTAGTACCATGCTTCTTTAGTTTGATGGGCTTAGTGATCCCCTGGAGGTTTTTGCCGAGTCCCTTTCCAGGCTCGTACCCACACCACTTCAGGATACTTTCAGTCTTGTTATCCCACCACTTATCCTTGTCTACAGCGTTGACCCTTTCAATGTGATGGTATGTTTCTCCGCCTATTCTCCTTCTGCTTCCAATCATTGGGATGGTCTGGCGACTATATATGAGGTTACTACCATCGCCATGAATAATCACCTCCTGGTGATTCCATTCGAATTTCACTGCCTGATGCAGGGTCGATGCTACGGCTCCAGCGGCGCGGATCCAGGGCCGTCCTTACAGCAAGTTGTAGGATGCCGGGACGTCTATCACTTGAACGTCGACGTCGAACCATGTTGGCCCCATTTGCAAGCATAGGCTGATTTCTCCAATAGTAGCCCTTTGGGACCCATCGAAGGCCTTGACATGGATAGCCCCATCTTTGATTTCGTGCAGGATTTTTCCCATGGTTCTGGGAGTTATCAACGGACAGATGTTGAGGCTGGATCCTCCATCGATCAGGACTCTAGTGATGAAATAATCCTCGCATTGCACGGTGATGTGCAGTGCCTTGTTGTGGCTCAGTCCTTCCGGTGGCAGCTCATCTTCGTGGAAGGTGATTTTATGGCTTTCCAGCACTTGTCCTACCATATTTGCCATTTCGCCTCCAGTTATGTTGCTGGGCACATAAGCTTCGCTCAGTATCTTCATTAAGGCATTCTTGTGAGCGTTAGAGCTCTGTAGAAGAGCTAGGATGGAGATCTGTGCTGGTGTTTTGTTTAATTGCTCAACGACCGAGTACTCCTTAGCTTGTATTTTCCTCCAAAGATCGTCGGGCCCAGTTTCAATAGGCCGTCCCGAGGCTTGCTTAATGGACTCAACTAAGTGTTCTGGGGTATAAATCCTCCCTGTTCTGGTCATTCCTTGTGCAGTAATTGTTTCTCCTGTCTTGGTCTTTCCTTTCCTCCTAGCTTCGGCAGTGTAATCCCATGGTATGGCATTTAAGTGGAATGGTGTTATGTCTGACATTGCCACTGGAATAGGCACCCTTGGGGGTAACACAACAACTTCAAAGGGTGCAAGTGCATTTGGAACTCCAAATTCAACCTCAATTGGCCCGGGCGCCTTTGCAGAAGGAGGCGCTTCAAATTCGAGAGGTATAAACATGTTTACTTCATCGTTCCTGGAGGGCTGATTCTGCACAACAATTGGGCTAAGTGTAACCGCTGGTTTCTTTGGTTCATCACCTTCAGCAATCAAACCTATCGACCCTTTGGGGTCCCAATCATCTTCGATCTCGATCATGTGAATGTTCCCACCTTTGTGGTCAGGCAGAGGGTTGTTGCGAACATTAGGAGCAGGCTCCTTTGCTACGATGACCTTATTGTTGATCAGGGTTTGAATCTTGTCCTTCAATGAGCGACACTCATCGAGGGTGTGTCCCTTCATGCCGGAGTGGTACGCACATGTCTTATTAGGGTTGACCCACTGGGAAGGATTCTCTGGAGTTATGGCTGGGATACGGGTGATGTAACCAGCAGTTTTAAGTCTCTCGTACAACTGATCAATTGGTTCAGCGATGACTGTGTATTGCTTGGGAGGTCTGCGGTCGAAATTTTGGCGGGTGGGAGGTGATTGGTAACGAGAGGGTTGAGCATTATAAGCTTGGTAGACAGGTGCTGGTTGAGAGTATCTGGGCGAGGTGGGTTGATATGATTGGTAGACGGGAGGTGGATTTGAATAGGAGGGTGCGGGTGCTTGGTAATTCGGGATAGGCTGATATGTAAGTGGAGGTGATAGGTAGGTGTGGTATTTTAGTGGTGATTTGGCTCCTTGTGCGACCATTACGGCACTCACATCTTTCTTCTTGGACGTGCCACCGGACTGCAAAGCCCTATTGGTGGCCTGTAATGCTTCAAGATTAGTAACCATACCATTCTTAATGCCTTCTTCGATTCTTTCTCCCATATTGATGATATCGGAGAACTTCTGACCCTCGATTAGCATCAACCTCTCGTAATATTGGGGATCTTGAGCCCGGACGAAGAACCTGTTCATCTGTTCTTCTTCTAGGACCGGCCTGACCTTTGCAGCTTCTGACCTCCAATGAGTAGCATACTCGCGGAATGTTTCGGTAGATTTCTTCTTCAAATTCTGGATGTAGAATACATCCAGTGCATTCTCTGTATTGAATCGAAATTTATCCATGAAATCCAAGGCCATGCCTACCCAGCTTGTCCATTTCTTGGGGTCCTGAATGAAGTACCAGGATAAAGCATCCCCCTTTAGACTTCTCATGAAGAGCTTCATACGGATCTTCTCATCCTTTCCGACACCGACCAACTTATCGCAATATGTCCTCAAGTGGACCCTGGGATCTCCTGTTCCATCGAACATTTCAAACTTGGGAGGTTTGTACCCCTCCGGAAGTTCAACATTTGGCTGAATGCAGAGGTCTTCATAATTTAACCCCTCGATACCTTTGTTACCTTCCACGCCCTGAACTCGGCTGGTCAATTTCTTGAGTTCTGCTGCTAAGTTTAAGGGATTCTTTGTCATCAGACTCAGGTGCACTTGAGATTGGTTGAGTATAATGGGGTACAATATCCACGTAAATAGGAGTGTTGTGGAGATGGTCATTTGTGGTGTTCAGTGGCTCGGGAATGAGTAGTGGAGTGTTGTTCGGAGTGTGGCATGCGTTGCAGTGTTGGGTATGAGTGGGTTGTATCTGTGGTTGTGGGGTGTTTTGTGGAGGTGCGGGATTCTGGGTGTTGACATCAGGAGCGGTGAGAGAAAATGACAGGTTCGCCAAGTTCCGAACCTGCTCCAGTTCTTCTTGGAACTTTAATAATTTTTGCTCAATTTAGGTAGCCATTTCCTTAGCAACCGGGGTACCCTGAGGAACCTCAATTTCCTTTCTGGCGCTCGGATCTCCCATTCTGCCTTTGTTCTTGTTCCGGATAGGACTCGAAGGAGGAGGAGGTGGAGGGCCCTTGGATCTTGTGGAGTATGATGATGATGCCAGAATGCACGAACTAACCTTTGGGGAGGGGAATAGAAAATAAAAGAAAAACAAAAGGTAGCAAGTTAGTGCATGTTATGAGGAAAAAATATTGCAGTATTTAAACACATTGTGCAAGAATATAAATCGCGTCCTAACTTTGGTGCCTCGTTGTGCCCAAGGTAGGCCTAGCGTCAAATAGTTTTGGAGAACTCATAATGCTAAATGCCTCATTTTGTTGATAAAAAATAACGAATCCAAAACGACTCTAAATAATAGAAAGTAAAATGTCACTATTGGCCATTGGCCTTATTACATTAAAATAAAGAATAAAAGGACTCCTAACTACTTGGTCCCTGAGGGACCTTCCCAAGATTTGGCCTCTTCGTCTCCCTCGAACAGCTTTACCAGCTCGCGTAGTCCTAGCAGCAAATAAGCTTGAGCCAAATGTCCGCCTGCATTTCCTTCAGCATTTTGGCAGTCTTCAATCCTCTTGACGAATTTCCCTTCCGGCTCCACTACACCCCGCTCCAAATACCCTAGTCGCTTGTTGGCGCTGACAGCCATATCTTTCCACTCCTCGATCAACTTCTGATGGGCTTCTTGTATTTCCTGGTGCTCACTTTCACACTCTCAAATTCTCTTGCGCAGTTGATAATACTTAACCCGTGCTTCAGCGTGTTCGTCGATATTCTGTGACCTCGAACGAACCCATGCCATTGTCTTCCAACCAACACGAATAGTGCGGCACACAACCGGCGTGATACTTGTCTGGCTCAATAGATTCTCTCCCCAAAACGAGTTTGCAGTGCCTCAAGTGCTGAGCTTGGCACCTGTGAGGGCTATCATCGTCCTGGAAATTAGCCCTGAAGTGACTCATTTTTTCGACCCTTGGTATGATTTGCTTTCTTCCGGCCTGCCTCATGGCTCGTAAGGATAAGTTCCTCTTAAACCAATTAGTATGAGAAACGGTGTGTCTCGGGATCGAACAATGAATTCATCCGTGGGGAACCACTCGACCATCCATTGTACCTGGTCTTCTTTTAGATTTTCAAATAATTCTACCCATCCTCTGGCGTCCTCTAGCTGAGCGAACATTTTAGTCATATGATTCATACGCCTTGGCTGGTGGAAGGCGATGTGATCATCCCAGTCTCTGCGTAGGATTTCCTGTCGGTATTCCCCTTTCTGGAGGTGTTCCATGAGCCAGAGCTGAAGTAATAAGTTGCAACCCTTAAAATGACTGCCCTATTGCTGACAGTTGTCCAAGGCGCGGTATATCTCGGCAATGATCATGGGCACTATGCTGAAAGTCTGCCCGCCAATTCCTTCCATCAAAGTCTTGGTTACCATGGCCAGTCTGGTGTGGATCCTAGCCTTCTTCATAGGGAACACCATCATTCCCAAAAAGCAAAACATAAAAACGAAGACCCTTCTGTGGACATGCCCCAATGAGGTGATAGCGAACTCATCTGAATAGGTGCGGTATGACTTGCTATGGCCATACCTCTCGTACAGATAGCCGAATGGGATGTAAGAGTCTTTCAAACAGGTTAAATCTGGGTTCTTCTTCAGTCCCATCATCCCATCATCTTAAGGAAACCCCTACCTTTGCGGTTCTCTGGCATAAGCAAACCCGGAGTCTCCCAAGGAATGCCAGCTAAACCTCCTATTTCTTCGAGCAAAGGAGTCATTTCAAGGTCCCCGAAGCGAAACACGGACTTGTCACTATCCCAGAATAATATCGCAGCCTCTATGATTCTGTTGTCAGGCTGAATTTCTAAAAGAGAAGGCAAATTCCCTAAGTAATTGGGGACAAGCGTCTGATCACTGGAGTGGAGGTCTTTCCACCAATTCAGCAGTCTTGGATGAATGTTGGTTACCATGCCAAATCTGGGGACTTCGTGCCTCATTTTCTGCAAAACAAAGCGTTAGACCCTCACCCCACCAGACTCGACTATTTAAACCAATAATTAGCATAGCAGCATTTAGTTCTCCAAATAAATGCACAGAACGTGATGTTGTCCGTTTGGGTTCCAAGGAAACCCGGTGGACTTTAGACAAGGCTATCCTAATGAGTCATTATGTGGACAACATAACTGTCTCAGCTAGGTTTGAGCATGATGCATGTACAGTTTAACGGAGTAAGGTTTCTATTGGGGTATTAGACAGGTACCCTTGAGCGGGCAACTCAAGAGGGAAAGGCACGGAACCGTCGACTGCATCGCTGATCGTCTGGTTTTACCGCAAATACGCCTTTGCCAAATTTAAGGGGTGATAGTATTGGAAGAGCGCAACTACTCATTATAAGAGTTGCTATAGTATTTGTTTGGCACGAGTGGAATATGATGTTGAAGATGCAGTTTACAAGAATGAAACAAATTGACATGTATTTTCACGTTCATACAATAAATGTTTACAATAATTGCTCAAAAATTACAACGGTATTGATGGAAAACGGTAAATGAAAGTAATTAAAGAAAAAGAAACAAAAGAAACAAGTCAGTTTCGAATAAAGGCATTAAACAAAAGCAATAAAAGAAAACAATAAAGTCACATATAACATGAAATGGTAAAAGCCTAAAGTTTTCCCCAGCAGAGTCGCCATGCTGTCGACGCCCCCTTTTTCTCGCGAAATCGGGTTTACGACATTTTTGGAAAAGACAACTTTATTCCCGTTTGGGAATTGGGTTTTGGAATTGAAGAGTCGCCACCTAATGATTATAGTGCATTAGGACACTTTAAGGAAGAGTTTGAGATGAAGAACCAGAGTTTGGGTAAGGGCTAGAAATTATCTCGAGGGGAAGGTGTTAGGCACCCCTCAAGATCCACTAGTGTGATTCCCGGCCATGTTACAATTGTGACTTTAAGTGCAAACAACAAGTAAACAAATAGAGGTCTCAAATAGAAGGGGATTGACACATAATGTTGCAAGTGAATTGAAAATTTTGAGAAAAATAAAGAAAGCAAAATTTTGAGGAAATGGTTTAAACAATTCTGAAAATAAACATAAACAAGTAAAGGGAAAGGGGGTCCTAGGTTTATAAATAATATGGATCACCACACACAACACCCGGTAACCGTTTATACACGTGGTGTTATCGCGTGGTCATCATATCCATATCTACCCTTCCCACCCCATTAAGGTATTAAAGCGCGGAATGTCTCGTTACTTATTACATGCTAGTACCCGTCCCAATCCTATCAATCCCGGAGGCATTTGGACTAACTAGTCCTAATGGGAGAGGGGTTGGGGCCTTTTGGAGAGTTTAAAGGACAAAATACTAAGGCGTCAATCAAAACACATAATGCAAGTAAAGAGGAAAGCAAATAAGCAAGTAGGGCTCACATAAGCCTCCTAAAATCAGATAAAGCCATAGAGTATAGCATGTCTTGCACGTACTGGTTTAGTCTTAAATTAAATTAAAGCGATGAGCGGACTGATTCAACACATATTTTTAGATAGGAAGTCTGCATTAGGCTTACTCGAATGCAGTTGTCTAAGACTGATCCAGTTGATTAGTTAAACCCTTTTTTGTCTATGTGTTGGATAGAACTACTAATTTTAAAACACAAGCTGATTTTAAAAGAAAATTTCAGAGTAACAAAAAAGGTTCAGAAAAAGGGTACGTGATTTAACAACTAAACGAGTTCCAGAATGCAGATCGGTTGGGAAATGTTTACCAGAGTTCATGCGAGTAGGTTTAGAAAGAAAAGTCGTTTGTTTTAGTAAAATCAACATTGTTTTGAATAAGTGAGACAATTTTTGATTCGAAATCCCTATAGGCATGCTTTCTATACGTGATACCCTTTTAAATACTAATGGAAGCCTTGTAAACCAAGATATCTACATATGCCATTTTATTATTAAACCTATCTGTTTGCTTAATGATGCTATTATATGCAGAGATGCAAACCCCTATAGGCATGGTATCTACATGCAAAATTCTTATGAGCAGGATATCTGTATGATATACAGAATTCTTATAGGCATGCTTTCTACATATGACAGTGCAGAATTCCTATGAGCATGATTTCTATATGTGAAAGTGCAGAAATCTTATAGGCATGATTTCTATATACAGATGCATAAACTTGTGAACATGATTTCTATGAAAGTGCAGAAAATCAGAAGCAAACCCTATAGACAGGATATCTATATGCTTAGTTGCAGGAAACGAATGTTAAATCCTATAGACATATTTTCTACGTGTGAAGTTGCACAAACCAGAAATAAAATCCAATAGGCATATTTTCTACCCTTTGTGCATAAAAGTAACCCCTCCCTTTTTCACTAAATCCCCATGAATTTATACAATTTATTACAGACCAGTAGAACAAAACTAAAACTAAAAGTACATCAGAAGCTATCAGCTACTTCCGAGCAGCCTAATTCAAACTTAGTGTCTAATAATATGAGATTGAACCACCTCCGAGATCAGATTTCCAAGGCCTTCTCTTATCTAGGGTGTTTCAGAGATCCAAGGGGTTTCAGGAACCCCAGGCAGTGCTTACACCCAAGATATTAATCAGAATGAGTTATAGTGCAGTGTGGAAGAGCCAACCCTCAAGTGTCCAAGTTCAGAGGGAACTCAGGGGTCCCAAGGCAAGGCTCACAAGAGAGGGGCAAAACTTAAATTCTAAGAATGAGTGTAAGTGCAATGGGGGGGTGGCGGAGGAATGCCAAGGCAGGCTGGTGGTCATGTCTAACCATGAGGTAGGCTGGCACACCCCTGACCAAACCTGTTGGCCAAACATTGGAGAGTGAGGACCTATGAAGGTCAAGCCATGGCCTGGGCAGTAATTAGAATGCTGTCAGGCCAAAGCTTTAACTCAACACACATAATAAGGGAATGGGGATGGGAAATTGAAAGAGCTTAGGACCCAAAGGGTCCAGTTCATGTCCATGGACAATAACTTCAGCTATATTGCCATGTTTTTGAACCATATCTCAAAACACATAAGGGGATATAGGAATGGGATTCATTACAAGAAATGGGCAGAACACATTACACAAAGATTAAATACTTCAGACATTAAAGTGAACATGGACATAAGAACTGGTAAGTAAACACATTGGGGTTGGGGCTAGAATTAAAACTAGGATATACCAGTTTCAGAAAGCAAAGAGAGCAGAAATCTTGTAACAGGACACAATACAAATAGCAAGAGTATATTTATGAGTGTGAGTCTGAGTTCAGAAAAAAGACTCGAGTGTTGGTCGTGTGTGTGTTAAGAAAGGAGCAGGTATTTATAGTTTGAAATCAGGCAGGGATCAAAGGTAAGAAAATAATCATGTATCAATTAGAATCAATTAGTAGCAGAAAATCCTTTGGTTGAGGAGTTCAAATTTTCACGGTAAAGGGCAGGAATTATTTAAGGAAGGAGATCAAGTAAACATATTGTCCATAGCATACAAATAAAGGGTAAATACATAGGGGTTTTAATTAAGGAAAGAAAATTTGAAACACACGGTTAAGTAAATAAGGCAAAAACAAAGTAAATCAATTAGTACATAGTAAATCAGGGAATCAGGGATTCAAAATCACTAATGAACCAAGTCAGAAATAAGGGAATCGAAAGGTTAAAGAGAGTTTTCAAATAAAACAAGAAAAGAATCAATCATGCTTACACAAGAAAGTCTGAAATCAGTCCCAAAATTCTAGAGGGACAACCGGTGTATATAAAGAATGCACAACATCGGGCGTGTGAGGTTAAATCATGACAAAGAGAAACAATAATGCTAGCGAAACATGATAGTCGTATAGGCTAATCAGAAGCATGCTAAAGAGTCAAGTAAACAGGGTCTCATAGATTTAAGCAAAAATTCAGAACCACATGGAGAAACAAAGTTTAAACAAAGACGAAACAACTTCAGGAACTCAAAGATTAGGGTTTTGAAACCAAGCAAGTTTAGAGATGAGAAGCACACAAAGCACGTAACAAGTGGCCTCAAACTCGAAAGAAACCCCCAAATTCTAGGGTTTTTACCATTAATCGGGTCTAGAGACGAAAACAAGCAAGTCAGGCAAAAGAATACTAACGAAATAAGTTCAGAATACTCAAAGGGACTGAGACCTTAAACATGTATTTCCCAGAAAACTTCATGAGAGCATAATAAAAGAAAAATCATGCAAAATACAGTAGGGGAAGTCATAAGAGAAAGATAGAAGAAAACACAGCAGAAGAAAACACATAAGAATCATAGTAGAGCAT
>NC_031995.1:72063274-72072344 GCF_001879085.1 Nicotiana attenuata | reverse complement strand
CGCCTTTGGATGAGTTGGCGATATTTCAGCCCATGAAGGATGCAGTGGCATGTGGCGATCTTTCAGCCGTGCAAATGTAGTATGTGGCGATCTTTCACCCGTGCAAATGCAGAATGAGGCGATCTTTCAGCCGTGCAATGTGGCGATCTTTCAGCCATGCAATGTAGTATGTGGCGATCTTTCAGCCGTGCAATGCAGTATGTGGCGATCTTTGAGCCGTGCAAATATGGTATGTGGCGATCTTTCAGCCGTGCAAATGCGGTATGTGGCGATCTTTCAGCCGTGCAATGCGGTATGTGGCGATCTTTCAGCCGTGCAAATGTAGTATGATGCGATCTTTCAGCCGTGCAAATGTGGCGATCTTTCAGCCGTGCAATGTAGTATGTGGCGATCTTTTAGCCGTGCAATGCAGTATGTGGCGATCTTCCAGGCGTGCAGATGTAGTTAGAGTAGAGCTTAACCTCGGAAGGTAGAATGGTAGCCTTATGCAAGTTGGAAGGCAGAATAGTAGCCTTATGCAATGCAAATGCAGATAGAGGTAGAGCTTAACCTCGGAAGGCAGAATAGTAGCCTTATGCAAGTTGGAAGGCAGAATAGTAGCCTTATGCAATGCAAATGCAGATAGAGGTAGAGCTTAACCTCGGAAGGCATAATAGTAGCCTTATGCAAGAAATAAAATAGCAGATGACAGTCTAGTTTCTTAGCTGATAGCAGATTGCGGCGTGGTGATTACTGGGAGCGTTGTGACATACGGAACATTATGGGTGCGTGCTGATAGCAAATGTTGGTAAGTGCAATGATTCGGAGAATCGGGTTCTTGAACAATGTTTGTTCTATGAGTGTATAGTATGTTCAATGATTTCGTAACCCTAGTGCCTGCATCCAAAGAAAATTCGTGAGTTTTGTAAAGGGGAAGGTTAGTTCGTATCCTTGCTGGCTTTGCTTGACTCGTTTGGCTTTGATCTGGTGATATCGCCTGTATTATTGGGGTAGCATTGCTAAACGAAGCAGTTTCAGTAATAAGCACGCATGATTTTTGTAAAAGTATGACATAAATGTATAATTAAAATTAAAATAGTTTTTTTTAGATGAGTCGTCGAATGTGATGCAATCCAGGGCATTGCAACCCCTCCTGCTATGGAATTTTGAGGGTCCTCCTCAAAATTCTGCCCAAGTTTGATGGGTTAACATTTTTGACTGCTGCTCGTGCGGCGATCGACTGAAATTACTTCGGAATTTTGAGGGTCCTCCTCAAAATTCTGGCCCATTGTCCAATTTCGGGGAAAAATAAAATTTTATTGAATTTTGACCGAACCCATAGGGCTGCCTACGTATCCCCTCTTAAACGGGAATCAGGTCAGGCGTAGTTCAATTACATCATATAGGGAAAATATAAAGCTCACACATAGTAACGCTTGACTGCATCTGAATTGATCGGCTTTGGCCAAACTTCTCCGTCCATTTCTACAAGTATGAGGGCTCCTCCTGTCAGAACCCGGTGGACCATGTATGGGCCCTGCCAATTGGGAGAGAACTTCCCCTTGGCTTCATCTTGATATGGAAAAATTTTCTTTAACACCAGCTGCCCCAATATGAATTGTCTTGGTTTGACTTTCTTGTTGAAGGCTCTGGACATTCGGTTCTGATAGAGCTGACCATGGCAGACTGCATTCATTCTCTTTCCGTCTATAAGGGCTAGTTGTTCATAATGACTTTTCACCCACTCTGCGTCGTCGAGCTCAGCTTCCTGTATGATCCTTAGGGAAGGAATTTCTACCTCAGCGGGAATGCCAGCCTCCGTACCGTAAACCAGCATATAGGGGGTTGCCCTGGTTGATGTGCGGACTGTGGTGCGATATCCCAATAGAGCAAATGATAACTTCTCATGCCACTGTTTATGCTTCTCTATCATTTTCCTCAATATCTTCTTGATATTCTTGTTGGCGGCCTTTACAGCTCCATTCATTTGTGGCCTATAGGCTGTGGAATTCTTGTGTTTGATCTTGAAGTTTTCACACATAGATTTCATCAAGTCGCTGTTGAGGTTGGAGCCATTATCAGTAATAATTGAATCTGGAATCCCGAATCGACAAACAATGTGGTCGCGGATAAAGTCTGCCACGACTTTCTTAGTCACTGCTCTGTAAGATGCTGCTTCGACCCATTTGGTGAAATAATCGATTTCTACTAGGATAAACCTGTGCCCGTTGGAAGCGGCAGGCTCGATTGGTCCAATAACATCCATTCCCCAAGCGACGAACGACCAAGGTGAGCTTGTTCCATTAAGTTCATTTGGAGGTACCTTTATCATATCTGCATGTACTTGACAGCGTGGCATTTCCGGACATACTGGATGCAGTCCATTTCCATAGTCATCCAAAAGTAACCAGCTCGGAGTATCTTCTTTGCTAAGACAAAACCGTTCATGTGTGGACCGCAGGTCCCAAAATGAATTCCTTCTAGTAGCCTGGATGCTTCCTTTGCGTCGACACACCTTAGTAATCCCAAATCGGGAGTCCTCCTATATAGGATTCCTCCGCTATGAAAGAAGTTGTTGGACAATCTCCGAAGTGTGCGTTTCTGAGTAGGATTTGCCAGCTCTGGGTACTCTCCTTTTGCCAAATATTCCTTGATATCATGAAACCAAGGCTTTCCATCTGCTTCTTCTTCAACATGGGCACAGTAAGCTGGCTGATCATGGATCTTTACTGGAATGGGATCAATGAAATTCTTGTCTGGATGTTGTATCATAGACGACAGGGTAGCCAATGCGTCGGCGAACTCATTCTAGACTCTGGGAACATGTTGGAACTCCGTCTTCATGAACATTTTCCTCAATTCCTGTACATGATGCAGATACGGGAGTATCTTGGAGTTCTTGGTTGCCCATTCTTCACGCACCTGATGTATGAGCAAGTCTGAATCTCCAATTACTAGCAGCTCTTGAATGTTCATGTCAATGGCCATTTTGAGCCCTAGGATGCAAGCTTCGTACTCGGCCATATTGTTGGTGTACGGGAACCGGAGTTTGGCGGACACCGGATAATGCTGACCGGTTTCTGATACTAGGACTGCTCCTATTCCAACTCCTTTGAAATTTGCTGCTCCATCGAAAAACATTCTCCAACCGTCATAGGATTCTGCAATATCTTCTCCTATGAATGATACCTCTTCATCAGGAAAAGACATTTACAGGGGTTCGTATTCTCCATCCACGGGATTCTCGGCGAGGTGGTCTGCCAGTGCTTGTCCCTTGACCGCTTTCTGAGTTGCGTAAACAATGTCGAACTCACTCAACAGGATTTGCCACTTTGCTAGCTTGCCGGTGGGCATGGGCTTCTGAAAGATGTACTTCAAAGGGTCCATCCTTGATATGAGATATGTAGTATAGGCGCAGAAGTAATGCCTCAGCTTCTGAGCTACCCAAGTCAAAGCACAACAGGTGCGCTCTAACAGAGAATACCGGGCCTCGTACGGGGTGAACTTCTTACTGAGATAATAGATGGCCCGCTCCTTCCTCCCTGTTTCATCATGCTGCCCCAGAACGCAATCGAAAGCTCCATCCAATACTGCGAGGTAGAGTAATAGGGGTCTACCTGGCTTAGGCGGGACCAAGACTAGTGATGTTTACAAGTACTCCTTGATTCTGTCGAAGGCCTTTTGGCAGTCATCAGTCCATTTGGTGGCAGCGTCCTTCTTCAACATCTTAATGATTGGCGCACAAATAACCGTAGACTGTGCTATGAATCGGCTGATGTAATTGAGCCTTCCTAAGTAACTCATCACGTCCTTCTTGTTCCTTGGCGGTGGCAATTCTTGAATAGCTTTGACTTTTGATGGATCCAGTTCTATTCCGCGGCGACTCACAATGAACCCAAGCAATTTCCCAGCAGGAACCCCAAATGCGCACTTCGCGGAGTTCAGTTTCAGGTTGTACCTCCGCAATCTGTTGAAGAATTTCCTCAAATCTTCCATGTGATCAGTGGCCTTCTTGGTCTTGACGATGACATCGTCTACATATACCTCAATCTCCTTGTGTATCATATCATGGAAAATGGTAGTCATGGCCCTCATGTAGGTGGCTCCTGCATTCTTCAGGCCAAACGACATCATCTTGTAACAGTACATTCCCCATGGTGTAATGAAAGCCGTTTTCTCAGCATCTTCTTCATCCATCCAGATCTGGTGATAACCCGCGAAACAATCTATAAATGATTGCAACTCATACTTGGCTAACCATGTAGGGTATTCTACTACCCTGAGAACCTTAGCTTTGATTTGCTTAGTGACTTCTTCCTTGATTTTCAAACTTATATCAGGCTTGAATTTTCTGAGCCTTTGCTTTACCGGCGGGCATGCTGGATCGGTTGGCAGCTTGTGAGCCACAATAGACGTACTCAGACCAGTCATGTCATCATATGACCGGGCGAATATGTCCTCATATTCCCTTAGAAATTCTGTGTATTCCTTCATTTCTGATGGGGATAAGTGAACGCTGATTCGTGTTTCCTTGACGTTTTCTGCATCTCCCAGGTTAACAATTTCGGTCTCGTCCAGGTTGGACTTAGGTTTGTTCTCAAAGTTCTCAACTTCTTTGACAATCTCCTCTGGTATGTCATCTTCCTCTGAATCAATGTCTATTTGTTGCGTTGTCTCATTGCATGTCACAGTCATTGGTTCATCAAGATAAGTAATAGTAATGTTGTATAAGTAAAGTAAGGAGAAAATGATAGAAATAAATATTAATTCATTGGTAAAAATCAAACATGCTTTGATAAACTGAATAATTGTTTTGAACATTGAAGATCTTATTGCGGAAATTGAAAAATACGAAAAATCATTTAGTAAATAAAACAGTGAATAGGGCTTGTTTAGCCTTGCTACCCCGAGGCTCGTCGGGCTCTGGTTGTCCTGATGGTCCAGTTATTGAGGCATGCTCCTTTGCTCACGGCCTGTATGGAAGGGCTTTCCTCCCCCTCCTCCTCGATAATAACACAGCAGTCCATGTCATTGTCTTCTAGGAACAAGTTCTTCACTGCTGCCAGTGCTTCTTCTTCGTCTGACCCGTAAACCACGTCGGCTTGTTGGAAAGTCTGCTCCAAACGCGATATTGGCTGCTCCAGTGGATAGTAAGGACCGCGCCATGGTGGAGACCAGTTGTTGAATTCTTCCCAGGTGTACTCATATCCCAGACCGAAAGTAGTGCCGTGTTTCTTGAGTTTTATGGGTTTAGCGATTCCTTGGAGGTTCTTTCCGAGCCCCTTGCCAGGTTCGTACCCATTCCAATTCAGTATACTCTCAATTTTGCTATCCCACCATTTATCTTTGTCAACAGCATTTACCCGTTCAATGTGGTGGTAAGTCTCTCTACCTAGCTTCCTTCTCCCTCCTATCACTGGAATGGTCTGACGACTGTATATAGGGTTGCTACCGTCGCCGTGAATGATCACTTCCTGGTGATTCCATTCGAATTTTACTGCCTGATGCAGTGTTGAAGCTACAGCCCCAGCAGCATGAGTCCAAGGTCGTCCTAGCAACAGGTTGTAGGACGCTGGCACATCTATCACTTGAAAATCAACCTCGAACCAGGTTGGTCCCATTTGCAGATACAGACTAATCTCACCGATGGTGGACCTCTGAGACCCATCAAAAGCTTTCACATTGATTGCTCCTTCTTTTATCTCATGCAGCCCTTTGCCCAACTTCTTGAGTGTTACTAGTGGAAAAATGTTGAGGCTGGATCCTCCATCGTCAGGATTCTGGTGATAAAATAGTCCTCGCATTGCACGGTGACGTGCAGTGCTTTGTTGTGTCCCAACCCTTCAGGTGGCAGCTCGTCCTCATGAAATGTGATCTTATGGCTCTCCAACACTTGTCCTACCATGTTAGCCATTTCCCTGCCAGTGATGTTGCTTGGTACATATGCTTCACTCAGCACCTTCAACAGAGCGTTCTTGTGCGCCTCGGAATTTTGTAGCAAAGTAAGAATAGAGATTTGCGCAGGCATTTTGTTCAACTGGTCGATGACCGAGTATTCCTTGGCTTGTATCTTTCTCCAAAGATCGTCTGGACCTGTCTCAATGATGGGTGGCCGGTTGGAGGCCTGCGTTCTTGACTCGGCTAGATGTTCCGGGGTATAAACTCTACCAGTTCTCGTCATACCCTGTGCGGCAACAGTCTCTTCGAACCTAACATTGCCTTTCCTTCTTGCCTTGGATGTATAGTCCCAGGGTACAGCCTTTGTATGGAATGGTGTCATGGTTGACATCGCCACTGGGATCAGTGTGGCTATCCTTACTCCGAACGGAGCATGTGCCTTGGGTGGTAAAACTGCAACTTCAAATGGTGCGGGTGCATTTGCCGGAGACATGAATTTGACCTTAATTGTTGCTAGTGTCTTTGCAGATGACGTTGCTTCAAACTCAAGTGGCACAGACATATTTACCTCAGCGTCCCTGAATGGCTGAATCTGGACTATGATTGGATTAAGAGTAACTATTGGCTTCTTTGGGTCATCAACTTCTATGATCAACCCGATTGACCCCTCGGGGTCCCAATCGTCCTCTATTTCAATCATGTGAATGCCTCTACCCTTATGGTCTGGTAGAGGGTTATTGCGGACGTTTGGAGCGGGTTCCTTCACCACAATACTCTTGTTATCAATTAAAGTCTGGATTTTATCTTTCAAGGAACGACATTCATCGATGGTGTGCCCTTTCATGTCGGAGTGGTATGCACAGGATTTGTTTGGGTTAACCCACTGAGAAGGGTTCTCAGGGGTTGCAGCAGGGATGGGGGTGACATAACCAGCAGCTTTGAGTCTCTCGTACAACTGGTCAATAGGTTCAGCGATGGCTGTATATTGTTTTGGAGGTCTGCGATCAAAATTTGGTCGGGGTCTAGGGAAGTTCTGACGTGCAGGAGGTGATTGATAGTGGGATGGTTGAGCATTGTAGGTTTGGTAGACATGTACGGGTTGGGAATATCTGGGCGAAGTAGGCTGATATGTGGGAGGCGGAGGTTATTGATAAGTGGGTGGTGGAGCATGATAGGAGGGTGAGAGTGCTTGGTAGTTCGGAGTGGGCTGATATGTGAGTGGAGGTGTTGGGTAAGTTTGGTATTTGATAGGAGATTTGGTCCTTTGTGCAACCATCACGGCTCCTACGTCCCTTTTCTTGGACACACCACCGGACTGCAAGGCCTTATTTGTAGCTTGCAAGGCCTCGAAGTTTGTAACCATACGACTTTTGATACCCTCTTCAATCCTTTCACCCAGTTTGATAATGTCGGAAAATTTGTGGCTCTCGATCATCATTAGTCGTTCATAGCATTGCGGGTCTTGGGTCCAGACAAAGAATTTGTTCATCTGTTCCTCCTCTACGGCAGGTCTGACCTTAGCAGCTTCGGTCCTCTAGCGAGTAGCATACTCGCGAAATGTTTCTGTAGGCTTCTTCTTTAGATTCTGAATATAGAACACATCCGGCGCATTCTCTGTGTTAAACCTGAACCTGCCCATAAAGTCGGACGCCATGCCTACCCAGCTTGACCACTTCTTTGGATCTTGGCTGATGTACCAAGATAGCGCATCTCCTTTCAAGCTCCTCATGAACAGCTTCATGCGGATTCTCTCGTCTTTCCCTACTCCAACCAGCTTGTCACAATACGTCCTCAAATGGACCCTTGGATCGCCTGTACCGTCAAACATCTCGAGCTTCGGAGGTTTGTACCCCTCGGGCAGTTCGACATTGGGCTGTATGCAAAGATCTTCATAGTTCAGTCCCTCAATTCCTTTGTTTCCTTCAACACCTTGAATCCGGCTAGTCAATTTCTTAAGTTCCTCAGCCAGGTTCCTGATGAGCAAGTCTTTATCATCAGACTCGGGTGTGCTTGAGATGGGTTGGGTGGAGTGTGGCATGGTCTCCACGTAGATGGGGGTGTTATGGTGGGTGTAAAAGTGGTCATTTGTGGAATTTTGGAGTTCTCGGATGAGTAGTGGAGTATTATTTGAGAGGTGGCGGGTGTTGCATTGGATATTTGGTGGAATAGTGTGAGGAGCGGGGTGATTCTGTTGCTTCGGGATGTTTTGAGGTGGTGTAGGGTTCTGAGTATCGGGAAAGGTGATATCTAGGGTGCTGAGGGAAAATGACAGGCTTGCCAGATTCTGGACTTGATCGAGCTCTTCCTGGAATTTCAGCAATTTCTGTTCAAGTTGGGATACATTTTCCTTAGGAACCTGAGTACCATGACCATTAGTGGCCTCTCCCCATTCAGTTGAATTCTTCTTTCTGACGTTGTTCAAATCTTCCATCTTGCCTTTGTTCTTGTTTTTGACAGGACTAAGAGGAGGAGTGGGTGGAGGGCCCCTGGATCTCGTTGAATAGGATGATGTTGCCAGAGTGCACGAACTAACCTTTGGGGAGGTGAATAATAAAAACAAAAATAAAAACAAAAGGTAACCAAGTCACTGAAGATCATAAAGAGTATTGCAGTATTTAAACACATAGTGCGGGAATGTAAATCGTGTCCTGATTTGGGGACCTCTTTATGCCTGAGGTGGGCCTAGTGACAAATTGATTTGGAGAACTTAGGATGCTAAATGCCTCATTTAATTGATAAAAATAGACGAATCCCCAAATTGACACTAAATAAACAGGAAATGAAAATCACTAATGGCCATTGGCCTTATTACATTTTATAAAGCGAAAAGAAAAACTCCTATTACTTGGTCCCAGAAGGACCTTCCCCAGATTCGGCATCCTTGGCTCCGTCGAACAGCCTTCCCAACTCGCGAAGTCCCAGCAATAGGTAAGCCCTGGCTAGATGTCCGCCTTCGGTTCCTTCAGCATTTTGGCAGTCTTCGACCCTCTTGAGAAACTTTCTCTCTAACTCCACTATGCCTCGTTCCAAGTATCCCAGTCGCTTGTTGGCACTGACAGCCATGTCCTTCCATTCCTCAATTAGCTTCTGGTTAGACTCTTGTATCTCGCGGTGCTCGTTTTCGTACTCCCGGATTTCTTTGCGCTAGTTTGGTTGTATTTTGACCCTGTGCCTTCGGGCCCTTTTCATCTAT
>NC_031995.1:72060312-72060850 GCF_001879085.1 Nicotiana attenuata | reverse complement strand
TTACTCTAAATGACAGAGTTAAACATAGACAGACTAAAAAAAGGTCCTATAGGACATATTATCTAAATGTTGAATTAATCATACAGAAACAGGTCCTATAGGCATGTTCTCTAAATGCAGAGTTAAACATGCAGACACAAAAAAGGTCCTATAGGTATATTATCTAAATGCTGAATTAATCATACAGAAAACAGGTCCTATAGGCATGTTCTATACCCTTCTAATAGTTAAACATGCATAATTACCCAGCCCTTTCCACTAACCAATCCCAAAAAAGGAGACTCACCTCGCTCCGAAGATCCATAACCGGCATTCCACGCCCTTCCGAAGACTCCAATTGATGCACCACGCTCCAAAACTAGCCAACGGTTACGCAAATCCATTAATATATGCACAATTGTTCATTACAATCTAATTTATAGCAATTCCTAACTCCGATCGAAAAGTTGACCAAAATGCCCTCGGGCCCACGTGCCCGGAATCCAAAATTTTTTGAAGATAAAGATTACCCATGACCTTAGGAACTCAAATATATAAT
>NC_031995.1:71982887-72060212 GCF_001879085.1 Nicotiana attenuata | reverse complement strand
ATAGTTAGTTTAATTCAGTAATTGTATCAATAATTCTTTAAGTTTAGTTTTCAATTCATTAGTAAGATTAGCTTGATTAGTTGGCATTGATTAGTTTAATCGATTGGGTTATAGATGATAATGGTAATTTGGTAAATTGAGACCAAGATCAAGGGTTAATAATTGCAAAATAGGTTCAGGGGTTAGTAATTTTAGGATGAATTCAAGGGTAGCTTAGACATTTAGGATTAGATAGCACATGGTAGTTGAAACTAGAATCTTCTAGGACCTTCCAAAGTAGGACTTCAATGTAATTTCAGTAATTGTAGTGTGCTAACTTGTGACACAAGTCAGAAAATGAGGGATTAAGTAGCAAAAAGGAAAGTTGGAGAGGGACTAAAATGAAATAACTGAATCCCTAAGGCTGCCCTAGTAACTTGCCTATAAAGGCATTGTTACTTGAGGCTCAATTCAGATTTGGAGGGGCTAAAATTCCTAAAAGTTCTAGGCGGCCAAAATTGCTAGAAAAGACTGTTCCATTGCTGATGCTCTGATTTTTTTTAAACTTCTCTAATTCTGGAACATTTTTGGTTCATTTAGGGCTTAGAAAAAATAGATTGGAGTTGGTTCTAAGGTCTGATGTTGAAGTTTTGGGTCTGCACTTAAGTGAAATCGTTTTGGAGTAGGTTGTTTGAACACTGTTTTGGTTTTAAGACTGGTTTGCTGGGGTATTTCCTGCTGTTGACTACTGTTGGCTTTTGCTTGTTGCCTCACTTCTGCTCATTTTCTTTGTCCAATTTCCAGGTATTCCTTGATTCTCTAAGGGTTGAGATGAAAAATAGGAAGCTGTAATTGTTTGAAGAATACATGAATGAATGGTTGATCTATCAATCGTCTGCTTTAAAATTCCTGAAGTTAGTAGTGTAGTATGATGGCATGTAATCTAGTTCATTCATAGTAGTGATGTTAATTCATGTTGCTTGTCATTCCGTTGGAAACTCATAGCTCGTTAGTATGGTAGAATACTCGAGAAATTGTGTACATGGACTGTTGGACTCATATATATTCTATTTGGTAGTGATAGCTTTAGTATAGTTTAATTTCAGTAATCTATGTTGAATTTTTCTCAAGGTTTACTGTCATATTAATTTAATTGTTAGATTTGAAATATTGTATAAGTCGGAAAGCGATTTTAGGACTAATGTGTATGTGCTGATGCTGGGGTTAATTATACACCTAATAGATGTTTGAAACAGTTCGATATCTGATTCCCATAGTCTTAGTTTTGAGGGCATCGGACTAGAGCTTTGAATATGCAACAAATGAAAGAAAATCCAACCGTTTCTTTAGTTTTTAACCTGTTAATTAATATAGTTTGTCCACTTATTTACAATTTAAAAGTAAAGCGAAAGGGCTGGCCTTATTTTATTAAGTTTGGGGCCTGAAGGGGATTCGATCTTGAGCCCCCAACTTCAATTTTACTTCAAATTGGGCTCATCCTTGGACCCAAAGTGCTGAAAGACTGGGTCCAACGTTGACCCAGCTGCATAACAAGCAAGCCCAAGTATTATGGATACTTGTGTTAGCCCCCCAGAAATTCAGTACTGAGTCCCTTGTTTAAGCCACTGAAGTTGGACTCAATTTTAAGCCCAAAACTGGGCAAGTTTTAACATGAGCTGTATTGTCCTTTTTTCCTGGGCCAATCTTTCAGGCCCAAAATCGCTGGAAGCCGAAATCCGTTAAAATCACATTAGGAACATGGGAATCAATTTGCAAATATAGATTTAGGTTCTCGAGTTAAGTGGCGGACTCAAATTAAGAGGGTTCTCCCTTTTGTTTGAATTCGGACTTGAATTCGAGCCCCGGATTTATAAATGCAAATTAATTAGGGCCCTTTTTAGAGACAACACTGTAATAGAAAATCATAGTTTCTTTAGAATACCCTTTAAATAAAACATGACATGAGCCTCGCCGCATAAAACATACAAATTGCGGGGCCCTCATTAAATACTATGTTAAAATATTTTAGAAATCGGGTAAGCCATTTAGCAAATTTCCATGATCTCCCGCAAAGATACCAACACGCTAGTCGCTTTAGGCGCGTTGTTTAATAATTTTACCTTCCTAAACTCGGGTGCGCATTTCATGCAACCCAAATCCAAATCCCAAAACGTTGAATAAGAGGTGTTGAGGATCCGGGTGCATTTCATGTGACGTGATCCAAAAACACGCTCTTAAACGGCGTTCACTTTCGTAAAAAACAAAATAAACTAAAAGCGGTAAATAATCTTAAAATTGCACTATAGGTTTAAATATGTATAAAAACCAGATTTTAGCCATTTATAATAATTTAAGCGACCGTGCTAGAACCACGGGATCCGGGGGTGCCTAACACCTTCCCTCGGGTCAACAGAATTCCTTACACAGAATTTCTGGTTCGCAGACTCCAATTGGGGAGTCGAAATTTTCCTCGATTTGGGATTTAAATTAAATCGGTGACTTGGGACACCAAAAGCCAATCCTATCCCAAGTGGCGACTCTAAAAATAAATAAATGATCCCATTTCGAATAATGTCACTTTAAATGGAAAAACTCCCTTATACATTTATCATTCGGGATAGGTGTGTAAAAAGGAGATGTGACAGTCCCTTTTTAAGTTTTCATTTTAGCTTAGGGGTCCCTAGATTCTTAGCTTGTTCCCCAAGTTCTAATACTTAACAATCCAAAATTCCACTAGAGACCCTCACTAGAAGCTTCTCAGTTTGTTATGAAAGATTCCCTAACCCTCAAATGCCTAAACTACCCTCCCAAACCCTGATATTTACAGTAAGAAACCAGGCGGGTCAAGGTTGACCCAAAGCTCAACTCCTACATTGGGCTTAGCCAAATTGAATCAGGTCCTATGCTGGGCTTCTGATTTTGAAATCCAAATCATAAAAATTGGATCAGCTCTTTTGGAGAAGAGACGGGAGTCTCTTAAAATGAAAATAAAAGGAATGAGACCAACCTAAACAACTAACCAAAGAACATAATCACGCAGAAACTGATTTTAACTGAATTAAAATTAAATTGACCACATAAAGAAATACAAGAAACAGGAAAAAAAGACGAAAAAAATGAAGAAAAAGAAATGAAGGAAGGAGTATACTGATTTTGGCCGGAACGAATCGACGAAGGTACGAGCTTGATGAGGCATCGACTAGAATCTGACATTTTTTGAAACGGACCAAAGATGATGCCAATTGACTGTTCTTGCCAAGAACAAACAATTGGCATAAACTTCGGCACGCATCGGGCTTCAAAGGTCATTGAAATCAGCAAAACAATGATTTTAGGTTTCTTTTGCTCTTTTTTTTTTTGAATTTCAGATCCGAAATTAATGCAAATGAGATGGGATTTTTGGGTAATTGGTGGTGGGATGAGGATCAGGGGGGGCTAAGGATTGTGAGGTGAAATTTTGAAGCAATTTGGAGCATCGCCGCCGCCGCGAGCGATTTCCGGCAGGCGGCCGGTGGCGGCGATCTATGGAGACGAGAGATGTAGGTGGAGGGGCTGTGTGGGGATAGGTTTAAGGTTATTTGGACATATTAACGTAATTGGGGGGGCGATAATTGACCGTTGGATGAGAGCAATGAAGAGCTGGGATTTGTTTTTAACTCTTGAACTCGAAACGACGTAGTTTCACTCTTGCACTACATCGTTTCGAGGATTGGTCGACTGACTGGGTCTTGGGCCATGTGGGGCGGGTTTTTAATGGGTTTGGAGGGGAGATTCGCTTGGGCTGGGGGGTAGAAGAATTAATGTTGGCCGAAAACTGATTTTTTCCTTTCCTCTTTTGTTTTCTTTTCTTCTTTTTATTTTTTTCAAAATTAAACTAAGATCTAAATTAATTCCTAACACCTAATTATCCTAAAAATAATAACTAAACCTAAATAATAATTAACAAATTAACACAAAAGCTACTCAAAAATCAAGACTAAAATTAAAGGTGCAAATTACACTATATTTTGTGATTTTCCATTTTATAAAATAATTTAATTACTGGATAATTCTAAAGATGCAAAATTAGCTCCCAAATGCATATGCAAAACACTTTTTTGTATATTTTTTACTAATTAAAATGCACAGACAAAATGCAAACAACTAATAGAAAATGCCACGAAAAATCCACAAAATTGCAAACATTGAAAGAATTTATTTGGTTTTGAATTATGGGAGTAATTCATATAGGGAAAGAATCACGTGCTCACAATATGAACGTTATTCAAAAGAAAAGAAATTACCAGTGCATCATTATGTGGTTGGGACGAGGTTTCGATATCTTCTTCTCTAAATATAAAAGCGTCTCTGGGTACATAGCTCCGAGTTTGCTTTTCCGTTGTGATGGACACTTTGGCCCATTTGAACACGGGTCCCTGTAGGACATCGGTTTCTCCAATGATCATGTGAATGATGTGTTGAGGTTCTTCTGGTCCGCTCTTTCCATGAACCCCGATATCGTTGTTTTCTTGTGCATTTGCTAAGTTAGACATTTTTGACCTGGAATCAAAGATCCTTGGACAAGAAAAAGTGTGAAGAATAACTTATGTTTTCAGGAAACTAGCACCAAATCAATCACTATTATTTTTAGCCCCACAGTAGGCACCAAACTGTTTACCTTGAAAATGGTAACTACAATTATATTTGATTTTTTGGCTCTAAAAATATGTGATTTATTTTAATACTAGCTGTTACGCAATGGATGCTAAGTGTAAGTAAAGAAAATAAGAAATGCAAACCAATAGGGTCACAAGGCTAGGCCTCGAGCTGGCTGGAGCAGTGCCTCGAGGTCTAGATGGGGCTAATAGCAATGAACAATTGATGAAGAATAAATGATAATGAAGGCCTCAAAGATGGTCTTTTGCGGTTAATAATGAGCAATAACTGAACAATGAATGAACAATGAAAAGAATAACCAATAAATGTGTAGAACAATTGTTTAAGCAAACAGCAGAGAAAGTTGTATTGTATTCAATGTGAGTGTATTCAATAATAATCCGATCCTTTTACAAGATGGCAGGGGTCCCCTTTTTATAGGAAGGGGGATCCTAACATAGTTCATGTCTAATAATGATGGGAAAAGGCTATTGGTACAGCTGTATAATAGCTCAGTACTGATTTGTCCCATTCTTGCAGGCCCTGTCAGTTCTGATCACGTGCCCTTGGGAATCTCTCCACCTTTCCATGATGGTCATCGATTTTCATGCTGCCTCGAGGTATGCTATGATGAGTCTTCGATATACCCCCTCGAGGCGAGTTCTTCGAGGACCAGCCCTAGACCGTGCTCCGAGCCTATCGAGGCCGAGCTCGAAATTCCATAGAAGCCTCGAAATCGACCTTCCTTGATTTTTACCGTATACATTCACGCCGGACTTAACAGCCGAAGTCGAAAGGGAATTGTTGTTAACCTCGGGGACTTAATCGGGAATATGGACCCTCTTTATTGACGGTGCCTCGAACGCCAAGGGGTCCGGACTAGACATCTTATTGAAGCCGCCTACGGGTAACATAGTTAGGCAATCTATTAGAACTGTGAAATTGACTAACAATGAGGCCAAATATGAGGCCATGATTAGAGGTCTTGAATTGGCTAAAAGCCTGGGGGCCGAAATGGTCGAAGCTAAGTGCGACTGCCTCCTTGTGGTAAACAAAGTCAAATGGTACATTCGAAGTAAAACAGGAACAAATGCGGAGGTACTTAGACAAATTACAGGTGACGCTACATCGATTCAAAGAATGGACCCTACAACACGTGCCCCGGGATCAAAATAGCGAAGCCGATGCTCTGACTAACTTGGGGTCTCGGTTGATGACGATGAATTCAGCTCAGGAACGATCGTGCAACTCATGAAATCGGTAGTGGAAGAAGGTGACGCCGAAATAAACTAGACAAGTTGGACTTGGGACTGGAGAAATAAGTATATAGACTACTTGAAGACTGGGAAGTTTCCCTCAGATCCTAACGAGTCGAGAGCTCTGCGCACGAAGGCGGCCAGGTTTAGCTTTTCCGAAGGAACTCTATATAGAAGAACATTCGATCGCCCACTCACCATATGCTTGGGGTTGGGGGACACCGAATACGTCTTGAGAGATGTTCATGAGGGCACCTGCGGAAACCATTCGGGGGCAGAGTCTTTGGTTTCAGAAGATAATCAGGGCCGGCTATTACTAGATCGACAATGAAAAAGATGTAAGGGACTTTGCACGAAGATGTGACGGCTGTCAGAGGCATGCTTCGCTGATCTATCAGCCCGGAGAACTACTACACTCGGTCTTGTCACCTTTGCCGTTCATGAAATGGGGAATGGACATTGTCGGTCCCCTGCCATGGGCACTTGTAAGGCTCAATTCACATTGTTTATGATTGACTATTTTTGTATATGGGTCGAAGCTCAAGCGTTCGAGAAAGTTTGAGAAAAAGAAGTCATCGATTTTATTTAGGACCACATAATATGATGATTCGGAATACCGGCCAAGATCGTGTGTGATAATGGGAAGCAGTTCATCGGTGGCAAGGTAAGCAAGTTCTTCTAAGACCACAAGATCAAAAAGATTTTATCCACAGCCTATCACCTTAGTGGGAACAGACTGGCGGAATCCACAAACAAGAACATACTTCAAAACCTGAAGAAAAGGTTGACCGATGCCAAAAAGAGATAGAAGGAAATTCTGCCCGAAGTCTTGTGGGCGTACTGTACAACCCCAAAAATCTAGTACCGAGGCACCTCATTTTTGTTGGTCTACGGTGCCAAAGCACTAATACCGGTCGAAGTGGGAGAACCGAGCCTCAGGTTCCGATATGCGATAAAAGAATCAAATGGTGAAGCCATGAACACGAGCTAACCTCCGACACTTCAATAACGGAGACCTTGTGTTTAGAAAAGTAACACTGCACACGCGAAACCCAAACGAAGGAAAGCTGGGACTGAATTGGGAAGGACCATATTGAGTCGTCGGGATTATCGACAAAAGTTCATAAAAACTCAAAGCAGGAAATGGTGCACAACTACTGAATAATTGAAACGTGACACACGTAAAAGCGGTACTAATGTTAAGGTACGACGTCATTCACCTTTTTATAACATTATGAACCGGACTAACACTTGCAAGCAACAACCAAAGGGGAGTGTGACTATTAGGTCTTAAAGCACGCGTTGCACTCTTTTTTCCTTAAATTGGTTTTGTCCCAAACGGGTTTTTCGGCAAGGTTTTTAACGAGGCAACAATAAATCATGCTAACATAGAATTGAAGACCGGCTTTAAATCGGAGTTAATGGTCGCATCAACAGTATCCGAGCCCTCTCAAGATCAACCTCGAATACTGGGGGCCGTTACCCTTGGTTTGGACTTCTTAGCAAGATAAGAAGTGAATTTGTAAACAATCAGCGTAGGCTCGATGGTTAAGATTTATTATAAAGGTCAAACTGTCAAATGAACCATGCTCGCGTACCTTCCGTAGCCGTAATCCAATGTTTTACGCGCTTTCGATCATGTACTTTACGGACAGAAATGAAAGAAAGTTACCACCTTGCTATTACATATTTTTTCCTTTTAAAGCATCGAGCCTAAGGGCTATCCCTATTCGGGGACTATCAAGCCCAAAGGCTAACCCCACCTGAGACTAAGGGCTATTTCTATTCGGGGACTATCGAGCCCAAGGGCTACTCTCGTTCGGGGCTGTTGTCTGAAAATAACTCGGTCGTCTCAGGCTATCAAGTCCTAGAGGCACAAAGCCTATTAGGTAGTGTCTAAACGCAAGAGGCTACGACCACGGTAAAAAACAGCTCGAAGACGTCCATAGCCCGTTACCAAAACATAAGGCCTTTAATAAAAATTGAAAACCTGCCAAAAGGTTACCCTCGGCAAAAGCATCGTCTAAGAATACTTAAGAAATTTTGAAAACTCCCAGTCACTCTGAGTTTTCAAAGCTTCCAGCAGATAAAAAATTGCATCGAGGTCGGGTTCTGTTTGAACCTCCGAAAAGCAAATGACTTGTTATTACATTAGGTCTTATGCTAAAGAATTAGAAATATTTGCGAAAATAAAAATTATGAAAAGATATTGAAACAGTTGAAATTGCCAAAGGGGGAAATTTTATATATTACGGAATATCTTTACATAGGCCCAACAGAAACGACCTCAAAAAAAAGTATGTACACAAGAACTAAAAAATCTTAAGGCATTCACGCCTGATCTTCATGGGAGCCTAATTCATCACTGAAACCATTTGGGCCTTTGGAGTCTTCAGAACCATCGGAGCCCTCCTCACCTTTGGGTTTGGCTTTTCTCTTGTCCTCGACCTCAAGTCTTTTTTCCTCCTCGATCTCGGCAGCCAGATCGAAGCCTCGATCATAAATCTCTTCGAGGGTCACCCTTCGAGACAGCCGCCTCAAGTATTCGGCAGTGGTCTTCAGGCGGGCCTCGATGCCTCAACATCGGCCATGTATTGAGCTACCATCTCCTCGGCATCGACAGAAGTCGTCTGTAGCTGGGACTTCGTTGCTTCGAGCTCTTGTCTGAGGGCATCCCGTTCCACGACGGCCAAGCTCCGCTGTACTTGGAGATCTTCACTCAGCTTAGCCCGTTTATCAACTTTCTCCTGTGTCACCGGAGCTGAACTTCTACCGAAGAAAGCTTTTCCAGAGCGGTTTCTTTCTCCGAGGCCAGCAAATCCATCTTGTTCCTCCACCCATTGGCCATGATTAGGATCTCGTGCATCTCCTTTTAGAGTTGGTTGATCTGATAAAATTTTAGCTAGACCTACGAGGCTTGGTCGTTAGCCACTATGACTAGTTCCCCGTTCCTAACTTCAAAGATCATTACCTTTTCGACCAAGTTGGCGTGCTCCCGCTGTAGGACCGATGCTTCTTTCTGAGTCCGATCTAGCTCGGCCTGAAGGTTCTTAATGACCCCTTCTTGTTCCTCACTAAGGATCTTGTACGAATCCCTCTTCCGGGCTAGCTCCTTGACCTCGAGCTCGGGCTGGTTGACTCGACCCGGTACCGCAGGAAGCTTTCATGATGAAGTACCAAGGCCTGCAAAAAGGTGAACGATGAGACAAATATCAAAACCCAAGTAAAAGTTCAAACAAACATAACAATGGCCAAAAGAGACATAACAAAGCCTTACCCAATTCAGCGCCTGCTGCAGCTCATTGAAAAGGCACGATGTGATAACCCAAAAGATCATCACTCGTTTTGAAAGTAAAATTTGTGTTCATGGCCTTAAAAGCTCTTTTTGTCTCACCTCAATTTGCGTGCGCAGTTCGGGCACGTTTCCGGAAAGTTTTTATGTGAAAACTAAGTAAAATATGGAAATTGGCTTTTAAAATTTAATAAAGTTGACTTTGGTCAATATTCTTGGTAAACGGACCCGGACTTGTGATCTGACCATCTTGTAGGGTCCGTAGTAAAATATGGGACTCGGGCGTATGCCCGAAATCAAATTCCGAGGTCCCAAGCCCGAGAAATAATTTTTTAAAGAAAATTGTTTTCTGGAAAATATAAAGGTTTTTAGAAGTGAATTGATGCATTTTCTTGATGGTATCGGGCTCGTATCTTGGTTCCGCAGCCCGGCACAATTTTGAAATAATTATTAAGTTGAATCTGTAAAATTTGGTAAAGATCGGAATTGATTTGGCATAAAACGGACCTATAGTTGAGAAAATAGTAATTTTGATGTTCTTGAGTGATTTCATGAATTTGAGGTTTAATTCATACATGTTGATGTTATTTTGATGATTTGATCGCACGAGCGAGTCCGTGTGATGTTTTTGGACTTGCGTGCATGTTTTGTTGGAGCCCCGAGGGCTCGGGTGAGTTTTGGATAGGCCACGGAGTGAATTTGGACTTAGAAAAAATTGTTGCAGGTTGCAGGTCTGGTGCTGGCCTCTGATCTCGCAATTGCGAGATCAGGGATCGCAAATGCAAAGTCTGTGAGCTTGGGAATTGCGAGGGGCTCTTCGCAATTGCGAAGTAAGCCCTGGCCAGCCTTGCTCGCAATTGCGAGCATTTCTTCGCAAATGCGAAGGCCTCAAAAATCCTCATCTGTCGCAAATGCGACAATCCTTTCGCAATTGCGAAGGAAGCAAAAATCCTCAGGGTTCGCAATTGCGAACCCCTGGTCGCAAATGCGAATGTTACAGGTTTCTTAAGGGTTCGAAATTGCGAACCCCTGGTCGCAATTGCGACATCTGAGACCTGTTAATTTGGACTAAGACGCATTTTACTTCATTTTTCAAACCTTCTCAAAACCTAAACACTCTTGGGCGATTTTTAAAAGAAAAGTTCTTCTGCAAATCAATTGTAAGTCATTTCTAACTCATTTTCTTTAATCTATTACATATTTTCACATGATTTCAATCCAAAATCAATGGTTTTCATGGGGGAAATTGGGTGTTTTGGGTAAAACCTAGGATTTTCAAATTTTGGGGATTTGGACCTCAATTTGAGGTCCGATTTCAAAATAAATTATATATTTGAGTTCGTGGGTGAATGGTAATAGGGTTTTGGTTCGAACCTCGGGTTTTGACTATGTGGGCTGGGGTCAATTTTTGACTTTTTGGGAAAATCTTTAGAAAACCTATTTTCATGCATTTGAATTGATTCATTTAGCATTTATTGATATTTTTAAGTAAATTGTGGCTAGATACAAGCGGATTGGTGGTGGAAACAATAGGTAAAGCGGTAGTTGAGGCTTGAATTGTGTTCATGGCTTCGAGGTAAGTGTTTGGTCTAACCTTAGCTTGAGGCATTATGAGTTGTCTCTTATTTGCTATGTGTTAATTGTTGAGTACGACGTATAGGCATGGTGACGAGTATCTATACGTCGGTGTCAAGCATGCCCGTGAGTCTTATACTATGATAAATGTGACTCCGTTTTGTATTGTTCATGCTTTATATGATGATTCCTATTGTTGAACAAGGCTTGTGGAAGTATTATTGGTAATTGAACATTGTAGAGCGTTGGCTCAAGTTGTGAATTGAGTGGTGGAAGTATTATTGGTAATTTGAACATTGTAGAGCGTTGGCTCAAGTTGTGAATTGAGTTATGAAGTAGTTGTGGAAAAGAGAAGAGGTTTATGATATTGTCTCCCTTGCCGGGATGTTATTGCTTTTGATATTATTTCCCTTGCAGGAATGTTATTACTCATGATATTGTTTCCCTTGCCGGGATATTGTTATTATGTTATTGTTCCCTTGCCGGGATTCTATTGTAATTTTATTGATTCCCTTGCCCGCATTGCTTTGTGATTTTTGCTTGGGTAAGGAAGAGTGTTAAAGCACGAAGGGTGATGTCCTGCATGATATTTGTGAGAGAGTGTTAATGCACGAAGGGTGATGCCGTGCCGATATTGTGAGGTTAAAGCACGAAGGGTGATGCCGTGCCGCACGATGTACAATGTCGTGCCATGATATGAGTGATAATGCACGAAGGATAATTCCGTGCCATGATTATGTGAGGTAAAAGCATGAAGGGTGATACCGTGCCGATTATATTGATTCTTATGGTGAGGACGAGAGTAAAAGCATGAAGGGTGATGTCGTGCACTTGTCTTTGATTTCCTGATTCTTGCTGATAATTGAGTTATGGTGTTCTTTACGTTTATTTATTGGTTCCCTGTTGTTACTTGATTTCCCCGCAGCATGTTTTCCCCCTCCTATCTTTACCTGTAAATTTCTGCATTTACTTTTCCGCTGTATATGAATTAACTGCACAGGTTTATTTGGTAGTCTGGTCCTAGCCTCGTTACTACTTCGCCGAGGTTAGGCTAGGCACTTACCAGCATATGGGGTCGGTTGTGCTGATACTAAACTCTGCACTATGTGCAGATCTTAGTGCTGCAGCTTTTGGACCACAGTGAGGTTGCTGCTTCCAGTTCATCGGGCGACCCGAGGTAATCCTGCAGGGTCCGCAGGCCTTGGCGTCTCCTTCTGTCATGTCCTTTCTGTTTTTACTTATTCAGAGACAAATTCGTGTAATTCTATTCAGACTTTATTTGTAGTATTCGTAGATGGTCCGTAACATTGTGACACCAAATTCTGGGTAGAGTTGTACTTAGACTTCTGCAGTTTGTATTAATCTAAACTATCAAATTTCGTCTTCCGCATTGTTTTTTTGTTATTATTATTATTTCCGCTATTTTTGTTATGTTGTTTTGAAATTGTTATGGGATTAAAAATGAAAATGGTTAAATAATTGGAAATTGGCTTGCCTAGCTTTCACTAGTAGGCGCCATCACGACTCTTGAGGGTGGAAAATCTGGGTCGTGACACACGGCACGTTCACCTCATTCATCTTTGCATGTTATTCCTCGGTGACCACACATCAGAGATATCTAGCTATCCCCACAGGAGGACACAAAACCTAGGCATACTTTAGGACGGTCAGAATAATCGACCTCTTGCGACCGGGGTCGACACTCGGCGCAGGGAATTGTTTGATTAACTTAGGGATCAAACTCGGCCCATTGCTTCCAAAGACGTGTCCTTCTTCGGAATCTCCAGGTTGCTGAGCCCGGAGAAATCTTCCAAAACAGACGAGTCAGCGCCGTCGTAAAAGGACTGAAGGGGATCGTCCACGCTATGAACCCCTTTGTTGGACTTCTCCTTTCCTGCCCGGGCCTCCTCGAGCATGGACTCGGTGTAGGAGGGTGTTTTCCCCGTAATTTCTATTACACCGTGTGCTTCCTTTGGATCGGAACCGGCATCATGGGGGTCTCGGACCCCGCCTTCACATCAACCTCCCGAGCCATAGGGAGATCGGATTCACGAATCTCTCTCTCAGCTGCCATCTGTTGATACCCAATTTTTCCCTATGTATTTTCTTACTCAAAAATACTTTCAAAATAGCATGTGTATGCATATATGAGCATGCCCAAGAGTTTTGATATTTTTCCCTAATTTTTAAGATTATTAAAATCAATTTATTGTCTATTTGTAGCAGTATAAAATCCAATAATTGCTCCCAGAATTATCATTTTGGGAATAATTTATCTATATTCTCATATTTACACCAAAGTATAATTAAGTTGATTTTTTGCATATTTTTATATAAATTTAATTGGCATTTTTAAAGCTAAATTACGTATAATTGCATTTATAGCCTATTTTACAATTAATAGCATTTTACAATTACAAAATCATTCCCCGTATTTTTAGATTAATGATTATATATTATTAATTAGTTCATTTTTTTTAATTTGTTTCAAAATCAGTTTAATTATTTTATAAAAAATTAAAAGGGGAGAAATTGGTTATTTAATACATAGTCATTTCCAATTGCAATTGTAGCCTCAATTGACCCCTATTCCACCCCAATATTAAACGACCCAATTTTGATTTTGACCCGACCTCTTAGCCCTATTTCTTAAACCCGTCCGGTTTTCTTTAAATCCTGGCCATTGGTCGTTTGATCAACGGCTGTAACTCGTTCTTTCCTTTTTTAATCCCCTAACCCCTCTAACCCTAATTCATTTGCACAAAGTCGCCGCCTCTAAACTCCTTTCATCTCCCAAAAACCTCTTCAAACTCCAAAACCCAATTCCCAATAGGGAAAGGAGTTGTCCGTCCAAATGTCTTAACCCGATTTTGCCTTTTAAAACGGAAAAGGGGGCATTCGACAGCATGGCGACTCTGCTGGGGACCCATTCTTTAGGCTTTTACCATTTCATGTTATTTGTGATTTGCTTCTTTATTGCTTTTATTTAATGTCTTTGTTTCTCTTCTACTTCGAAACTGACTTGGCTCTTTGTTTTCTTTTCTTTAATGCTTTTACTGCTTTCCTTCAATACTGTTGTAATTACGAGCAATTATTGTAATCATTACTTTATGAACGTGCAAATACGTGACAACTTGCTTCATTCTTGTAATTGCATCTTCAATATTATATTCCACTCGTGCCAAACAAATACCGTTGCAACGCTTATAATGAGTGGTTGCGCCCTTCCGATATTATCACCCCCTAAATTTGGCAAAGGCGTATTTGCGATAAAACCAGTCGATCAGCGGTGCAGTCAACGGTTCCGTGCCTTTCCCTCTTGAGCTGTCCGCTCAAGGGTACCGGTCTAATACCCCATAGAAACCTTATTCTGTTTAAACTGTGCATGCATCACTATCAAACCTACCCGAGTCAGTTATGTTGTCAACATAATGACTCTTTAAGATAGCCTTATCCAAAGTCCACTGGGTTTCCTTGGAACCCAAACGGACACTACCACGTCGGTGCATTTATTTGGAGAGCTAAATGCCATTTATGCTAATTATTGGTTTAAATAAGTCGAGTCCGGCAGGGTAAGGGTCTAACACTTTGTTTTGCAGAAAGTGAGGCACGAAGTCCCCAGATTCGGCATGGTAACCAACATTCACCCAAGGTTGCTAAGCTGGTGGGAAGACCTTCACTCCAGCGATCAGACTCTCGTCCGCAAATATTTGGGAAATTTGCCTTCTCTTTTGGAAATCCAACCCGACAACAAAATCATAGAGGTTGAAACTTTATTTTGGGATAGCGACAGATCTGTGTTTCGCTCCGGGGACCTTGAAATGACACCTTTGCTCGAGGAAATAAGAGGGTTAGCTGGTATTCCTTGGGAGACTCCGGGTTTGCTTATGCCAGAAAATCGCAAGGGCAGGGGTTTCTTCAAGATGATGGGACTAAAGAAAAACCCAGACTTGACATGTTTGAAGGACTCCTACATTCCTTTCGACTATCTGTACGAGAGATACGGCCATAGCAAGTCCTACCGCACTTACCCAGATGAATTTGCCCTCACCTCATTGTGGCATATCCAAAGAAGGGTCTTCGTCTTCATGTTCTGCTTTTTGGGGATGATAGTATTTCCTATAAAGAAGGCTAGGATCCATACTAGACTAGCCATGGTCACCAAGACTCTAATGGAAGGGATTGGCCGGCAGCCTTTTAGCATAGTACCTATGATTGTTGCTGAGATACACCGAGCCCTGGAAAACTGTCAACAAGGGGCAATCACTTTGAAGGTTGTAATTTACTACTCCAACTTTGTCTCATAGAGCACCTCCAAAAGGGTGAATATCGGCAAGAGATTTTGCGTAGAGACTGGGATGATCATATCACCTTCCATCAGCCAAGGCGAATGAACTATATGCCTAACATGTTTGCTCAACCAGAAGATGCTAAAGGGTGGGTAGAGTTGTTTGAAAATCTGAAGGAAGACAAAGTGCAGTGGATATTCGAATGGTTCCCTACTGAAGAGTTCATCGTCCGATCTAGGGACGCACCATTTCTTATTGTCATTGGTCTGAGAGGAACTTATCCCTATGCCCCTCTCCGAGTCATGAGACAGGCAGGAAGAAAGCAGGTCATACCAAAGGTCGACAAGATGAGTCACTTCAGGGCCGACTTCCAAGACGACGATAGCCCATACAAGTGTCAAGCTCAACACATGTGGCACTGCAAAATCATCCTGGGAAGGGATTCCATAGAACCAGACAGATACCATGCTGGTTATACTCCATATCCAAGTTGGTTGGAGGACGATCATAGTGGGTTAGGACAACCCGGGTCCGTTCGAGGTCACAGGGTCATCGACGAAAAGGCTGAAGTACAGGTTAAGTACAATCAATTGCACAAGAGGATTCGGGAATGCAAAAGTGAGCACCAGGAAATTCAAGAAGCCCATCAAAAGCTGATTGAAGAATGGAAAGATATGGCTGTCAGCGCCAACAAGCGACTAGGGTATTTGGAGCGGGGTTTTAGTAGAGTTGGAAAGGAAGTTCATCCAGAGGATCAAAAACTGCCAGAACGCTGAGGGAAACGAAGGAGGACACTTGGCTAGAGCCTATTTGCTACTAGGACTGCGTGAGATGGTGAAGTTGTTCGATGGAGCTAAAGATGCCGAGTCTGGGGAAGGTCCTTTTGGGACCAAGTAGTTAGGGGTCTTTTCTTTTGCTTTAAAATGTAATAAGGCCAATGGCCATTAGTGATATTTTACTTTCTGCAATTTAGTGTCATTTTGGGATTCGTCTTATTTTTATCAATAATATGAGGCATTTAACATTATAAGTTCTCCAAATTAACTTGTCGCTAGGCCTACCTCGGGCACAACGAGGCTCCCAACTAGGCCACGATTTATATTCTTGCACTATGTGTTTAAATATTGCAATATTTTCTCCTCGTGATCCTCACTAACTTGTTACCTTTTTTGTTTTTACTTTTTGTTTTATTCCCCTTCCCCAATGGTTAGTTCGTGCATTCTGGCATCGTCATCTTACTCCACAAGATCCAAGGGCCCTCCACCCCATCCTCCTCCGAGTCCTATCAGAAACAAGAACAAGGGGAATATGGAAGATTTGAGCAACAGAAAGGAGAACTCAGTTGAAAGGGTAGAGGTTCCTCAGGGTATTTAGGTTTCCAAGGAAAGCGCCTCCTACCTTGAACAGAAGATATTGAAGTTTCAGGAAGAACTAGACCAAGTTCGGAACTTGGCAAACTTGTCATTTTCTCTTACTACCCCGGTGTCAACTTTTCCCAATGCTCAAAATCCTACACCTCCACAAAACATCCCGAAACCGCAAAATCAACCCGCTCCCCATCACCACTGCAACACATGCACACTTCGAACAACACCCCACTGCTCATCCCTGAACCGCTAAACACCACAAATGATCATCTCCACAACACTCCCATCTATGTGGAAACCATACCACACTATACTCGACCAATCTCAAGCACACTAGAGTTTGATGACAAAGACTCTCTTATCAGGAACCTGGCCACAGAACTCAAGAAGCTGACTAGCTGAGTCTAGGGTGTTGAAGGAAACAAAGGTATCGAAGGGCTGAATTACGAGGACCTTTGCATTCAGCCAGATGTCGAACTACCAGAGGGGTACAAACCTCCCAAGTTCGAGATGTTTGATGGCACAGGGGATCCCAGAGTCCATTTGAGGACATACTGCGACAAGCTGGTCGGAGTCGAAAAAGATGAAAAGATCCGCATGAAACTCTTTATGAGAAGTCTGAAAGGAGATGCTCTATCTTGGTATATTAGCTAAGACCCCAAGAAGTGGACGAATTGGGTAGGTATGGCGTCCTATTTCATGGACAGGTTCAGATTCAATACGGAGAATGTGCCAGATGTATTCTACATCCAGAACTTGAAGAAGTAACCTGTAGAGACATTCCGTAAGTAGGCTACTCGTTGGAGGCCAGAGGCTACTAAGGTCAGGACGGCTTTGGAAGAAGAACAGATGAACAGGTTTTTCGTCCGAGCTCAGGACCCACAATATTATGAGAGGTTGATGCTGATTGAGGGTCAGAAATTTTCCGACATCATCAAGCTAGGGGAGAGGAACGAGGAAGGCATTAAGAGTGGTACGGTGACCTACTTTGAGGCATTGCAGGCCACCAACAAGGTTCTATAGTCTGGTGGAACGTCCAAGAAAAAGGATGTGAGTGCCGTGATGGTTGCACAGAGAACAAAATCCCCAATAAAGTACCAAACCTATCCTTTACCCCCACTCACATATCAACCTACTCCAAACTACCAAGCACCCCCGCCCTCTTACCAAGCTCCACCACCTACTTACCAATCATCTCCACCCCCCACATATCAACCTACCTCACCAAGATATTCCCAACCCGCACCCGTCTACCAAGCCTATAATGCTCAGCCCTCTCACTATCAATCACCTCCCACCCGCCAAAACTTCCCTAGACCGCGACCTAACTTCGACCGTAGACCTCCCAAACAATACACCGCCATCGCCGAACCGATCGACCAGCTGTATGAAAGGCTCAAAGCTGCTGGTTACGTCACCCCTATCCCTGCCATAACTCCAGAAAATCCTTCCCAATGGATCAACCCAAACAAAACCTGTGCATACCATTCCGGCATGAAGGGGCATACCATTAATGAGTGCCGCTCTCTGAAGGATAAAATCCAAGCTTCAATTGACAACAAGGTCATCGTGGCAAAGGAGCCTGCTCCTAATGTTCACAACAACCCTCTGCCTGACCACAAGGGTGGAGGCGTTTACATGATCGAGATAGAAGATGATTGGGAACCCAAAGGGTCGATTGGATTGATTGCGGAGGGTGACGATCCAAAGAAACCAACAGTCACTCTTAATCCGATTGTTGTCCAAATCCAGCCTTCTGGGGATGCTGAAGTGAATATGTCCATACCGCTTGAGCTTGAAACATCATCTTCTACAAAGACGCCAGGACCATTTGAGGTTGAGTTTTGATCCCCGAAAGCACTTGTGTTATTTGAAGCTGCTGTGTTACCTCCCAAAACAAGGGTACCCATTCCTGTAGCAATGCCAGCCATAGCACCATTCCATATGAAGGCCATTCCTTGGGATTACACCGCCGAGGCAAGAAGGAAAGGGAAAACCAAATCTGGAGAAGCAATTGTAGCACAGGGTATGACGAGAACCAGCAGGGTTTATACTCCAGAACATCTAGCTGAGTCCAGTAGGCAAGCCTCCGGACGACCAACCGTCACTGAAACTGGGCCTGATGACCTCTGAAGGAAGATACAAGCAAAGGACTACTCAGTCATCGATCAGCTGAACAAGACGCCAGCCCAGATCTCCATCTTAGCTAATCTACAAAGCTCTAACGCACATAAGAATGCCTTATTGAAAATGCTGAGCAAGGCATATGTGCCCAGCAACATAACTGGAGGAGAAATGGCAAACATGGTAGGGCAAGTATTGGATAGCCACAAAATCACCTTCCACGAGGATAAGTTGCCACCGGAAGAGCTAAGCCACAACAAGGCATTGCACATCATTGTGCAATGCGAGGATTATTTCATCACCAGAATTCTGGTTGACGGAGGGTCCAGCCTCAATATTTGTCCATTGGTAACTCTCAGAACATTGGGAAAGAGCCTGCATGAGATCAAGGATGGAGCCATCAATGTCAAAGCTTTCGACGGATCCCAAAGATCCACTATTGGGGAAATCAGCTTGTGTCTGCAAATGGGACCAACTTGGTTCGACGTTGACTTTGAAGTGATAGATGTCCGAGCATCTTACAACTTGCTATCGGGACGGCCTTGGATTCATGCCGCAGGAGCTGTGGCATCAACCCTGCACCAGGCAGTGATGTTCGAGTGGAATCACCAAGAGGTGATTATTCATGGCGACATTAGTAATCCCATATACAGTCGCCAGACCATCCCAGCAATTGGAGGAAGAAGGAAGATAGGCGGGGAAACCTACCATCATATTGAGCGGGTCAACGCCGTAGACAAGGATAAATGGTGGGATAACAAGATTGAAAGCATATTGAATTGGTGTGGATACGAACCTGGCAAGGGGCTCGGCAAAAACCTCCAGGGAATCGCCAAACCCATCAAGCTGAAGAAACACGGTACCACTTTTGGTTTGGGATATGAGTACACCTGGAAAGAGTTTAGTGAATGGTCGCCACCATGGCGCGGTCCTTACTACCCATTGGAGCATCCGATACCTCGCCTGGAGCAGACTTTTCAGCCAGCAGACATCATATATGGGTCAGAAGAAGAGGAAGCATTGGCGGCAATGAAGAATCTGTTCTTGGAAGACGACAATATGGACTGTTATGTCATTTTCGAGGAGGGAGGGAAGGAAGGCCCTTCCATACAAGCTGTGAGCCGAGGAAAGCGCCTCGACAATTGGTCCATCAGAACCACCAGGGCTCGGAAAGCTTCGGGGTAGCAAGGCTGAGCAAAGCACCATGCATCATCTTTATTTTTTGCTAGTTGACTTTTTCTTTTCCGCATTTTAATTTCGAAATAAGAGCTCCAATGTTCAAAACAATTACAAAATTTATCAAAGCATTTCAGTTTCTTATAAATCTTGCTCTTATTACTTTTATCAATTACTTTATTCTACACAGCATTACTATTACTTATCTTGAGGAACCGACGATTGTGACATGCAACGAGACAACGCAACAAACGGATATAGACTCCAAAGAAGATGATATACCAGAAGAGATTGTTAGAGAAGTTGAGGAATTTGAGAATAGGCCTAAGTCTAACTTGGACGAAACTGAGGTTATCAACTTGGGGGATACCGAGAATGTCAAGGAAACGCGCATCAGTGTTCACCTGTCACCGTCAGAAAAGAAAGAGTACACGGAATTTCTAAGGGAATATGAGGACATATTCGCCTGGTCGTATGATGATATGAATGGTCTCAATACATCTACTGTAGCTCACAAACTGCCAACCGATCCCACATGCCCACCAATAAAACAGAAGCTCAGAAAGTTCAAACCTGACATGAGTTTGAAAATCAAGGAAGAAGTCACCAAGCAAGTCAAAGCCAAGGTTCTCAGGGTGGTAGAGTACCCATCATGGTTAGCCAATATTGTGCCAGTACCGAAGAAGGACGGGAAGGTCAGAATCTGTGTCGACTACCGGGATGTCAACCGGGCCAGTCTAAAGGATGACTTCCCCTTGCCGAACATACACATTCTGATTGACAACTGCGCTAAGCACGAGCTGCAGTCATTCGTTGATCGTTTTACTGGGTATCATCGGATATGGATGGACGAAGAAGACGCGGAGAAAATGGCTTTCATTATGCCGTGGGGGGTGTATCGTTACAAGATGATGTCGTTTGGATTAAAGAATGCTGGGGCCACCTACATGAGGGCCATGACTACTATTTTCCATGACATGATACACAAAGAGATCGAGGTGTATGTAGACGATGTCATCATCAAATCCAAGAAAGCCACTGACCACATGGAAGATCTGAGAAAATTCTTCAACAGATGAAGAAGGTACTATCTAAAGCTGAATCCCGCCAAATGTGCATTCGGGGTTCCCGCCGGAAAACTGCTTAGGTTCATCGTAAGTCGGCGAGGAATAGAACTAGATCCGTCAAAGGTTAAGGCCATTTGATAATTGCCACCGCCAAAGAACAAGAAAGAGTTTATGAGTTTCTTGGGAAGACTCAACTACATTAGTCGTTTCATAGCTCCGTCCACTGTCATTTGTAAGCCAATCTTTAAGATGTTGAAGAAGGACGCCACCACCAAATGGACAGATGATTGTCAGAAAGCCTTCGACAGAATCAAGGAATACCTGTCAACGCCACCGGTTCTGGTTCTGCCCGAACCATGTAGACCGTTGTTGCTCTACCTTGCAGTATTGGATGGGGCATTCGGTTGTGTTTTGGGACAACATTACGAAATGGGGAGAAAAAAGCAAGCCATCTACTATCTCAGCTAGAAGTTCACCCCGTACGAGGCCCGGTATTCTCTATCAGAGTGCACCTGTTGTGCTCTGACTTGGGTAGCCCAAAAGTTGAGGCATTATTTCTGTGCCTATACCACTTATCTCGTATCGAGAATGGATCCGCTGAAGTACATCTTCCAGAAACCCATGCCCATGGGCAAGCTAGCAAAGTGGCAAATCCTGCTGAGTGAATTCGACATTGTTTACGTGACTCAGAAGGCAATTAAAGGACAAGCACTGGCAGATCATCTTGCCGAAAATCCCGTGGACGGAGAATACGAGCCTGTAAAGACGTATTTTCCTGACGAAGAGGTCTCTTTCATAGGAGAAGATATCGCAGAATCCTATGATGGCTGGAGAATGTTTTTCGATGGAGCAGCAAACTTCAAAGGAGTTGGCATAGGAGCAGTTCTAGTATCAGAAACAGGTCAGCATTATCCGGTGTCTGCCAAGCTCAGGTTCCCGTGCACCAACAACATGGCCGAATACGAAGCCTGCATCTTATGGCTCAAGTTGGCCATTGATATGAACATTCAGGAGTTACTAGTGTTCGGGGATTCAGATTTGCTCATACATCAGGTCCGGGGAGAATGGGCAACCAAGAACTCCAAGATACCCCCTTATTTGCATCATGTACCGGAGTTGAGGAAGAGGTTCACAAAGACAGAATTTCAGCATGTCCCTAGAGTCCAGAATGAGTTTGCCGACGCATTGGCTACTCTTTCATCTATGATTCAGCATCCAGAAAAGAACTTCATAGATCATATTCCAATAAAGATTCATGACCAACCAGCTTATTGTGCTCATGTCGAGGAAGAAGCAGACGAAAGACCATGGTTCCACGATATCAAGGAATATTTAGCAACAGGAAAATATCCAGAACTTGCAAAAGCTACTCAGAAGCGCACACTGCGAAGGTTATCCAATCACTTCTTTCACTACAGGGGAATCCTGTATAGGAGGACTCCCGATTTGGGTACTAAGGTGTGTCGAAGCAAAGGAAGCATCCAGGTTGTTAGAAGAGGTTCATGCAGGGACCTGTGGTCCACATATGAATGGTTTTGTCTTAGCAAAGAAGATACTCCGGGTAGGATATTTTTGGATGACTATGGAAACGGACTGCATCCAGTATGTCCGAAAATTCCATCGCTGTCAGATACATGCAGACATGATAAAAGTGCCTCCAAAAGAGCTTACTGCAACAAGTTCGCCATGGCCGTTCGCCGCTTGGGGAATGGATGTTATCGGACCTATCGAGCCTGTCGCATCAAACGGGCACAGGTTCATTCTGGTGGCAATTGATTATTTCACCAAATGGGTTTAAGCAGCATCATATAAGGCAGTGACCAAGAAAGTTGTGGCAGACTTTGTTCGCGACCGCATGGTTTGTCGGTTCGGGCCAGAATCAATCATTACTGATAATGGTTCCAACCTCAACAGCGACTTGATGAGAATTATGTGTGAAACCTTCAAGATCAGACACAAGAATTCTACAGCCTATAGGCCTCAGATGAATGGAGCTGTAGAAGGCGCCAACAAGAACATCAGGAAGATATTGAGAAAATGATAGAGAAACATAAGCAATGGCACGAAAAGCTATCATTTTCTCTGTTGGGGTATCGCACCACAATCCGCACATCAACTGGGGCAACCCCCTATATGCTGGTTTATGGTACAGAAGCCGTCATTCCCGCCAAAGTGGAAATTCCTTCCTTAAGAATCATACAGGAAGCTGAGCTTGACGATGTAGAATGGGTGAAAAGTCGTTACGAGCAAGTGGCTCTTATAGATGGAAAAAGAATGAATGCAGTTTGCCATGGTCAACTTTATCAAAACAGAATGTACAGAGCCTTCAACAAAAGAGTCAAGCCGAGACTGTTCATGCCAGGGCAGCTGGTGTTAAAGAAAGTTTTCTCGCATCAAGATGAAGCCAAAGGGAAGTTTTCCCCCAACTGGCAGGGTCAATACATGGTTCACCGGGTTCTGACAGGAGGAAGCGTCATATTTGCAGAAATGGATGGAGAAGTCTGGCCAAAGCCAATTAATTTAGATGCAGTCAAGTGTTACTATGTGTAATATTTATGCTTTCCTATATGATGTAATTTGAACTACGTCTGACCTGATTCCCGTTTAAGAGGGGATACGTACGCAGCCTTATGGGTTCGATCATAATTCAATAAAAGTTTCATTTCCCCCCGCAATTGGAAATTGGGGCACAATTTTGAGGAGGACCCTCAAAATTTTGAAGTTGATCTTCAGCCATTCATCGCACGCAGCCGCCGGAAGCACCGGCCTAGTAAACTGGGGCAGAATTTTGAGGAGGACCCTCAAAATNGAGTATTCAAGTTAGAGTTAACTTGAAAGTGTCGCAACAGTTGAGGCTGTGTGCTACACTGGGATTAGAGTTAATCCTTAGGTTTACAAAGAGTTTTGTAAATGCAGTTTTTGGCTCAGTGATTTTAGTGGAGTTTGGGAAAATCCTACTGAGTAGTAGGTCGTGGTTTTTCACCTTTTGAGCCAGGTGTTTTCCACGTAAAAATCTCTGTGCACTTTACTTTCAGCATTTATTATTCCGCAAATTGCTGTAGTTAGATCACTTAGAAGAACCAGGTTCTTCTAACGCGAAAATTAGGTACCACACAAATCACCCCCCCTCTTGTGTGGTATTGACGTGTAGAACATCATATCCCCAGCAGCCACAATATCGCAATCGGCTATCAGCTATCAGCTAAGAATCGTTATTACTATTCGTCTTTCATCTCTTGCATAAGGCTACCATTCTGCCTTCCGAGACTAAGCACTGTCTCCATCTGCATTCTCGCATTGCATAAGGCTACTATTCTGCCTTTCGAGACTAAGCACTGTCTCCATCTGCATTCTCGCATTGCATAAGGCTACTATTCTGCCTTCCGAGACTAAGCATTGTCTCCATCTGCATTCTTGCATTGCATAAGGCTACTATTCTACCTTGCGAGACTAAGCATGGTCTCCATCTGCATTCTCGCATTGCATAAGGCTACCATTCTGCCTTCCGAGACTAAGCCCTGTCTCCATCTGCATCGGCTGAAAGATCGCAACCTTCATCTACATCTTGCATGGCTGAAATATCGCCACTTTATTTAAATCCTGCATCGGCTGAAATATCGCCACCTTTATTTAAATCCCGCACCGGCTGAAAGATCACCACCTTTATTTAAATTCTTCATCGGCTGAAATATCGTCACTTTTCTCTCTTGCACTGGCTGAAATATTGCCACCTTTATTTAAACCTTGCATCGGCTGAAAGATCGCCACCTTCTACATTTTCATGGGCTGAAACATCGCTAGTTTGTCCAATGGCGTCATTGTTTGGTGGCACCATATTCATAGCCCGAGAACGCCATGCCATGGCCTGAGGACCCTACTTTCATCTTTCGCATATCATTATTCAAAGGCATCATTGTTCGGAGGCACCATCCTCATGGCCCGAGAACATCATTTCATAGCCTGTGAATTCTTTATTATACGCTTCATGGCCCAGGACGTCATGGTCCAAGGACGTCATCCTAACCGTCCAAAGACATCATTCATGGTCCAATGGGAACTTGCATCACGTTTAAATTTATGCACAATACATGTTGGTATTATTCATTTGCAGGTACTCCGGCTATCAACAGCCATCTCAGCAGGAGCGATCCCGCTCCAGTCCCTGCAGTCTATCAGGCTTCAACCACCTTTCTCAATCTAAACATTGCGTCCGTTCTTTTCAAAAACCTCCATCGGCATATTCCGCCAATGGACCCTGAACTACATATGGCCTGATTCCTGTAAGACCAGGGATATTTAGGCAGCTCAGGGACCGGAGCTCAGTCAAAACTTTTCAAATCGTTTCCTTCGGTCAAAATTGGCCATCATATCTTTACCCGACAACTCTTTCATCCTTCTCGGGTAAAGAGGGGCAGCTGTTGATACCCAATTTTTCCCTATGTATTTTCATACTCAAAAATACTTTCAAAATAGCATGTGTATGAATATATAAGCATGCCCAAGAGTTTTGATATTTTTCCCTAATTTTTAAGATTTTTAAAATCAATTTATTGTCTATTTCTAGTAGTATAAAATCCAATAATGACTCCCAGGATTATCATTTTGGGAATAATTTATCTATATTCTCATATTTACACCAAAGTATAATTAAGGTGATTTTTTGCATATTTTTATATAAATTTAATTGGCATTTTTAAAGCTAAATTGCGTATAATTGCAATTATAGCCTAATTTACAATTAATAGCATTTTACAATTACAAAATCATTCCCAATATTTTTAGATTAATGATTATATATTATTAATTAGTTCAGTGTTTTTAATTTGTTTTAAAATCAGCGTAATTATTTTATAAAAAATTAAAAGGGGAGAAATTGGTTATTTAATACATAGCCATTTCCAATTGCAATTGTAGCCTCAATTGACCCCAATTCCACCCAATATTAAACGACCCAATTTTGATTTTGACCCGACCCCTTAGCCCTATTTCATAAACCCGTCCGGTTCTCTTTAAATCCTGGTCGTTGATCGTTTGATCAAAGGCTGTAACTCCTTCTTTCCTTTTTTAATCCCCTAACCCCTCTAACCCTAATTCATTTGCACAAAGACGCTGCCTCTAAACTCCCTTCATCTCCCAAAAACCTCTTCAAACCCCAAAACCCAATTCCCAAAAGGGAAAGGAGTTGTCCGTCCAAATGTCGTAAACCCGATTTCGCCTTTTAAAATGGAAAAGGGGGCATTCGACACCATCTGCCCTCCAAAAAACGTCGTTCCATGGACAATGAAAATTTCATCTTCCTCGGGCTCGTCCCTGAGAACTGGAGCTTTTCTTGGGCTTACGACCACTCTTGTCTTTAGCTTCTTCACCTCGGAGCCCGGGGAGCTCGAATTCTCTTCCTTCTCTTCTTTTCCTCTCCGGCAGCTCTGGGCTACCCCGCAATGGTGGGATCAATGGGCGGGGACACATCCTCGTCCCTAGCGAGTAAGCTTGATCAGTCCCCCTTGGAACATTTATGGACTATATAATCAGAGCAGGTGGTCGACGTGAGCCGATGAGACTCGGTTTTGTTTATGAAGTAGCGGAGGAGGATCATGATCCTCTACAATAATGGATGGATTTGCCCGAGTCACACCTCGCACCTCTTCCAAAACCCCATAAGGATCGGATTCACGGGGCCCAGTGTGAAGGGATAAGTGTAAACACTTAAGTACCCCTCCACGTGGGTAGTAACGACGTCCTCGGGCCCGGGGACTACTATGTTCTTGCCTTCCCAATTGCAGTCCTTACGAACTATGGGAAGAATATCTTCCGTCACGAAACATATGTACCTCGAGACCCTTCATCTCGGTCCTTCTCGCGCGAAGGTTTCTCGACCTTAAAGTCATCTCAATTGAGCAGCCCCCGGGAACGAACGCTGTCAATGGAGTCTCGGGGGCCGGTTCGTTAGCGACCATAGCAGGGGAAGCAGTTTTGAGGACGACCACTTCAGGGGCAACCGCTTCAGCATCAGTGGCCGGTTGAGAAGATGAAGAGGCAACTTGTTAAGGAACTGTTTTCGATGTTTTGTCCATTGTCATCTGGGGGATATTTGAAAATTTGGAGAAAGAATGCAAAGGTTTGGAAAATGAGATTTGAAGATGAAGAACAAAGTACGCAGGTTTAAAGAAAATCTGGGCAAAATCTGGAAATTACTATGGCAATTAAAGAACAAGGATGAAGATATGAAGGTTAGAAGAAGGTTTGATGATGGATGGAAAGCTCGAAGGCAGTAATTTAGTCGAAAAGTAGAAAAAGAACAAAGGGAGGAAGCTTTAAATGGAAAACACTCGACGCTTCACATTCGGGGGCAACCTACCGATGGGTGACACATGTCCGAAGGCAGAACGACGCGACTGATGGGACGTTTCAGCTCCTTCGTCGTAACGTACGGAGGAAGGAATCAAAGTCATCTGTCGTTTCCCATCGTTTCGGCAAGCCTACTCTCTGAGAAATGAGGTGACTATCTGTATACAGGTAAAATCGAACCTAGTGAGCATCCTGGTTTTTCGATGAGTCAAACGGAGCAGGGACTTGATCGTGAGTATTCGGAGTCAAAGGGAGGAGCCTCTAGTATCGGAACTCGAGCAAAACACCTGGCCTCGGGGGCATTTGGATCACCTCCCCCGGGCCCGGTTCGAACCTCGAGACACACGACTAACAAAGGGTCGTGATATCCGTGCCCAACCGGATGTCACAGCGTGAATCTCGGCCCGTATCGGCGGAAAATCAGCGATTAGCGAAATGGAAGTTTTTTTACCTTTCTTAGGATTGTACTTAGGGTAAAACTCCCCTACTATATAAAGGGGAGACTTATTATTCATCAGACACATTATAACACGCATACCAAGGCAATCTATTTGCATTCCCTCTGTTATTCAAAGCTCTTATTTTTGTTCATTGTTCTTCATAAGTACAAGTCCGAAATCGGAGGCAGGTTCTTCACGAGCCATTAATCGAGCTCGGATCACTCTTATCATTGGTTTGGCGATTTATCACGTCTTTCATTTGCTTAATCTACGTTATTAGTCATTTGTATTGAATTAATCCACGTATACTTAAAAACGCGTATAAATTCAATTATTATCCGTTTTTAAGGGTAAACACCGATATTCAATAAGTTTTTCAATGATATGTGGTTGGACAACAGTAGTTTAGGATCCGAAATTTGTAATGTTTTGTTAAACTCTTAACTCTGTCTTTAAAGAATTTTCAATGTTATGTGGTCGGACAACATAATGGATGCATAGTGGAAAGATACAGAGCAGTTTAAACTTGGATTTGTCTAGATTGATTTGCAGAGATTATAGCGAGGCACAGGTGCGAAAGATCCTCAAGAATAACACAAAATAAGTTTATGCGTTAGACATCAGTAGATATTAGTAGCTTTTTAGGTATAAGTACCTTGTACTTTATCAGCCCTTTCTAAGATGAGTAGTCAAGAGAAATGCTTAAAAACCCGTTTGAAAATTTAAAGAAGATAAAACTGGAAAAAGGAGAAGAAATTACTAGAAGTAGCAGGATATATCATAGTATAGTCAATAAATTGAAAGGGTACAATCTTTTGAAGAGCAAGATAGTAAACATACATGAGTACTACTAAACTAAAAATACATGAGTACCACTAAACTAGAAATGATCGAAACATTAGAAGATGCAACAAAAGCTTCATCCATCTTCTCCAAGAACTCGTCTTATTTATTCCCATATCCTTCATCCTGCTACCATAAGTTAACTCACAAATCTTAGTGCACCCTGCAACATTTTTAAACCGACAACCAAAGAAGAATTAGAGAAAAATGAAGAATAAACTCAATGGCGTAATTTCTGGTAAGTTGAAGCTCAAAGCGGTTTCGATCTTATTTCATTTCTTTTAATCATGGATTCAGTCTTTAAACTAGTATACATTTAAAATTAAATTTCGGGTTTGATTTTCCCTTTAAGTTAATCTTACCTGTTTATTACTTGAGAGTCATATTAATTTGTACATTTGAACCAAATAGTTATTATGTGAGGCACAGTTGTTTATTTGACATGTGAATTATGAGACTCAATTGTAGGAGAAAACCGACAGACAAAAGGTCCTACGGATGAAAAAAATGGTGGCAATTTTTTTTTTTTTTTTTTTTTTTTTTTTTTTTTTTTTTTGGAGAGGGGAAAGCATCTTAGTGAAAAATGAGAAGAATGAAATGACAAAAATATTCTTATTTTTTATGTGCTGCCAGGATTATTTTTGAAAGCGTAAAAATGAAGAGGGTGTTAACCTACATCACTCATGTACTATTACAAAATTAAAGAGGTGCGTATTAGATACGTACGTGGAGCAGTCAATGGAAGGGCTAATCTTGTAGGGAAGGTTGACACCACATTTGCTAGGGAGACTACCAGCAAGACTGTAGTTGATGCCATTGATGGCTGCAGCAGCAGATTTAATACAGTTACAAGCAGTCTGTCGATCAGGAGTGCTGGTAGCTTGGTTGTTGAGGGACTTAATTCCACTGCAGCATGGTGCTGGAATAGCACCACCTTGCCTCACATAGCTAATGCATGGTGACAAGCTCGCAACAACCTGCCCACAAGAGATGGCAGCGTCTGCATGGGGCGTTAGCATCACAGCTACTGCTGCCATGCACACCACTACCAACAATGCTACTTTAGCCATTTTTGAATGAGCTAGTTTAATTTGAGGATAACGTGTTGCAATGGAAGTGTTTAATTTTTGCAAGATCTAATTGGTGTGTCATAAGGGTTGTGAAAGAGCTCCTTATATAGAGGAGTTTTCTAACTAAGAAGTAATGGTTCGGATCCAAGCTACGTTAGAATTAGTTCATTAGGTGTATTCTTAGGTACGGCTGGTAGTTGGGTACAATTCAATGCTTTTTTCTTGATGTTTCCTGACCTGATTGAATTTAAGTTGATGTCCAAAATACTTAGCTTTTGTAGATGTTTCTATTTCTAAGTGACGTGTTAATAACAATATTGAGTTTTTTCCGTGACTTTAACTTTCATGTAGCTAGTGACAGGCTGACAGCGGTTAACAATATCAAGATTGTTTGACCCAAAATTTAAATCTTGATTTAAACAATCAGATTTTCTAATAAAATAGAGTTAATCTTGACCTATATTAATATCCAAAAGATAGATTAGCTGATTTTATAGGAGATATCACAGATACTATTTGAGTAGCAACAAATGGCAACAATAATGCTATATTCAATGATCCAAAAATAAAGGAGGTAGCATTAAATAACAGAAAAAAATAATGAATGACATTTATGTAAATAAATGCATGTGAGTCACCCAAAAAGGGCGAGATTCTTTGATATTCCTTCTAATAAAGATAGATGATGATAAGCCTTTGAATACTCGGATTCTCCTTGGATCATGGGAGAAAAGATAAATAAAGATATGAAGAAGGTGTATTTTGTATGTATATGATAAAGAAAGAATTTTCAGAGAATGTCAATGTGTTCTTTTTTACAACGAGTGTACAATCCCCCCCCCCCCCACTAATAACTACATATCTTTATATTTTTAAGGGCATATGGGCCACAAAAACCCTAATAGTACAGATGGGAGGAATATTCACTGGAATATTCTCTGTAAGGTCTTATTTCTAAAACTAGTCGTTACTACTCTACAATAGGGAGTACTCGTCCTCGTCTTCGACCTTCGTTGAGTCCTCGACCTCGCCTTCATCCTCCGTTAAGTATTCGACCTCGCATTCTTCCTCTTTTGAAATCAAATTGATGACACGTGGCGGCCTTCGAAGGCTTTCTTAATATATATTGAGCAGGGTCACATATAACTATGAAAATTTTTAGCCCATAAAGTTAGTCCCTCCGCTTGTTGAGGTCCTCTTCATGGGCGAGTTCAATGAGCGGATAACAGCAGTCGTGGTCATTGTGACAAACAGGAAACGTGGCTCTCCGTGGACTGCATATTTCAAACCTTTAATTTTTCCAGGTGATTTGCTGGAATCGTCTGGTCCAAGAAAAGAAATAACGTCGTGACGTCATGCGTCATGATGATAGCGATTCCCGACGCGTTACGCGATTCATGCGTGACCCTTTTTTGGCTCTGCCATTTCGATTCTTGTGCCAATTATGATGAACCATTTTGGATTCGGTGTCTTCATCTCTATAAATAGGGTATGTTCCATCATTATTCAAATTTTACTTCCTTTGGAATCATCTTTGCTCTACATAAGTTCATTTTCATGAATCTTCCTTGCCTTCTGACCTTTAACTTCCTTTTATACTCTCATCTTCCATATCTTGGCTTCCTATAAATTTCATAGCTATGTCTAATTTTCCTTCTAATGTTGATGAGGAGAACCACGCCACTCCCTTGCTATTGTACTCCCTGTTCACAGAGAGGGTGACGTTGTTGCCGCTGAAGATGAAGCTCTTCCTTCAGTGGAGGATATCATCCCCCGCAACCCTGATGCTTGAACCGATTTTCAACGGCCGCTGGATGTGATGACCGAAAAATTTCAATCGTCAATGACATCTAGGTGTTTGGCTGAATTCAAAGCCAAGTTTGGCCTTTCCAACCATGTAGAATTAATCCCCGCTGGAAAGGACGAAGTGCACGTTCACCGTCATGGGTATTGCGCTCTCTACGCCTACCAGTTCGCTATCCGCTACTCGTTCCCCCTCCTCCCTCTTTTGGAGGAGTTTTACCACCATTACAACGTTTTCCCTGCTCAGCTAGCCCCCTATGTTTACACTTTACAAGGTTATCAAGATGCTTTCAAAGTCTGTCACACTCGTCGGGGTTGAGGTCACAGTGCGGCACTTGGTGCATTTGTTCGCGTTTAGCTTCTATTTAGGGATGATGTTGAACCTTTGACATTGTGGGGGAAAATTCTTGGTGGTGAAGATGGACAATAAAGGTAGTCGACAGTTCTAGCTCGACTACTTCTTTGTCAAGACTGAGGCCGTTGTGGCTAATGTCAATGGTTTTCCTGAGGCCTGCAACCATACACGTAAGTGTTCGTGTTTTTTGATTTTACCCTTTTAAGTACTTTGTTAATTCCAAATTGGTTGAGTAATCCTTCTTCTCCTGCAGCTACTAGTCGTCATCCACCTTTGATGGCACGTCTCGTTAACTAGGTCAAGCAGGTTCTCCCCTACACCGTGGGGATTCGTGACTAGCCGAGCTTCTTTCAGAAGTTCGAACAAGCCCTCCCCTCGATAGGTAATCACCTTCTTCTAGTCGTGATCATATTTATACTGGCTTGTGCTGTAGCACTCAGTTCTTATGCTTTTTTCTAGATTCAGCCAAGGGGCTACAAGAAGGAACAGGTTGCCCATGCCTTCGTTCAGGAGGAGATGGGTCATTACGCTTGCCGCCTCCGCCCCTGTCTTAGCTGTTGCACTCACTCCTCCTGCATTTTCACTCATCGACGATGATGATGAGGTTTCTTCACGTGATGGGGACCTGAGGCCCTGCAAGAGAAAGTCCGTGGACGTAGGTGGGGTTCCCTCGGCCATCAACTCGTTAGAGGGCAAGCTCCTGACACGGGAAACTGCCACGATACACATCGAGGATGATGTTGGGGTAACTTTTGAGGCCCCTCAGCCAGAAGAAGCTAATGCATACGTGATTTTGCACCCCCAAGGAGAAGAGAATTGCGGAGGGGACAAATAGGGATGATTCTGCGCTAAAAAGGCAAGAGGAGGCTTCTTCTTCCAAGCCAGCAGGGGTGCTTCTCCTTCTGATGGGTACAGAGGCAAAGGTTTCCTCGACGAGGGTAACAAATCGTGTTCAGACATGGGCCCTGACGACCTGACGATGACTGACGAAGGAACTACCCATCTTGAGATAAGTACGGAGGGGGGTTCAAGGACTATCATAATTCCCAAGGATCGTGATCTGCTAAATAATACCGAAGACGTGGTCAATGCTCTCAGTCCTCTCTCCTTCGAAGTCGAGCGGGTGACTGTGAAGACCCTAATTGACGGCACCCTATCGTAGAGCATTGCCGGCCTCGCCCTCAAGGTAAGTTTTTTCGTTCCTCATTCTCCTTCCTTTGCTTTGACTTGCTTCTGGGCTCTAACCCTTGCTTTTCCTTATTTTGTAGACTATTACACTAGAGATTGAAAGTACACGGGGGGAGAATAAAAGTAAAGATATTTATTTGAGACTGAAGGGAAAATACACGGAGTTCCATGACTAGTACTGGGATGATCGGAAGTGGCTCTATAAGAAGTGCGATGTATCAGCCATGAGGAGGACGATGTGTCATCCGTGAGGGAAGAGTTTAAAAAGAAAGATGAGGAGTCGATGGTGGCCGTGGAGAGGCTTAGCGTCCTTGAAGGGGCGTTGAAGAGGAAAGACGAGGGGCTCGAACTGAGCAAGGGTGTGGAGGCCCATTGTAGTGACCTCCAAAATCAGGTGGTTCAACTGCAAAGTCAGCTGGACGAGTGTCGATTTAAAATCGAGGCTCTCAAGAGGGAGGTTGCTGAGAAGCAAGAGATGTCGCACATGTGGAGTCCTCTCGATTAGATTCTCGGACGAAGGTGGAAATCCTCGAGTTGGAGAATAGATCTCTTTGTTTTGAATAATATCACATCCAGTCGGATGTAGAGGCTAAGAAATCCATTCTCAAAGAGAGGATTGGGGAGTTTCGATCAGTTCTCGGGGGGGGGGGGGGGTATGAAGGTTGGATCCTTGTTGAAGCCCGATTGGACGTTATTCGCGATTTGAAGAAGACGGGTTGTAATCTTAAGACAGCCATCGAGGAGGCTCGAGTCAAATCTCGTGAGGCCCGGCTCGCCTACGACTTTTACCCTGATACGCCTCTGCCCAACTCTGAGGAAGGTAATGGGGACGTGGACTAGCTCGTAGACAACGCTTGGTGTGATGCTGCTTACGGTCGTGGGGGAGAAGGAGAGTATGGTAGAGATCGGAGTGGTGATGGCCTATATAACTTTTTATATTTTTGTTGGAATCTTCGAGCACTTTTGTAGAGACTCTTTATCTGAATATCAATTTTGATTTTTGTTTTACATGCACCTTTTTTATCTCTGTACTTGCATGTTTTACTTCTGTAATTGCATGTTTTGCTTCTGTATTCCTTGTGTTATTATCCTCTAGGTTGCCATAGCCTTTGGGCTGATAGCCGTGGGCGTATCAGCCCTTGCTCAAACTAGTCGAGTATGTCTCTTAGCTAAGATGTGGCAAAGGATCGATAGGTGTTTTTCGATCTGATCAAACGTGCCTTAAAGTTGAGTCATGGCCGAGGCCCGATAGGTGTTGCTCGAACTAGTCGAACCTACCTCTGAGTTGAGTCATAGGCAAGGGTCGATAGGTGTTGTTCGAGCCGGTCGAACGTACCTTTAAGTTAAGTCGAGGCCAGGGGCCGATAGGTGTTGTTCGAGCTTTTCGAACGTACCTTTAAGTTAGGTCAAGGCCAGGGACCGATAGGTGTTGTTCAAGCTGGTCGAATGTACCTTTAAGTGAAATCGAGGCCAGGGGCCGATAGGTGTTGTTAGAGCTGACCGAACGTACCTTCAAGTTAAGTCGAGGCCAAGGGCCGATAGGTGTTGTTCGAGCTGGTCGAACGTACCATTTTGGAGAGTAGTTTTGACAAGCGTGCATCTTTATTATTTCAACGTTGTTGTTTCAATTACATCGTTTTTGCTCTTAGGGAATTATTGGAGAAAAATACAAGTTTTCCGGGTGTTGGCTGGTGTCCTAGTCCTATTATATCTAGTACCTTCATTGTTCGACTTGGAGATTCTTGAGGAGTCAGGAAATGAAAAAATAAGTCCGTGCATTCCAACTTGAAGTTTCCCGCTCGTCGCCTCATTAAAAACCTCCTTGAGGAAACTATATTGGGAAAAAACTTAAGTGAGGAAAGAGAGTAGGACTTACAGGGCATTTCTTGTTTTTTAGAAGTTGAAATACTTGAAATGGATGATATTCTAATTGTTTGGTAGGAGCTTCCCTTCCATAGTTTCAAATTGGAACGAGCCCTTGTCTACTTTGCCTATAATTTTGTACGGTCTATCCCAGTTGGTTCCCAACTTCCTTCTCGTGGATCCATGTTTGCTTGGGTTTTGGCATTGAGTATGTAGTCTCCAATCTTGAGCAATCGAATCTTTGCCTTTTTTTTTGTAGTAGCATTTCTATTGTTGTTTCGGAGCGACCAACTTTATGTATGCCATGTCTCGTCGAGATCTCGTCTCCTACTCTCGTCATTGCTGATTCCGCTTTCATGGGAGTACCTTAGGCTGGGTTCTCTGATTTCGACTGGTATAACTGCTTCTGTTCCGTAGACTAGAGAATAAGGTGTCTCTCCTGTGCTCGTCTTCAAGGTAGTTTTGTGCGCCCATAATACTTCTGGGAGTATTTTCGGCCACGGTCCCTTTTCCTCTTCGAGTTTCTTCTTCATGATGTTTAGTATTGAATTATTGGAGGACTTTACTTGTCTATTTCCAGGTGGGTGGTAAGGAGTTGAAAGTATTCTTTTAATATGCCATTTCTCGAAAAACTTGGTGGTTCTTCTTCCTGTGAATTGGGGCCCGTTATCACAACTTATTTCTTTAGGTAGGCCGAATTCGCAGATGTTGTTTTCCAAATGAAGGTGATCACTTCTTGCTCACAAACTTGGGAGAAGGCCCCTACTTCCACCTTCTTAGAGGAATAGTCAGCTAAAACTAAAAGAAATCTTACATTACCTCATCCCAGTGGAAGTCATTCCCTATTTAATAAATGGTCGTGGAGAGGTGATAGAGTGGAGGTGTTCTCCTGGTTGGTGGATTATTAGGGCGTACTTCAGACAATGTCGCACTTTTTCACGAATTCTGAGGCGTCTTTCTTCATGGTGGTCCAATAATACACGGCCTGTATGAGGCACCTGGCGAGTGCTCGAAACTGCAATGAGTGTCGAAATGACCTTTGGGGACTTCCTCGAGAACATGTTGGGTTTGTTTTGGGCCTAAGCATAGAGCCAAGGCTCCACCGTACATTCTTTTGTTGTAAGTCATTGTGTAGGAGGTTGTATCTAGTGGTTTGTATCCTTAGCTTTTTATCTTTCTTTTTGTCGCTTGGGAGGATGCTATCCTGCAAATAAGTACTAATACAATAGCGCTAGTCTCAAGTAAAATCATAGATTTTAGGTCGATTTGCTCTAATATCGAGTTGAGCAGGTGAACTACGCTCTTGTCCCCGGCCGTTATGCTTTCGGTGGTGGCGGCCCATTTGGCGAGGTTCTGCTTCGGTGTTATGAGTTCATGGGATTTGGTCGAGCTAGCATTCGTCGAATTTGGGCAGTAATTTACAGATCTCGATTTGATATTTTTGCAACCTTTGATCTTTGATTTGGAAAGTCCCAGTAACTTCGTTGACTACGAGCTGAGAATCATAACAGATTTTAACCGCTTCGCCCCATATTTGAATGCTAACCTTAACCCTGCAATTACAGCCTCTTACTTGGCCTCGTTGTTAGTCATATCTGAGCACCTTATTGATTGACAAATTATTTTACCGGTGGGAACCTCGACCATGAGTCCCAGTCTGGACCAGAAGTATTAGATATGCAATCTGTGTATAGGACCCAGAGGTCCAGTGTTTGAAGAGAAGCTTGAGTGGCTTTCCTCTCGGCCTCAAGCATTACTTTTGTGCTAAAGTTTACGACGAAGTCGGGGAGCACTTGTGACTTTATTATTGTGCGAGGCTGATCAGTATGTCGTGCTCACTTAATTCAGTGTCCCACTTGGAAAGCCTCCCTGATAGCTCGGGTTTGTGCAGTATGCTTCTTAAAGGGAAAGTGGTAACGACCAAGATTGGGTGGCACTAAAAGTATGGTCTGAGCTTTCGCGAAGCTATGGCCAGAGCCAGGGCCAGTTTCTCGAGGTGTGGGTACCTCATCTCGATATTGAAAAGTGTTTTACTAATATAATAAATAGGAGATTGCATACCTTTGTTTTCGCAAACAAGGACCACACTTACTGTTACTTCGGAGAGGATAAGGTAAATGAGGAGGCACTCCCCGGGCTCGGGCTTTAAGAGAAACGGTGGTGACGATACGTACTCCTTCAGTTATCGTAAAGCTTTTATAAACTCGGGCATCCACTCGAGGCCATAGTCCTTTTTGAGAACGCTGAAGAACCTGTGACACCTATCAGACGACCACGAGATGAATCTAGATAGGGCGACAATTCGACCGGCTGATCTCTAGACTTTCTTCTTAGTAGTCAATTGCTCTAGTATCCCGTCGAACGCATTAATTTGATCTCGGTTGACTTAAAACCCTCACTGCAATACCAAGAAGCCTAAATTTTTTTCTGAGGCTACGCCAAACGTGCATTTCTCGGGATTTACTTTCATTCTGTACTTTATTACTATATCGAAAGATTCCTTTAGGTGGTCGATATGATCCTCTACCTTCACGGACTTGACCACCATATCATCGATATACACCTCCATGGTTTTGCCGAGTTGATCTTTGAACATTTTTGTGACCAGCCTTTGATAGGTAGCCCTGCGTTCTTCAACCCAAATGGCATGACCCTATAATAATATGTTCCCCTGTGGGTGATGACCATAGGTTTATCTTGGTCTTCTTCCTCCATGAATATTTGGTTGTAACCTGAGTAAGCATCCAGAAAACTTAACAGCTCGTGCCCTGCCGTCGTGTCGCTGAGTTAGTCGATATGTGGCAACGAGAATGAATCTTTCGGGAATGCTTTGTTCAGGTCTGTGAAGTCCACGCACATCCTCATTTCCCGTTTTTTAACCATCACTACGTTTGCAATCCATTTGGGATACTTCGATTTCCTGATAAAGCCGTTTACCAATAACTTTTCTACTTCTTCGTGGACTGCCTCATTGATGGACCTACCTTACCGGGGGGAGGGAGGGTAGAAGGGTCGGCATTCAGCTTGTGCATGGCGATTTCTTTGGGGATGCCTGGCACATCTGCATGACTAAAGACAATTAAATCCGCGTTAGCTACTAAGAATTGACTAAAATGCACCTAGATCTCAGAGTTTGCAACCGATAAGGTCGCTATGATCTTGTTGAACGGGGTCGAGGTATTCTATGGTTGATTCAACTGCTTCGACCATCTCGGGGTCCACGAATTCCTTGGCTTTGCCTTGTGGGTACCTCAACCTTGCTGATTGCTATGCTTCATTTTCCTTATCTTTCTTTTGTTGAGTTATCTTGTTGTCCATGAAGATTCGGTAGCACTCCTGGGACGTACGATGTTCCCCTCATATGCTGAATATTCCCCAAGGTATTGGGAATTTTCTCACTTGGTATAAGTTATATGGGACGACTCTCATGGGGTGTATCCATGGTCGTCCCATGATGGCGTTGTATGATGTGACCTAGTCAGTGATATGGACTATTTTCTCTAGAGTTACTCCACCAGCGGAAATGGGGAGTGTAATTTCTCCCGAAGTCCATTCAACTGCATTGTTATAACCGGTTAGTGTAATGCAACGTGTCATTCTCTTATCCTCGAGTCTCATTTGTGTGAGGAATCGGGGATGGATGATGCACGCTCCACATCCGTTATCTACCATAATTCTCTTAACATCAGTATCTAAAATTCGTAAAGTAATGACAAGTGCATCATTATGAGGAAAATTAAAACCGTCAGCATCTGACACATCGAAGATGATACTATTTTCGAGTCCGTCATACCTTTTGTGGGTGATCGATCTTTTGAGATTGTGGCTGGCGATGATTTGATGCCGTTGATAGAGGTGTCATCGCTTCCACCAATAATTATATTGATGGTGCGAGCTGGTGAAGGTGGATTTGGTTGAGCTTCGTGGACTGCCTCATTGATGGACCTACCTTACCGGGGGGGGGGAGGGTAGAAGGGGTCGGCATTCAGCTTGTGCATGGCGATTTCTTTGGGGATGCCTGGCACATCTGCATGACTAAAGACAATTAAATCCGCGTTAGCTACTAAGAATTGACTAAATTGCACCTAGATCTCAGAGTTTGCAACCGATAAGGTCGTTATGATCTTGTTGAACGGGGTCGAGGTATTCTATGGTTGATTCAACTGCTTCGACATCTCGGGGTCCACGAATTCCTTGGCTTCGGCTTGTGGGTACCTCAACCTTGCTGATTGCTATGCTTCTTTTTCCTTATCTTTCTTTTGTTGAGTTATCTTGTTGTCCATGGGGATTCGGTAGCACTCCTGGGACGTATGATGTTCCCCTCATATGCTGAATATTCCCCAAGGTATTGGGAATTTTCTCACTTGGTATAAGTTATATGGGACGACTCTCATGGGGTGTATCCATGGTCGTCCCATGATGGCGTTGTATGATGTGACCTAGTCGGTGATATGGACTATTGTCTCTAGAGTTACTCCACCAGCGGAAATAGGGAGTGTAACTTCCCGAAGTCCATTCAACTGCATTGTTAAAACCGGTTAGTGTAATGCAACGTGGCACTATCTTATCCTCGAGTCTCATTTGTGTGAGGAATCGGGGATGGATGATGCACGCTCCACATCCGTTATCTACCATAATTCTCTTAACATCAGTATCTAAAATTCGTAAAGTAATGACAAGTGCATCATTATGAGGAAAATTAAAACCGTCAGCATCTGACACATCGAAGATGATACTATTTTCGAGTCCGTCATACCTTTTGTGGGTGATCGATCTTTTGAGATTGTGGCTGGCGATGATTTGATGCCGTTGATAGAGGTGTCATCGCTTCCACCAATAATCATATTGATGGTGCGAGCTGGTGAAGGTGGATTTGGTTGGCTTGGACTTTCTCGACCCCTTACTAAGGTGTTTCTGCCTTTGTCGCCGAGTAGTTCTTCGAGGTGCTCTTGCTGCAGAAAGTTTTCTACCTCTAGTCTCAGGGTGATGCAATTTCCTATTTTATGTCACCGTTCTTAGTGGAACTCGCAGAGGGCATCAGATTTCCTGGTGCTTGGATCAATCTTTGGTGGCCACTTTACCTTCATTTTGAGCTTCTTAAGAGTGTAGACCACCTCTGTAGGTGACACACAAAAATTGTGAGCAAGTAGTAAGGGGGGAATACCTCGATAATTCATGTGAGTGCCTGGTCTTGGCCTAGATGGTCCGTCTTTATAGCAAAAAGAGGGGACGAGTGTCATAACATAGGGATTATGTCGCTCCATGTCGGGCCTTGATATTGGATGGTCCCTCTTTGTGCTATCTCTATGTTCTTTTCCAGGCTCGATTTATATCGAGGTGAGTCATCGAGTTGGTCCATTAAGGTCGTCGTCATCTGCTCTGACCTCGGCACAATAGGCATTGTGGATTTCGTCCCAAGTGGCCGGTAGGTATTTCATCAATCAAATAAATAATTTTTGGTCACCTCGAACCTTCTCTGCTCAACCCATTCCGAAAAGCTACCACGACCATCTCTTCGGAGACAGTTGGCAATGTTATCCTCACCCTGTTGAATAGGGTGAGGAATTCCCTCAATCCCTCTCCTGTGGATTGTATGATGGCAAAGATATCGTTCACCCTTGTTTCAGTTTTTTTGGCCCTATCTCTTCGATAGTTTTTATGGAATAAGCTAGTAGATGCGAGTACCACGTCAAAGCTCCTCTAGTGATACTCTCACCAAATTTTTTAAGCAAGGTGGAGGACACCTTCTTCTTAGTGAGGTTGTTGCCTTTCACGGCGGTGACGTAGTGGGTCGCATGTTCTTCGTGATCACTCATTTTGTCGCAAATTCCGAGATATGGGGGCATCTTGAAGGTCTTTAGTATGGCGTGTGGAGACGTTTCTTCCCTATATGGTTGTGATACAAACCTGCTGGAGTCTCTTTTTGGTAACAATTTGGGAGCACCTGGCATTTTGTCTACCCGTTCCTGGTGCTCTTTCATTTAGTCTCTGAGTGCCGTATTCTCGTTTTTCATTTCCTCCATTCTTTTCAGCATGGCGACAAGGACGCTGTCACCTGCATTGTCAGTAACATTGCAGGTAAAAGTGAGTTTTACCTGAAGTCGGAGGGTCTGGTTAGTCGTCTTGTTCGTTCCCGCGTTATGCTGCATGGACTCTTGGGGTTTCTGTGGTCGTGCATGAATCTTGTTTACTGAGCGCACTGACTAGAGTATCAGTTAGCCATGCTTCAAGGAGCTTTTTCATAGCGGGTAGTGCCTCCTCTCCCGTGGACGTGGAGACCCCTTTCTAGTTTGGTTTTATCGTGTTGCACAATGATGGAGGTGGACTTTCTCGTTTGGGAGAGGTCGTGGGCGTTAGCTCCTTATGATGGGTGTCATAGCCTTGGTAGATAGTATTCATGAGGTTGAGGGAAACATTATCTGCCGCCTTGGTCCCGTTTCCTTGGTTACTTGCCATAGAGACTCGTGTACGCACAGAGAAAAGAGATAAACTTGGTGGTTTGTTAGGTTAACAAGTCACGTAAGTTGTGAATTTAATGGAAACTAAAAAAATTGGCTTAGAAAAATCCTGCAGATGGCGCCAAACTTTTCGACCCAAAATTTAGATCTAGGTTTAAATAATAAGATTTTCTAATAAAATAGAATTAATATTAGCCAATACTAATATTCAAAAGATATATTAGCTAATTCTGTAGCGAGATATCATGGATACTATTTGAGTAGCAATAAATGGCAACAATAATGCTATATTCAATGATCCAAAAATAAAGGAGGTAGCATCAAATAACAATAAATAATAATGAATGTCATTTATGTAAATAAATGCATGTGAGTCACCCGAAAAGGGTGAGATTCTTTGATATTCCTTCTAATAAAGATAGATGATGATAAGCCTTTGAATACTCGGATTCTCCTTGGATCATGGGAGAAAAGATAAATAAAGATCTGAGGAAAAGGTGTATTTTGTATGTGTATGATAAAGCAAGAATCTTAATAGAATGTTAATGTGTTCTTTTTTTACAATGAGTGTCCAATCTGTCGCTATAGCTACATATCTTTCTATATATAAGGGCACATGAGCCACGAAAACCGTAATAGTATAGATGTGAGGAATATTCACTAGAATATTCTTTGTAATTTTTTATATTGCTAAAACTAGCCGTTACTGCTCTGCTAAAGGGAGTACTCGTCCTTATCTTCGACCTCCGTTGAGTTCTCGACCTTGCCTTCGTCCTCCATTGAGTAATCGACCTCGCCTTCAACCTCTGTTGAAATTAAATTGAATACACATGGCGGTCTTCGAAGGCTTTCTTAGTATTGATTAGGCTCACATATAATTATGATAATTTTATCCCATACAAAGATCATGATAACTACAGGTAACTGATCATAGGTGGTGCATAAGAATTGAATTTGAAATACATGGATAGACACTTTAAATTGATATATATTGCCAGATAAGTATTGTAGCTATCTGTTTACCTCGAGAATACGAGTAACAATTAAATTTGATTTGTGGTTTTAAAGATATGTGATTTAGTTCAATACTAATTAATAATCAAGAAGTATAACGTATAAATGAAAGAAATGAGTAAATCAAACCAGTGTTGCTAGGAAGTATTGACCTCGAGCCAAAGTGACCTCGAGATGGATCGAGGACAATAAAGCGAGAATAATAAAGCTAAAGGACAATTCTGGTGAACAAATGAGCGAGAAAAGTTAGAAAGTACATTCTTTGCGAATGATTGAATGTCTTACAAATGAGTGGGCTCCCCTTTATATAATAGGGGAGTCCTAAATAAGGTATATTTTCGTTTTTAGTGAGGAATCTAATTGGACAGCTGTCTAACCGCCTAGTACGAATCCGTACAAATCCGTTCCAGAATTTACGCCTTGATCTTTGTGCAATTGCGGGAATCTCGCCTTTTCTGTTACAAAGCCACAACGCCGTTATCTGGAGGCTGGTCAAGCTCGGCCTTGATATTCATCGGACACTTTGATCTGCGAACTTCGAACTCTGCTATCGGGCTCGGACCCAGTCTAGTTCGGACTCGCTCTTGAAGTGATCCTCGAGCCTACGAAATCGGGTAGCTCCGGTTTCTACCGTATACAGATAGTCCCCTCATTTTTTGGAGTATAAAGACAAGAAACAAATTTAGTCCTTAATCCTTACCCCGATTCGACACAACATCATCATCGTGATGTAAGCGACTGAGGAAACAAAAGCTTGGAAGCCGGCCTTTCCCGAGGAAGATTCGGAGAACTCTAGCGAGTTCGGCAACGGAGAAGATTCTGAGGGTGAAGACACTTCTGCCGATAAGGATCGTGCCGTTTAGGCTTCGTGTCCTTCGTAATTTTTTGCTTTTGAGGCCGAGGAACTTTTGAGCATGACCTATAGTCCTTGTAAAAAGGTTTACACAAAGCCTTTTTCCTTTCATGGCTACTGAATCTGTTACCCCTTTGCGCGGGTCAAAGCGCCTTAGCATAAAATTCTTTTTGAAGGTCCAAAGTTTGAGATGGTAATGACCGACAATAAGTACTGTCTTTGAACGTTTCAGATCACGGGATCCTGGACGACCATTTGAACTTGAGTTTGAGTAGCTCTTAGGCTCAACAATCGATGAGGTAAGGTAGCCTTTGGGCTTTATAGTCGAGTGAAGATTTGCTCGAACTCGAAGTAAAGTTAGCCCTTGGGCTTTATAGATAGTCCCCGAGTGAAGGTTTGCTCGAAATCAAAGTAAAGTTAGCCCTTGGGCTTTATAGATAGTCCCCGAGTGAAGGTTTGCTCGAACTCGGGTTAAGATAGCCCTTGGGCTTTTATCATCAAGTGAGGATTTGCTCGAACTCGAAATAAAGTTAGCCCTTAGGATTTTTTATTGGCCCTTAGGCTCTTTTAGGTCGGCCCTTAGGCTCTTCGAGTTGGGCCAATTCGGCCTTTAAAAACGGCTATAATTTTTCCCTCTTTTTGGCTAAAAGACTTAGTGAAAATTTTCCTATGCCTTAGCGTGTGTTCTTTGTAGTTGGGTTTTTCAAAGGTTCGACCGATCGGAACCTTATTTGTAATTCGTTTGTGTAACGATAATCGAATACCTATTGAGGCTTTTTTGAAGGCTGATGTTATCGAAGCCTTTAAATTATACGAGGGCTGATTTTATCGAAGCCCTTTATCATTTGCTTTTGCCGAGGGTAGCCTGATTTAACCGGTTTTTCAAATTGTTTGAAGGCCTTTATTTGATGGCGGAAGTCGGACATCTCCGAGCCGCATTATTTCGGCCGTAGCCTTTTTATATGACTGTAGTCATTAGTATGGCCGTAGTCTTCGGGTATGTCTCTTGGACTTGTTTCCCGATAGTATTTCGAACTTATTTGAAACATTAATCTCCGAGTGTGATGGCTTTGGCCTATATATCGGGGTGCCTCTTTGTGGTCTTATTATTTCAAACTTAGATAGCTCGAGCATGTAGTCCCCGAGTGTTCGAGATATGCTTGCACTTAGGTTAAGATAGCCCTTGGGCTTTAGTATTTGTTATGGATTTCGGGCGTCTCCGCTCGTTAATTTGGCCGTAGACTCTTTAGTTCGGAACTTTCCCTTTGGTCTTATCTTCTATTTCACTTCGAGCTTGCCCGAAGTGTCAGTCCCCGGGTAGGGTGGCCGTGGCCCGTAAAGTCGAGGATTGCCTTTTAAGGTCTTATAGTCTCGAAATGTTAGTAGTTTGATTCCGTTTGTTTTTGGGATGGCAGTCCTCAAGAATGGGGTTAGTTGTTCAAATTTCCGTCGTGGTCAGCCCTTAAGCCTGTTTACACAATAGATCAAAAATATGAAATTTCTCTGAAGGAAGGGGATATTGGCAAGGAAAAATACTTCTCTCAATAGATGATTGTACATGCACACACATTTGATGTTAGGGTCCAATTAACCAATACGGGCGCAGTTCATCTGACCGTTTGGCCCTCACAACATTTTCCTATCGAGACCCCGCTGTTACGACGTGATTTCCTTGCAACAAAGTAGACATTCGAGGGTAATGCCCCTAGTACTCGAGGCTTATTGTAGGGAGCCTCAGATATTGTTGAATTTCTCTAAGTTAGCACAAACAACGGTTGCCTCATTAAAAACCTCGCCGGAAAAACCCATTTGGGACAAAAACCGATCTAAGGAAAAAGAGTGCAACACGTCCTTTAAGATCCAAAGCTTCGTGCCGATCCTTGTCGATAGCCTGCAAGTGTTAGTCGAAAAAATTGAAAGGATTGGACTAGGGTTGTACCTTTATTCGGACATTGGATATATCGAGATCTTCCTCGGCATCAAGCCCTGTGAATTTTGACCTCGATCATTTCTCCTCTCATTTCGTGCGAAGCTTCGCCCAGAGCCGCTGCCTCAATGGTCTCCGCTGTATGGCTGATATCGATCTCCATCCGACCTCGGCTCTCGATCGATATCCCTTTTGATCCTATCCATGGTCCTGCTAGGATAAACGGGCCCTGAAGGAGTCCCTAGTTGATCATCCCCGACCCTAATCTTCGACTGATATCGATTATGTATGTCGGCCCAAGTGACAGCCGGGTACTCGATTAAAGCTTGCTTCAACCATTGTGAAGTTATGGAACTCCGAGTGTTTAGACCTTGAGTGAAAGCTTGAACAACCCAGTCATTGGTGACCGGAGGCAAATCCATTCTCTCCGCTTGGAACCGAGATACAAATTCCCCGATCATCTCGTTATTTTTTGCCTTACCTTGAGAAGGTCCGACTTCCTTGTTGCAATTTTAATGGCTCCGGTGTGTGCCTTTGCAAAAGAATCTGCAAGCATAGCAAACGAATCAACAGAATTAGGGGGTAAGTTATGATACCATATTAAGGCACCCTTCGATAGAGTCTCTCCGAACTTTTTCAGCAGTACAAACTCGATTACTTCATCTTCCAAGTCGTTTCCCTTTATGGCGCACGCGTAAGAGGTAACGTGTTCATTTGGGTCAGAGGTTCCATTGTATTTAGGTATATCGGGCATACAGAACTTCTTTGGGATTGGTTTCGGAGCCGCACTCGGAGGGAACGACCTTTGTATGAATTTCTTGGCATCTAGTCCCTTCAAGATCGGGGGAGCTCCTGGTATTTGATCGACACGGGAGTTATAAGTCTCCACTTTTTTGTCATTATCCTCAATCCTTTTTTCCCCGGACTCGATCCTCTTGGTGAGTTCCTCGAGCATCCTTATAATTGTAGGGTCAGTCCTCGAGCCATTATCGCTTGACCTCTCTGGCGCCGGTTCAGCACGTCGAGTGTTTTCTGGTTCGGCTATACTCGGAGTTTTATTCTAACTTTGAAGTTGAGCGATGGCAATCTGTTGAGCTTGCAGCATCTCGAATATCACTTGGAGACTGACTCTCCCATCTCCTATACCCTGTGTTCCTTGGCCCCTAAATCGAGCTTCCCTGCGTACACTTCCTCCGTGGTCTGCGCCTAAATCCACATTCCAAGCAATGTGTGAACTGACATCAACTGCTTCCAAATTTGGCACTTCCTCAGGGTTTATCGGTGGTACACCGACCCCTACATTGTTGTTTTCCCCATGAAATCCAAGACCTTCATTGTCGTGAACAGGTGCGTTTTGCGAGTTTGACATGTTTAATCCAAAAAACAAAAATTCTTGACAAGAACAAGTGTGAAAATAACGTGTGTTATCAGAATCAGTACTGAAATAATCATTATTATCTTTAGCCCCATGATGGGCGCCAAACTGTTTACCTCGAAAATACGAGTAACAATTAAATTTGATTTGAGGTTTTAAGATATGTGATTTTGTTCAATACTAATTAATAATCAAGAAGTATAGCGTATAAATGAAAGAAATGAGTAAATCAAATCAGTGTTGCTAGGCAGTACCGACCTCGAGCCAAAGTGACCTCGAGATGGATCAAGGACAATAAAGCGAGAATAATAAAGATAAAGGACAATTCTGATGAACAAATGAGCGAGAAAAGTAAGAGGGTACATTCTTTGCCAATGATTGAATGTCTTACAAATGAGTGGGCTCCCCTTTATATAATAGGCGAGTCCTAAATAAGGTACATTTCCGTTTTTAGTAAGGAATCTAATTGGGCAGCTGTCTAACTGCCTAGTACGAATCCGTACAAATCCGTTCCGAAATTTATGCCTAGATCTTTGTGCCGTTGCGGGTATCTCACCTTTTATGTTACAAAACCACAACGGCATTATCTCGAGGCTGGTCACGCTCGGCCTTGGTATTCATCGGACACTCTGATCTTCGAACTTCGAACTCTGCCATCGGGCTCGGACCCAGTCTATTTCGGACTCGCTCTTGAAGTGACCGTCGAGTCTACGAAATCCGGTAGCCCCAATTTCTACCGTATACACTATCCGTATGTCTCTTTGGACACCCGAGTCTGCACCGGCACCATGCATTCGTTATCTTCCTTATTTGATATGGTTTATTTGACACGTAAATAACAAGTGTATTTCTTGCATCTGGTCTGTAGGATACGGTGTTCGAGAGATACATTTCTATCAAGTACAGGTATCTATCTGGTCATAATACTAGCTAAGGTGTCTATGTTGCAGTTCATGTATCTTTAAGCTTAAGTGGCTATCTATATATTTAGTCTTCTTAAATTTCTTTTGCTTTTCCAACTACTTTTTTCAGCTATAACACTTTGCAGTTGTGGTAGGTGAAAGACTAGACAGACAGACTAGTGCCTCGAGGATTAATTCTTTGATGCTCTAATTCATTTAGCTATATGTTTAAAAAATGAATTGCGCAATCGTAGTTCCCTCTATTTCCTCGTCTATATTTATTTTATATTTTGTCATGCTTCATAAGGAGATTCTACGACAAAGTTTTGATATGTTTTTAATATTAAACTTTTCAATCTTATTCTCCCAAAAAGTTGTAATATATACTGTTGCCTCTGGAACATTTAGTTGGTAGTAGTTAGCCCCATGTTTGACAATTGACACTCCTAATAGTGGCCCAAGGTTACTAAATAAAAGTTTAATAGTATGTGATTTAAGGATAAAACTCACAAATAACTACTTTTCAGTTCCTGTAACTTAATAACAAGTATTGTTATTGAATGAAATTTGAAATTTCATAACAGTAATTATTTTTCAATTATAAACTAAAAAGCAACTAGTCCGTGCTATTGCTACTAATTTTATTTATGAAGTAATTCATTATTTAGGGCTGACAACTAGCTCTTGTGAGAATATAGTAGCGGTGCACCAGTCTATTTGCTTAGAGTTGAGCAAAGGAAAAAGTAAGAATAGTAGGCATATTTTGTCCCCAATAAATCAGCGTTGGCAACAGAAGTTTTCGGTTTGCAAATATAAAGTTAGTATTTTTTTGGTGTTTAGAAATGAGAAAATTATATATTCATAGTACCGACTATGCATAATTAGAGAATATTTAATTAAATTTGGCTGATCTTTTAACTCTCAACTAAATCTGTTAAGCATTAAATCAAAACTTAATTGATAGGAATTGACTTTTCGAGTAAATGGGTGCTGGATGTCGACCATCCAAATTAATACTCTCCCCGGTCTATAATTAGTGACTTTTTGGTCTTTGACACACCGTTTAAGAAAATACTAACTCATAGAGAAATAAAAATATTCTGACTAAATTATTCTTAATTAAAATTTCCATATTGTTAACTTCATACATTGAGATATGTAAATAAGGACAATATTTGGAAAAATTAAGTTAATTCCTTCTTGATTATATAAAAGGACACTTATTATGGACAAAAATATATACTCCCTCCGGTCCAAAATAAGTGATTTTTTGGCCTTTTTCTTGTGGTCCAAAATAAGGGATTTTTCCTGATTTCAAGAATGAATTAATTATGTTTTTCCTATATTGTCCTTGGAGTAAATAGTGTTGGAATATGTGTTACGAGTGTTTATGTGAGATAGTAAAGGTTAATATGGTCAATTTCATTGCTAATTAATGCTAAAAGGTAGATATCTTAATTTGTGTGAAAACATCCAAAAAATCACTTATTTTAAACCGGAGGGAGTAATAAAGAGTTCAAAAAGTCATTTATAGTGAACCGAAGGGAGTACTTATTAATGGGCAATCAATGAAGTTTGAAAATTGAAAAGCACGAAATGGCCCATATTGTTAGGGTTCTTCTTACAACTAATCTATTCCCTTGAAAAAAAAAAAAAGTGGCTCCGCTTCTTACCATAGGTTGAGGTTCGTCCATATGTCACACAAGAATGAGGCGCAGGACAATTCCATTAATGCACCTTCCAGAAAATGCTAACTAGTTGTAGTAATAACTGCTGTCCCTCTGAATAAATCAAGGCATGTCACCTTTCTAATTTAATGTTTTACGAGGACGTGGCTCTTTCAGCTAACAACTGCAAATGAATTCAATTCTGCACCATTATTAATTCATCTTTTCCGAACACCATTTTGATTTTTGAATACACATGTGCATATGTATCCAAAAAAAAAAAAAAAAACGAATACACATGTGCATGTAATTTATTAATTTCTCATTTTCAAAAAGAATGAAGGATTACAGTACCAGCGACAATGTAATTAGATGAATTCGAATAATATAGCACTACTTTCTGAAAAAAAAATATACGAATTTAGTAAATAAACAAGAATATTATAAAACCATTATTTTCTATTTTATAGTTACAACTGCTCAGAAATTCGAAAAAAAAATTCAGTAAAAGAAAAACCTATGTAGTTCTCCAATTAGAAATAATATCATGTAAAATAATGTACTCTTTGTTCCATTTTATGTGTCATATTTTTTTTAGTCTTTTTCATGAAAAAAATTCGTACTTCCCTATTCAAAAACAATTCAACTTTAAATTTCTTACTATATCCTTAATGAAATGATTTATAACCCAAAAAGTGTTTATGAATTTTACACTACAAGTTTCAAAACTCTTATTTCTTTTTAGAACTTTGTGTACAATCAAACACCGCAAATAATTGTTGGGGTCGAAATAACAAGGCATCATGTGGAAGCTAACAACCTTTAACGACGATAAATTAGAAAATAAATAAATATATCAAAAGACATTATAATTTGATATGCTTTCGTAAAATCCAATTATAGAAAGAAAACCAGGGCAAACCCTAACAATTTTTCCATGGACCTGAATTTTCTTGACAATACTTGATCTGCTTTATATTCATAATCTTCATTACTACTTCTTGCCATGGATAAAAGTAGGCGTTAGTTAAAAATTGGAGCCCTGTGCGGTGAAAGTGAGCACATTCTAAAAATATTGGAGCCCTACGTTTATAATCTTCAACACTGATGCTTGCCATGAATAAAAGCAGGTCTTAATTAAAACTCGAAGCCGTGTGCGTTTAAAGTGAGTGCAAGTTAAAAATATTAGAGCATGTAACGACCCGGCCGGTCGTTTTATGTATTAGAGCCATGTTCCCCCATTTATCGCTTTCTCTATGTTCATATGTGGTTATGTGACTTGCCAGATTGGTTGGATTGGTCTTAGGGATGTTTCGGAGTGAATTGGGACACTTGGTTCCAAGCTTGGAAGGTTAAGTTGTTAGAGTTGATCGGAGATCGACTTTTGTGTAAACGACTTAGGAATAAAATTTTGATGGTTTCGATAGCTTTGTATGGTAATTTTGGACTTAGAAGTATGTCCGGATATTGATTTGGAGGTAAGTAGGTCGTTTTGGCTTTAATGATGAAAGTTGGAAAGCTGAAGGTTTGGAAGGTTGAGAGGTTTGACTGAGAGTTGACTTTGTTGATACCGGCCTCAGATTTTGAGTCCGGGAGTTGAAGTAGGTCCATTGTGTCATTTATGACTTGTGTGCAAAATTTGAGGTCAATCGGAATTGGTTTGATATGATTCGGCATTGGTTTTAGAAGTTGGAAATTCATTAGTTTCATTATGCTTAAATTGGGGAACGATTTATGATTTTGATGTTGGTTGATGTGATTTGAGGCTTCGACTATGTTCGTATCGTGTTTTAGAACGTTTTGGTATGTTTTGATGGGGTCTGGGCGCCTCGGAGTGATTCGGATTGAAATCGATTAAGGTTTCGACTTAGAGAAATGCTGTTGGATACTGTTCTGTTGTAACTACACCTGCGAGGTTTTGGCCACAGGTGCTGAGCCGTAGAAGCGGCCATGTATGCGTAGATGTGAGATTTGGGAAGGAAGCCTGGGAGCGCAGGTCGGAGATTATTATGCAGAAGCGGATGCGCTTCTGCGCAAGAAGGTCCGCAAAAGCGAAAATAGGCAAGATGGAGTTGAGTTGCAGAAACAGAAAGTCTCCGCAGGTGCGGACGTCTAAGAGCGATGGAGCGACCACAGAGGCGGTTCCGCAGGTGCAAAGATGGGATTGTAGGTTCGCATGGTCAGAACTTCAAGTGAATTTCACAGGTGCGAAAATTGGACCTCAAAAAGCAGCGTTGCAGGTGCGACTCTGAGAGCCGCATAAGCGAGAATCGCTGTGTAGTGTTTTAAATCAAGGGTTTAGTTATTTTTCTCATTTTTGGGATTTTGAAGTTTGGACTAGGGCAATGTTTGGAGAGATTTTCGCCTATATTGAAGAGGTAAGTGACTTTTATTCACTTTTGTCCATAAATATTGAATACCCGTTGATTTGTACACCTAGATTACGTGTCTTTGAAGTGAACGGGGATTTTTGGAATATGTATTGGAGAGTGCGATTTGGGGATTTGAGGTTTGATTTGTATTCGTAATTTGATTATTTTGGTATGATTGGACTCGTTATCGAATGCTTGTTCGAAATTTTTGAATCTTATCGGGTTCCGAGGTTTGGGCCGGGGTTGAATTTTTGATTTTGGTTAAAGACCTTAACTTAATCTTTTGGAATTGTTTCTTACAGCTATTATTGATGGAATTAAGTTGCTTTGGGTAGATTCGAGTTGCTCAGAAGCCGATTCGCGTGGCAAGTGTTTGTTTGAGCATTGAATTGCGTACTTCGAGGTAAGTAATATTTTTAAACTTGGAATTGAAGGTATTTATCCCTGAAAAATATGGTTTTTGTGTTGTGTTGGGATGACGCACATGCTATGTGATAGGCGTGTGGATGTGCACCGTGGTAACCATGATCCGGGTGGATATTTGAACTGAGCTGCTATCAAGTTTTGTTTTATCCATGTAATCCCTTCTTGTTAGAGTAATTGAGCTGTGATTCAAGTTAGAAATAATGTCAGGCTACGTGCTTATTTAGTTGTGACCTAATGAGGTTATTTCTACTATATTTGAGTTATCTACTTTAACTGTAATTATGTACTCAGTTGTAACGACCCGGCCGGTCGTTTCATGAGTTACAACCCCGTTTTACCCATTTCTGCTTCCTTATGTGTTGTTCAACTGTATTTCATCGTATCGTGTTGGTTTTTTGTGTTTGGAGTGGTCTTGGAGTAGAATTAGACACTTAGTCTCTTATTTAGAAGCTAAAGTGGAAAAGTCAACCGGATATTAACTTATCTCTACAAGATCTTGGATGTGAATTCTGATGGTTCGGATAGCTTCGTAAGGTGATTTTGGACTTAGGAGCGTGTTCGAAATGTAATTTGGAGGTCCGTGGTAGATTCCAGCTTGAATTGGCGAAATTGGAAATTTGGCATTTTCCGGTCGGCAGTGGAAATCTTGATATCAGGGTTGAAATTGAATTCCAGACATTGGAGTAGGTCCATTATGTCATTTGTGATGTGTGTGCAAAATTTCAGGTCATTCGGACGAGGTTTGATAGGTTTTGGCATCGTTTGTGGAATTCGGAAGTTTGGAAATCCTTAGGCTTGAATACGAGGGTGATTTGGTGTTTTGATGTTGTTTGAGTGTTCCGAAGGTTTGAATAAGTTTTAATGGTGTTATGTGACTTGTTGGCATGTTTGGTTGAGGTCCCGAGGGCCTCGGGATGAATTCGGATGGCTAATAGAAAGGTTGGAACTTGGTTTGAGCAGTTGAAGTTGCTGCTTCTGTCATTTCCGCACCTACGCATTGGGGACCAGAGGTGCGAGGTCGCAGATGCGATATGGAGATCGCAGATGCGTAATTAGGCCATCAGGAGAAGAACCGCAGATGCGGTGTGTTGGAAGTATCTGCGGCAGCGTAGGTGCGGTGCCTGGGGCGCATATACGGTCCTGGGCGTTTAAGTGGAAACCGCAGGTGTGGTTGGTTTGACCTCAGAAGCGGTTGCGCAGGTGCGAGATTAGGACCGCAGATGCAGAAGTTCTGGGCAGAAAGTATATAAGATCTCCTTCGCGAATTTCAGTTCATTCTTCACCATTTTTGGACGAGTTTGGAGCTCCAAGTAGTGATTTCAAGAGAGAATCGAGGGGTATCAGTGAGGTAAGGTACTTGGGCTTTATTAATTGTGTTTGTGATGATTTTTCCACCATTTAATCATGGAATTTAGTGGGAATTTGGAGAGAAGTAAAGGGGTTAAGGATTGAGTTTTCGAGAGATTTGATTAAGGATTTGAGGGGCCATTTGAGGTCGGATTTTGCTGATTTTGGCATGTAAAGACTCGGGAGTGAAAGGAGTTTCTATTTTGGCAATTTTTGTTGGATTCCGAGATGTGGGCCCGGGGCCGGGTTTGAGTCAAATTCGGGATTTTGGTCTAATTTGATTATTTTCGTGTGGAATTCATTCCTTAAGCATATATTGATGATAATATACTGATTTTGGTTAGATTCGGAGCATTTGGAGGCCGAGTCAAGAGGCAAAGGCGTCGCGGGTTAGAGTTTTATCTGGTTTGAGGTAAGTAATGATTGTAAATCTTGTCCTAAGGGTATGAAACCCCGGATTCCACATCGTTTCACTATTTTGAGGTGACGCACACGCTAGATGACGAGCGTGAGGGCGTGCACCCTTGGGGATTGTGACTTGGTCTGTCCCGTAGCAACTATTAAGTTGCGTATTTGACTGAAAACTATTTGAAACTATTGTGCTTTGGAAAGTATTACTATGTTTTGGGCCGAGTGCCATATTTGGGCCTCGTGCCAAGCTGTTTGGACCCTTAGGGGCTTTTTACTACGATTTCCTCATTGTTTTGATTTAATATCTATACTCAGTCATGCTACGTTTTACTGATATCATAACTCAGTCTTATTTACTCCGTTTTGATGCATAAAATGATATTTTGGGCTGAGCACCCTGTTTTACTGTTAGCTCGAGTGGCTTGAGAAGTTTGTGACTGAGTAAGGCCGAGGGCCTGTGTTGTGAGGATATCATGGGATCGGGCTGCGCGCCGCAGCATGTTGTACTGATTGCGATATATGAGAGGCCGAGGACATGATTTATTATGCTACGAGATGGCTTGTTATAGCGCTTGAGCTGTAGGAGCCCCTCCGAAGTCTGTACACCCCAATGAGCGGGGGTACTATGACTGAGTGATATGATGTTGCCCGAGGGGCTGTTCTTGATTCATGTTATGCCCGAGGGGCTGATTACGAGCGAATGTGAGGTTGCCCGAGGGCTGATTCTGAGAGATGTTATGCCCGAGAGGCAGTCTATGATACATGTTTTGCCTGAGGAGCTATTTATGATTTTCATCATTTTTACTCTAAACTTCATTGAACCTCTGTTGAAACTGTTAGAAAGACATTTTCAAATGATTTTTTACTGAAATTGGATTTTAACGAGATGATTTGAATTATATACTGTTTAGAAAACATATTGTACTTATTGTGATGTTATGACGTGGATATGTGTGTTTCTTACTGCTCAGTCTTTATTTACTTTTATTACTTACTGAGTTGGCGTACTCACATTACTCCCTGCACCTTGTGTGCAGATCTAAGAGTTGCGGGTCATGATAGCGAGCGGTGATCCTTCCTCCGTCGCGGATATTCGGAGTCGGCAAAGTAGCTGCATGGCGATTGCAGCCTTGCTCTTCTCCCTCTTATCTTCCTTAGACTATATTAGTGTTTTCCAGACTGTGATAGTCTTAGTTATATTCAGACAGTCCTTAGTAGATGCTCGTAACTTGTGACACCCCGATGTCGGGCCTTTATTCTTTCCGCACTTGTTATTTAGACTTATAGTGTGAAATTTTATTAATTAATAGGTTAAAACATCTTTATTATGAAATATCGATTTGTTTTAGGATTGTGTCGGCTGGCCTAGTTTCATGATAGGCGTCATCACGACCGGGTTGGTTTTGGGTCTTGACAACTTGGTATCAGAGCCTAGGTTACATAGGTCTCACAAGTCATGAGCGAGTTTAGTAGAGTCTTGCGGATCTGGTACAAAGACGTCTGTACTTATCTTCGAGAGGCTACAGAACCTTTAGGAAAAACTTTACACGTGGTAACTAAACTTCTGTTATTCTATTCTCTCACAGATGGTGAGGACACGTGCTACCGGTCAGGAAAAATGACCACCAGTACCACTAGTTAGGGTCACTAGAGGCCGAGGTCGTGGTCGAGGCCGTGGTAGGGGCAGGGGTGTAGCCCGCACAACAGCTAGGGAAGCACCTGCAGATCCACCAGTCGCCCTAGCTCATGATCAGGTCCCAATTGTGGATGCTCCAACAGGGCCAGCTCAGGCACCGGCTGTGCCTATCGTTATCCCAGGCCTTCAGGAGGCCCTAGCCCAGATTCTATCAGTGTGCACTGGCCTGGCTCAGGCGGTCTCAGTTACTACGGCTGCATCTACTTCTCAGACCGAGGGAGGCACTCAGACTCCCGCCGCTCGCACACCTGAGCAGGTTGTACAGGGACTTCAGACACCTGGGGCACCTCCAGCCCATCCGATTGCAACTGCTCAGGACTATATAGCTCCTGTTATGCCAGAGGACGATCAGCGCAGATTAGAGAGGTTTAGTAGACTCCAGCCTCCGTCATTTAGTGGTGCTGAGGGTGAGGATGCACAGGTTTTCTTGGAGAAGTGTCAGAGGATGCTTTAGACCGTAGGTATTCTGGAGACCAGTGGGGTCTCATTCACTACTTTCCACTTCTCTGGGGCTGCATTTAGTTGGTGGGAGGCTTACGAGTGGCGTAGGCCGGTTGGTGCAGCGCCCCTTTCTTGGCAGCAGTTCTTCGTTCTCTTTCTAGAGAAGTTTGTACCCGAGTCTCGCCGAGAGGAGCTGCTCAGGCAGTTCGAGCAGCTTCGTCAGGGTGATAGGTCTATTATATAGTATAAGATGCGGTTCTCCGAGTTGGCTCATTATGTGGTCTAACTGGTTCCCACAGATCGAGAGAGGATCAGGAGGTTTATAGATGGCCTCGGTTACAGCTTCGGTTGCTTATAACCAGAGAGAGGGTGTCTGGTGCCACTTTTGATGAGGTTGTTAACATAGCTCAATAAATCGAGACGGTTCATGGTCAGGAGAGGGTTTTGAGGGAGGCCAAGAGGCCTCGTGGTCAGGGTGGATTCAGTGGTGCTCCTCATGGGGGTCAGTTTCAGCACAATAGAGGCTGTCCATTCAGGCATGCTCGGTCAGCTCGCCCAGTTCATCGTGGGGCATCATCGGTCTATGGTTCTCACAGTTCTCATCAGGGCCATTCATCACTTAGTGCCCTTCCAGCCCAGAGTTCGTCCCGTGCTCCATCAGTTCAGGGCTCTTCCATGCCAGGTTCTTCTTCTAGTCATCCCGTTGCTAGGGGTTCCCTTCAGTCCCCGTCTCCAGCACCAGGGGGTTATTATGAGTGTGGAGAGTTGGGCACATGTGGTGGCAATGTCCTCGTCGTCATGGGGGTCCGCCTCAGTAGAGGAGTCAGCCATCGATTTCAGCACCAATTACTTTACCACCCACCCAGTCAGCTAGAGGTGGAGGATAGTCAGCTAGGAGTCGCCCTAGATAGGGAGGTCGAACAGGTGGTGGCCGGGCCCGTTTCTATGCATCCCCAGCCAGACCAAATGCTATTGCTTCAGATGCGGTGATTACAGGTATTGTCTCAGTCTGCCACAAAGATGCCTCGGTGTTATTTGACCCTGGTTCCACTTTTTCATATGTGACATCTTATTTTGCTCGTTATTTGGATATGCCCTGTGAGTCTCTTATTTCATCTGTTCGTGTATCTACTCCGGTGGGCGATAATATTGTTATGGACCGCGTAAATCGATCGTCTGTGGTGACTATTGGGGGTTTGGAGACCCGGGTGGACCTTCTATTACTTTATATGGTTGATTTTGATGTGATATTGGGCATGGATTGGTTATCTCCGTGTCGTGCAATTTTGGACTGTCATGCTAAGACAGTGACGTTGGCCATGCCTGGTGTGCCACGGATTGAGTGGTGAGGTTCAATGGATTATGTTCCCAATAGGGTGATTTCATTTTTGAAGGCCCAGCGGATGGTTGGGAAGGGTTGTCTTTCTTACTTGGCCTTCATAAGGGATGTCAGTGCAGAGACCCCTACCATTGATTCAGTCCCGGTAGTGAGGGATTTTCCAGATGTGTTTCCTGCAGACTTGTCGGGCATGCCAACGGACAGGGATATTGACTTTGGTATTGATTTGGTGCGGGGCACTCCGCCCATTTCTATTCCACCGTATCGTATGGTACCGGCGGAGTTGAAGGAGCAGCTTTAGGAACTCCTTGTTAAGGGGTTTATTCGGCCTAGTGTGTCGCCTTGGGGTGCGCCTGTTCTATTCGTGAAGAAGAAGGATGGCACGATGAGGATGTGCATTGATACAGGCAGTTGAACAAAGTCACAATCAAGAACAAGTATCCCTTGCTTCGTATTGATGATTTATTTGACCAGCTTCAAGGAGCGAGGGTGTTCTCTAAGATCGATCTCAGGTTAGGTATCACCACTTGAACATCATGGACTCGGATATTCTTAAGACAGTTTTAAGGACCCGATATGGTCATTATGAGTTCCTTGTGATGTCTTTTGGGCTGACTAATGCCCCAACAGTGTTCAATCATTTGATGAACAGCGTGTTTCGGCCCTATCTCGACTCGTTTGTTATTGTATTCATTGATGATATTCTGGTGTACTCGTGTAGTCAGGGGGAGCACACTCAGCATTTGAGAGTTTTATTGCAGCGGTTGAGGGAGGAGAAGCTTTATGCACAGTTCTCCAAGTGTGAGTTTTGGCTTAGTTCAGTAGCTTTCTTGGGGCACGTGGGGTCCAGTGAGCGTATTCAGGTTGATCCGAAGAAGATAGAGGCGGTTCATCATTGGCCCAGACCGTCCTCAGCCACAGAGATTTGCATCTTTCTTGGTTTGGCGGGTTATTACCGTCCGCTCGTTCAGGGATTTTCATGTATTGCATCACCCTTGACCAAATTGACTCAAAATGGTGCTCCTTTCAGGTGGTCGGATGAGTGTGAGGCGAGCTTTCAGAAGCTCAAGACCGCCTTGACCATATCTGTAGTGTTAGTTTTTCCATCAGCTTCAGGTTCTTATACGGTATATTGTGATGCTTCACGAGTTGGTATTTGGTGTGTGTTGATGTAGGAGGGTAGAGTGATTGCTTATGCTTCTCGTTAGTTGAAGCCCCATGAGAAAAGCTACCCTGTTCACGAGTTGGAATTGGCTGCCATTGTTCACGCGTTGAAGATTTGGAGGCATTATCTCAATGGTATGTCTTGTGAGGTGTTTACTGATCATCGTAGCCTCCAGCACTTGTTCAAACAGAAGGATCTCAATTTGAGGCAGCGGAGATGGTTGGAGCTGCTAAAGGACTATGATATTACTATCTTGTACCATCCGGGGAAGGCCAATATAGTGGCCGATGCTTTGAGTAGGAAGGCGGTGAGTATTTCGGAGCCCAGTCAGATCTTAGCTTGTCTGGTTTCTCGGTCTTCCTTGTTTGATTGCATCAGAGAGCACCAGTATGATGATCCTCATTTGCTTGTCCTCAAGGACAGAGTTCAGCACGACGATGCTAGAGATGTGACTATTAGTGATGATATGGTATTGAGGATGCAGGGCCGGATATGTGTGCCCAATTTAGATGGGTTTCCGAAGTTTATTCTGGAGGAGGCCCATAGCTCGCGGTATTACATCCATCCGGGTGCCACGAAGATGTACCAGGATTTGAGACAGCACTACTGGTGGAGAAGAATGAAGAATGATATAGTGGGATTTGTAGCTCGGTGTCTTAATTGTCAGCAGGTGAAATACGAGCATCAGAGACCGGGTGGCTTGCTTCAGCAGATAGATATTCCAGAGTGGAAGTGGGAGAGGATCAGCATGGATTTCGTTGTTGGACTCCCTTGGACTTTGAGTAAGTTCGATGCTATTTGGGTGATTATGGATCGGCTGACCAAGTACGCGCACTTCATTCCTGTGTGTACTACCTATTCTTCAGAGCGGTTAGCTGAGATTTATATCCGAGAGATTGTTCGCCTGCATGGTGTCCCAGTTTCCAACATTTCAGATAGAGGTACTCAGTTTACATCGCAGTTTTGGAGGGCCGTGCAGCGAGAGTTGGGTACTCAGGTTGAGTTGAGCACAACTTTTCGCCCTCAGACGGACGGACAGTCCGAGCACACTATTCATATATTGGAGGACATCTTGCGCGCTTGTGTCATTAATTTTGGGGGTTCATGGGATCAGTTTCTAACTCTCGCGGAGTTTGCATATAACAACAATTATCAGTCGAGTATTCAGATAGGTCCTTATGAGGCTTTATATAGGAGGCGGTGTAGATCTCCAGTAGGTTGGTTTGAGTCGGGCGAGGCTAGGCTTTTGGGTACAGACTTGGTGCAGGATGCTTTGGACAAGGTGAAAGTGATTCAGGAGCGGCTTCGTATAGCGCAATCGAGACAAAAGAGTTATGCTTACATGAAGGTTCGTGATGTTTCTTACATGGTCGGGGAGAAGGTTCTACTGAAGGTCTCACCCATGAAGGGTGTTATGATATTTGGGAAGAAGCGTAAATTGAGTCCTCGGTTCATTGGGCCTTTTGAGGTGCTTCGGAGGATTGGGGGGTGGCTTACGAGCTTGCTTTGCCACCTAGCTTGTCGAGTGTGCATCCGGTATTTCATGTTTCTATGCTCCGGAAGTATATTGGCAATCCGTCTCATGTTTTGGATTTTAGCACGGTTCAGTTATTCAGTAATTTGACTTATGAGGTGGAGCCCGTGGCTATTTTGGAGCGGCAGATCCGAAAGTAGAGATTAAAGGAGATAGCTTCAGTGAAAGTGCAGTGGAGAAGTCGGCCCATGGAGGAGGCTACTTGGGAGACCGAGCGGGAGATGCGGAGCAGATATCCACACCTGTTTGAGGCTTCAGATATGTTTCTTGACTCGTTCGAGGACGAACGTTTGTTTAAGAGGGGGAGGATGTAATGACCCGGCCGGTCGTTTCATGAGTTACATCCCCGTTTTCCCCATTTCTACTTCCTTATGTGTTGTTCAGCTGTATTTATCGTATTGTGTTGGTTGTTTTGTGTTCGGAGTAGTCTTGGAGTAGAATGAGACACTTAGTCTCTTATTTAGAAGCTAAAGTTGGAAAAGTCAACCGAATATTGACTTATGTGTAGAAGATCTCGGATGTGAATTCTGATGGTTTCGATAGCTTCGTTAGGTGATTTTTGACTTAGGAGCCTGTTCGAAATGTAATTTGGAGGTCCGTGGTATATTCAGGCTTGAATTGGCGAAATTTGGTATTTTCCGGTCGGCAGTGGAAATCTTGATATCGGGGTCGAAATGGAATTCCGTAAATTGGAGTAGGTCCATTATGTCATTTGTGATGTGTGTGCAAAACTTCAGGTAATTCGGACGATGTTTGATATGTTTCGGTATCGTTTGCGGAATTCGGAAGTTAGGAAATCCTCAGGCTTGAATACGAGGGTGATTTGGTGTTTGATGTTGTTTTGAGTGTTCCGAAGGTTTGAATAAGTTTGAATGGTGTTATGTGACTTGTTGTCATGTTTGGTTGAGGTCCCGAGGGCCTCGGGATGAATTTGGATGGGTAACGGAAAGATTGGAACTTGTTTTGAGCAGCTGAAGCTGTTGCTTCTGTCATTTCCGCACCTGCGGATTGGGGACCGCAGGTGCGAGGTCGCAGATGCGTTATGGAGATTGCATATGCGTAATTAGGCCATCAGGAGAAGAACCGCAGATGCGGTATGTTGGACGCATCTGCAACAGCGCAGGTGCGGTGCCTGGGGCGCACATGCGATCCTGGGCGTTTAAGTGGAAACCGTAGGTGCGGTTGGTTGGACCGTAGAAGCGGTTGCACAGGTGCGAGATTAGGACCGCAGATGCGGAAGTTCTGGGCAGAAAGTGTATAAGATCTCCTTCGCGAATTTAAGTTCATTCTTCACCATTTTTGGACGAGTTTGGAGCTCTAAGCAGTGATTTCAAAAGGCAATCGAGGGGTATCAGTGGGGTAAACTACTTGGGCTTTATTAATTGTGTTTGTGATGATTTTTCCACTGTTTAATCATGGAATTTAGTTGGGAATTTGGAGAGAAGTAAAGGGGTTAGGGCTTGAGTTTTGGAGAGCTTTGATTGGAGATTTGAGGGGCCATTTGAGGTCGGGGATGATTTTGGTATGTATAGACTCGGGAGTGAAAGGAGTTTCAAGTTTTACGATTTTTGTTGGATTCCAAGACGTGGGCCGGGTTTGAGTCAAATTCGGGATTTTTGGTCTAATTTGATTATTTTCGTGTGGAATTCATTCCTTTAGCGTATATTGATTATAATATACTGATTTTGGTTTGATTCGGAGCATTTGGAGGCCGAGTCAAGAGGCAAGTGCATCGCGGGTTAGAATTTTGTCCGGTTTGAGGTAAGTAATGATTCTAAATCTTATCCTGAGGGTATGAAACCCCGGATTCCACATCGTTTCACTATTTTGAGGTGACGCACACGCTAGATGACGAGCGTGAAGGCGTGCACCGTTGGGATTGTGACTTGGTCCGTCCCGTAGCAACTATTAAGTTGCGTATTTGACTGAAAACTATTTGATACTACTGTGCTTTGGAAAGTATTAATATGTTTTGGGATGAATGCCATATTTGGGCTTCGTGCCAAGCTGTTTGGACCCTTAGGGGTTTTTTACTACTATTTCCTCACTGTTTTGATTTAATATTTGTACTCAGTCGTGCTATGTTTTACTGATTTCATAACTCAGTCTTATTTACTCCGTTTTGATGCATAAAATGATATTTTGGGCTGAGCACCGTGTTTTACTGTTCGCCCGAGTGGCTTCAGAGGTTTGTGGCTGAGTAAGGCCGAGGGCCTGTGTTGTGAGGATATCATGGGATCAGGCTGTGCGCCGCAGCATGTTGTACTGATTTGTGATATATAAGAGGCCTAGGGCCTGATTTATTATGCCACGAGATGGCTTGTTGTAGTGCTTGGGCTGTAGGAGCCCCTTCGGAGTCTGATTACGAGCGATTGTGAGGTTGCCCGAGGGGCTGATCTGAGAGATGTTATGCCCGAGGGGCAGTTTATGATACAGGTTTTGCCCGAGGGGCTATTTATAATTTTCATCATTTTTACTCTAAACTTCATTGAACCTCTGTTGAAACTGTTAGAAGGACATTTTCAAAGGATTTTTACTGAAATTGGATTTTAACGAGATGATTTGATTTATATACTGTTTTGAAAACATACTGTACTTACTGTGATGCTATGACGTGGATTTGTGTGTTTCTTACTGATCTATCTTTATTTACTTTTATTACTTACTGAGTTGGTGTACTCACATTACTCCCTGCACCTTATGTGCAGATCCAAGAGTTGCGAGTCGTGATAGCGAGCACTGATCCTTCATCCGTCGCAGATATTTGGAGTCGGCAAGGTAGCTGCATGGCGATCGCACCGTTGGTCTTCTCCCTCTTATCTTCCTTAGACTATATTTGTGTTTTATAGACTGTAATAGTCTTAGTTGTATTCAGACAGTCCTTAGTAGATACTCGTGACTTGTGACACCCCGATGTCGGGCCTTTGTTCTTTCCGCACATGCTATTTAGACTTATGCTGTGAGGTTTTATTAATTAATAGCTTAAAACATCTTTATTATGAAATTTCGATTTGCTTTGGAATTGTGTCGGTTGGCCTTGTTTCATGATAGGCGCCATCGCGATCGGGTTGGTTTTGGGTCGTGACATCAGTCATTATTCTTCATTTACGTATCATATCTCACTTTCTATTATCACTCGCTGTTATATTACATGTTATCATTATTTGGGCTGAGTTGTACTAGATCTGTGAGCCCTTGAGACTTGAGAGATATATGACTGAGATGGGCCTGAGAGCCGGGTTGTGAGTGTTATTGTGGATCCGACTGCACGCTGCAACAGACCTGTGACGACCCGGCCAGTCGTCTCATGAGTTACCGCTCCGTTTCCCCCATTTCTGCTTCTTATTGTTTTGTTTATCCGTGTTTTGAGGTATTGGGTTGATCGGATTGAATCCGGATTGGTTTTGGTGAAGTTTGGGATACTTAGTCTCTTTTAAGAAGGCTTAAGTTGGAAAAGTCAACCGGACGTTGACTTATGTGTTAGAGGGCTCGGATGTGAGTTTCGATGGTTCGGTTAGCTTCGGGAGGTGATTAGGGACTTAGGAGTGTGCTTGGAATGGGTTTTGGAGGTTTGGAGAAGATTTAGGCTTGAATTGGCGAAGTTGATATTTTGGCGATTTTCGGTTGGTAGGCGAGATTCTGATATAGGGGTCGGAATGGAATTTCGAGAGTTGCAGTAGCGTCGTTGTGTTATTTGGGATGTGTTTGCAAAATTTCAGGTTATTCGGATGTGGTTTGGTTGGGTTTTTGATCAAAAGCAGAATTCAGAAGTTTTTAGAAACTTAGGCTTGAATCCGAGGTGTTTTGGTTGGTTTGATGTTGTTTGAAGTGTTTTGATGATTGGAACAAGTTTGAATAAGGTATTAGGATATGTTTGTGCTTTTGGTTGAGGTCCCGGGGGCCTCGGGGTGATTTCGGGTGGTTAACGGAGAGTTTGAGGTGTTATTGGAGCTGCTGAGATTGCTGCTGCTGGTATTTTCGCACCTGCGGTTTGGGGACCGCAGGTGCGGCGCCGCACGTGCGGAAGTGGAAGTCGCAGAAGCGGATTTGAGAGGGGGAGTCAGGAACCTCAGATGTAGTGGATTGACCGCACATGCGCAGTTGGCCGCAGATGCGGAATTGACCCGTTAAGTGATTTCCGCAGATGCAGAGGAAAGACCGCATATGCGGTACCGAAGAAGCAGTGGAATGGTCGCAGATGCGAAAATCCCTGGCCAGAAGGTATATATTGTTTTCTTCGCGAAATTCTGCTAAGTTCATCATTATGAAGATGGGAAAAGAGGCTAAGGCATAGGATTTCAAGAGGAATCAAAGGATATCAGTTGGGTATGTTCCCTAAGCTTAATTACTTGGGTTTAGGACCATTTTTCCACTGATTAATCATGATTTTAGTAGGGATTAAGGAAGAAAATTGGGGATTAGGGCTTGAGTTTAAGAGGCCTTTAAATGGGGAATTGAGGGGTCATTTGGACTCCGATTTCAGTATCCTTGGTATGTATGAACTCGTGGGGAGATAAGGAATCTATTGGTGTAAAAATTTCTGAATTTCGAGACGTGGTCCTGGGGGTCGGGTTTTGGTAATTTCGGGATTTGTGACCTTTATTGATTGTTTTCGCTTGGGCTTTGTTCCCTTGGAATATTTTTACGTCCTCGTTCTGATTTTGGTTAGATTCGACGCACGTAGAGGCCGATTCGAGGGGCAAAGGCGTCGCGAGCTAGAGATTTAGCCGCTTCGAGGTGAGTAATGATTGTAAATGATGTTCTGAGGGTTTGAAACCCCGGATTGCACATCGTAGTGCTATGTTGAGGTGAGAGACGCGCTTGTTGACGAGCGTGGGGTCGTACACTATTGGGGATTGTGACTTGGTCCTTCCCGGTTGATGATTTTACCGCGTATTTGACTAAAACTTATTTGCTATCATTACGATTTGGGCTGAATGCCATATTTGGGCTTCGTGCCAACTATTTGAACCCTTCGGGGCTTTTTATTGATATTTCCTCACAGTTTTGACTTACTACTTGAACTCAGTCATGTTATTTTCCACTGTTTTACTACTCGGCCATTTTTACTCAGTTTTGAGACTTAAATGATATTTTAAATGATGTTTGGGCTGAGAAACACTGTTTTACTATTGCCCGAGGGGCTTGTGAGGATTTTTTGACTGAGTAAGGCCGAGGGCCTATGTTGTGAGGAAACACTGATACTGATTTGAGGTCGAGGGCCTGAGATATGTACGCCACGAGGTGGCTTGATTGATATGAGGCCGAGGGCCTAGATTTGATGCCACGAGATGGCTTGTTATTGCACTTGGGACGTAAGGGGCCCCTATAGGAGTCTGCACACCCCCAGTGAGCGCGGGTACCCATTCTGATGTGAGATTGAGCCCGAGGGGTTGTATTGTTTCTGAGATGTTGCCCGAGGGGCGGATTTGTGGATACTGTGCCCGAGGGGCGAATTTCTATTTGTTTACTTTATCTTAATTGCCTGTCAGTTACCTGTTTATTTGTTGGGAAAGGATTTTACTTAACTCTTCACTGATTTACTATTTTTAAATGGTTTTACTGCTTCATTATAGTATGCCTTGTGCCTTACGCGTTTTCTTACTTTCAGTCGTTATTCACATTTGTTACTCACTGAGTTGGAGTACTCACTTTACTCCCTCCACCCTGTGTGCAGATTCAGGCGGAGCTGAAACCGCTCCCGAGTGCTGATTCATTCCAGCTTCAGGCGGATCTCGTGGAGTCTTTAGGTAGCTGTTGGCATTCGCAGCCCGGAGCTCCTCCCTATCTCTTTTCTTGTTATATTCTTAGTTCAGTACTAAACTCTGTAGTTACACTTGAGTATTCAGTGTTGTTAGATGCTCGTGACTTGTGACACCCCGGTTAGGGCTGTGTTGGGTTGTATTTACACACTTTATTGATATTATCCGCTACTTAATATTATTAAATCATGTTATAAGACTTCTTTGTGTTGTTTAATTTTTTAAAAAGGTAAATTGGGTTTAATTGGCTGGCCTTGTCTTCATGAGAGGTGCCATCACGACCGGGTCCAGGAATAGGGTCGTGACAAGTTGGTTTCAGAGCCTAGATTACATAGTTCTCATGAGTCATGAGCAGGTTTAGTAGAGTCTCGCGGATTGGTACAGAGACGTCTGTATTTATCCTCGAGAGGCTGCATAACCTTTAGGAAACTTCACATTCTTGAACTTCTTGTCGTGCGAATTTGTTGATCCGAGTACTAAACTTCTATTGTTTTATTCTCTCACAGATGGTGAGGACGCACGCTACCGGACAGGGTGGACGACCACCAGTACCACCAGCCGGGGCCACTAGAGGCCGAGGACGCGGCCGTTGCCGTGGTAGAGGCAGAGCAGCGAGGGCAGCACCTGTAGATACACCAGCTGCCCCAGTTCAGGACTAGGTCCCAGCTGTGGACCCTCTAACAACACCAGCTCAAGCACCAGCTGTGCCTATTGTGATTCCGGGTCTTCAGGAGGCCTTGGCTCAGATCGTATCAGTTTGCACTGGCCTAGCTCAGGCGGTTTCAGCCACTACAGCCGCAGCTACTTCTCAGGCCGGGAGAGGTAGTCAGACTCCCGCCGCTCGCACACCTAAGTAAGTCGTGCAGGGACTTCAGACTCCGGGGGCACACCTAGCTCAGCCGGTTGCCGCTGCTCAGGACTATGTAGTTCCTGTCATGCCAGAGGATGAGCAGCGTAGGTTGGAGAGATTTAGTAGACTTCAGCCTCCGACCTTCAGTGGGGCAGAGGGCGAGGATGCCCAGGGCTTTTTGGACAAATGTCAGAGGATGCTTCGTACAACCGGTATTCTGGAGAACAGCAAGGTCGCTTTCACTACTTATCAGTTTTCAGGACCTGTTTTTACTTGGTAGGAGGATTTTGAGAGGCGTAGGCCTGTTGGTGCAGCACCCCTTTCCTGGCAGCAGTTCTCCGTTCTCTTTCTAGAGAAGTATGTGCCGTAGTCTCGTAGGGAGGAGCTGCGTAGACAGTTTGAGTGGTTACGTCAGGGGGAGATGACTGTGTCACAGTATGAGTTGAGGTTCTTTGAGTTTGCTCGTTATGCCATCTGGTTGGTCCCAATAGATAGAGAGAGGATTAGGAGGTTTGTCGATGGTCTTACTTATCAGCTCCGTATTCTCATGACCAAGGAGAGGGTGACTGGTGCTACATTCGAGGAGGTTGTGAACATTGCCCGGGAGATTGAGTTTGTCCGTCGCCAGGAGAGAGAGGAGAGGGAGGCCAAGAGGCCTCGAGGATCTGGTATCTACAGTGGTGCTCCTTCGAGGGGCCAGTTTCAGCATGGCAGAGGCCGACAGTTCCGACATGGTCAGTCTGATTGCCCAGGTTATCGAGGGGCGTCATCGGGTCATGGTTCTCACAGTTCACACCAGGGCCATTCTTCACTTAGTGCCCTTCCAGCTCAAAGCTCATCCCGTGCTCCATCTGTTCAGGGCTTTTCTATGTCGAGTGCATCTGCTAGTCACTCTGGTGCGAGGGGTTCCCATCAGTCCCCTTCTCTAGCACCTGGGAGTTGTTACGAGTGTGGAGAGATGGGGCACATATGGAGGCAGTGTCCTCGTCGCGTTGCTAGTTCATCCTAGCAGAGGGGCTAGTCATCAGCTTCAGTGCCAGTTGCTCTACCACCACCCACCCAGCCAGCTAGGGGTGGGGGTCAGTCAGCCAGGGGTCGCCCCAAAGGGGGAGGTCGATCAGGGGGCGGTCAGGCCCGTTTCTTTGCTCTTCCAGGCAGACCCGATGCTATCGCTTCAGATGTTGTTATTACAGGTATTGTTTCAGTCTGCCACAGAGATGCCTCCGTATTATTTGATCCCGGTTCCACCTATTCTTATGTGTCATCATACTTTGCTCGTTATTTGGGTACGTCCCGCGAGTTTCTTGCTTTACCTGTTCATGTATCTATCCCGGTGGCCGATACTGTTGTTGTAGACCGTGTGTACCGGTTGTGTGTGGTGACTATTGGGGGTCTGGAGACCCGAGTGGATCTTTTATTATTGAGTATGGTGGATTTCTATGTTATTTTGGGCATGGATTGGCTATCTCCGTGTCGTGCTATTCTGGACTGTCATACTAAGACAATCATATTGGCTATACCGGGTGTGCCACGGTTCGAGTGGCGAGGTGTGACCGATTACGTTCCTAGTAGAGTGATCTCTTTCTTGATGGCCCATCGTATGGTTAGGAAGGGTTGTCTTTCGTATCTTGCCTTTGTGAGGGATATCGAAGCTGAGGCTTCCAGTATTGATTCTGTCCCAGTTGTGAGGGATTTCCCTGATGTATTTCTTGCAGACCTGCTGGGTATGCCACCGGACAGGGATATTGATTTTGGTATTGACCTGGTGCCGGGCACTCAGCCCATTTCTATTCCGCCGTATCGTATAACACCAGCGGAGTTGAAGGAGTTAAAGGAGCAGTTTTAGGAACTCCTTGACAAGGGGTTCATTCGGCCTAGTGTGTCGCCTTGGGGCGCGCTGGTTGTGTTTGTGAAGAAGAAGGATGGCACTATGAGAATGTGCATTGATTATAGGCAATTGAATAAGGTAACAATTATGAACAAGTATCCTTTGCCTCGCATTGATGATTTATTCAACCAGCTTCAGGGAGCGAGGGTATTCTCCAAGATTGATCTCCATTCGGGTTATCTCTAGTTGAAGATCAGGGATTCGGATATTCTTAAGACGGCCTTCAGGACCAGATATGGTCACTATGAGTTCCTGGTTATGTCTTTTAGGCTGACCAATGCCCCAGCAGCATTCATGCATTTGATAAACATCATGTTCCGGCCTTATCTTGACTCATTTGTCATAGTTTTCATTGATGATATTTTGGTATATTCGCGCAGTCAGGAGGAGCACGCGGAGCATTTGAGGGTTGTGTTGCAGAGATTGAGGGAGGAGAAACTTTACGCAAAATTCTCCAAGTGTGAGTTTTGGCTCAGTTCAGTGGCATTCTTGGGACACGTGTTGTCCAGTGAGGGTATTCAGGTTGGTCCAAGGAAGATAGAGGCGGTTCAGAGTTGGCCCAGACCGTCCTCAGCCATAGAGATTCGCAACTTTCTTGGTTTGGCAGGCTATATCGCTGGTTTGTTCAGGGATTCTCATCTATCGCATCGCCCTTGACCAAGTTGACTCAGAAGGGTGTTTCATTCGTATGGTCGGACGAGTGTGAGGAGGGCTTTCAGAAGCTCAAGACAGCCTTGACCACAACTCCAGTATTGGTTTTGCCATCAGCTTCAGGTTCATATACAGTGTATTGTGATGCTTCGGGAGTAGGGATTGGCTGTGTGTTGATGTAGGAGGGTAGAGTTATTGCTTATGCTTCTCGTCAGTTGAAGCCCCATGAGAAGAACTACCCCGTTCATGATTTGGAGTTGGCTACCATAGTTCACACATTGAAGATTTGGAGGCATTATTTGTATGGCGTATCTTGTGACGTATTCACCGATCATCGCAGTCTTCAGCATTTGTTCAAGCAAAAGGATCTTAATTTGAGGCAGCGGAGGTGGTTGGAGTTACTTAAGGATTAAGACATCACTATATTGTACCATCCAGGAAAGGCCAATGTGGTGGCCGATGCTTTGAGCTGAAAGACAGTGAGTATGGGGAGTTTGGAATATATTCCGGTTGGGGAGAGACCTCTTGCAGTTGATGTTCAGGCTTTGGCCAATCGGTTCGTGAGGTTGGATATTTCGGAGCCCAGTCGGGTATTGGCTTGTGTGATTTCTCGGTCTTCCTTATATGAGCGCGTCAGAGAGCACCAGTATGATGATCCACACTTGCTTGTCTTTAGGGACAGAGTTCGGCATGATGATGCCAGAGATGTGACTATTGGAGATGATGGGGTGTTGAGGATGCAGGGCCGGATTTGTGTGCCCAATGTGGATGGGCTTTGGGAGTTGATTCTGGCGGAGGACAATAGCTGTTGATACCCAATTTTTCACTATATATATATATATATATATATATATATATATATATATATATATATTATGCAGAATACCTTCAAAATGGCATATGTATGCATATATAAGTATATCCAAGTGTTTCCATATTTTTCCTTAATTTTAAAATATTTTTAAATCAATTTATTCTGCTATTTTTATCCATAAAAATCCAATAATTATTTCTAATTTATCATTTTTGGTGATTCATTTGTTGAACATTTATGTTTATGCCAAAATATAGCTAAGGGATTTTTTGCATATTTTTTACAAAATTATTTAGTATTTTTAAAGGCTAGAATTGTATAATTGCAACATTAGCCTCTTTTAGGATTAATTACGTTTATTTCATCAAAATAAAGCCCTGTATTTTTAAATAGTTAATTATGTGTTATAAGCCATTTTAGTACCTTTAATTATTTTCAGAAATTAATTTATTATTTTTTATAAATTAAATAGGGAAAATTGGCTATTTAAATGTTAGCTCAATTTCATTTCAATTATAGCCCAATTCTGACCCCAATTGAGCCTAATTGAACCCATGAAACCGCCCACTCACCCGTTTTAATCCAAGCCGTTGATTATTTAAATCAACGGCCAATAATCACCCTTGCCTTAATTAATTCCAAACTACCCCCCAAACCCCTTCATTTGTTACCATATGCCGCCTCTGGATCCCTCCTCTCTCAAATCCTCTCTACAACACCCTCAAACCCTAGCCGCCGCTACCCTAACCCATGGATTTCCAGGGTCATCCGAGACCTGTACCGGCCTTCCATGGCTTCTATGTGTTTAGTTTTGTGGTCTCATGACCAGACTTTGAAGGGATTTGGTCTAGTCTTTGCTCGACGACCTTTCTCCGGCCAGCCATGGCCATTCGAGTTAGACCTTTGACTCTCCTGTTTAGATCGATAACTTTCAAGGCCTTTCTCGTTGCTTTTGGGTTCTTCTGAAACCCTAATCTCTAAGGCCTTTTCGACTTCTTTCAGATCTACCTTAGATCCATGCTTGCCATGAGTTTTTAAGCATCTTCTCGAAGTTTTTTTAACTTTGCTTTCAAAACGACTCTTCATCTTTCCAATTAGGTTCTTCTTTTAAATTATTTGAAACCTCTTCTCTGATTTTAACATGTTTCGGATTTTGCTATGTTTTGCTCATGTCGTTCTCCTATCTGAGTTTTGCATGTTAAAAATCCAAATTTCATGTGGGTTTATTCGAGTTTCTGAAGCTGTTTGCTAGCATTTGTTTGATTTATTCGTTTATCATATTTAATCTCGATTGATGTTAAAAACGCTAGTTATTTTGGGTTCATTCGAGTTCTAAAACTGTTTGTTAGATAAGTGCTTGTTTGGTTATGTTCTTGTTCGATTTATTTGATTATCATCTTTTGAGCTTGACTATTGTTGAAGAAAACCTATGTCTTTGGGGTTTGAAACTGTTCGTTTGAATACCTGACTCGACTTGAAGTTCCTTGTTTCAGAGCCCCTTCTCTTTATGTGATTCCTCTGATTCTGGGTTTTTACTATCTTTAAAATTGGACTATGCTTGAAACCCTAACTTTTCCGAAGGGTTTTCCCATATGTTACTGTGAGACCCTTTGCATGCTTCTGATACTCTATTTTTTTCTTCACTGATTCAATGTGACTTGACCTACTGGACTATCATGCTTCGAATGTTTGCTATCTACTGAACTTTGTGCTACTGTTGCATGCTATTCCTTTTGCCAATAGGTTTGGCCTCGCATGTCTATTGTTTGTGCACTCTATTATATGCTGAGGTTCCTTCTTTGATTAATTTTCAATCTTGGGACTGATTTCAAAACTTTTCTTTTTGTGAACTCTAATTTCACTCGCTTGATAAAGTAATTGATCCCTTTCCTTATTTGTCCTTGCTGAATCTGCTTCCAAAAATAAGTATATTTCTGTACTTAGACTCGATTGCTTACTTAATGTTTTACTACTTCTTTTATGGCAATGATCAGTGTGCCTACAAACTAATTTTCTTTCCTTATTTTGAATTTGTTAGCCCCGTTAAACAAGTAATTCCTCAATTAAAGGGGAATCACTTGGTTGATTAGTTCTGACTGTTGATTGTTCCCATAGTTGTATTGAATTTTACTTATTAACTTATTTCTCACATGTTTTCAAAAAGGCTATAAATACCCTGCACCCCTCTTCTTCCAAGGACACGAACACAAGGAACAAAAATACTTGAGTTCAGAACACACACTCCACTAAAAATCTCTCTCTCTTTTCTCTGTTGCTACTTGTGTTGCTGCCTTACCTAGCCTGCTGAAAGCCAAGGCTAGGCTGTGGGAAGCTTGCTTAATTTTCCTCTCTGCATTTGCATCTTTATTGGTATGTTCTAACTAATTTTCAGCATCAACAACAACATGTTTCTTTACTATTTCCTTCACCCTTGTTTGTTTCCTGTTGGTGTTGTAACGACCCGGCCGGTAGCTTTTGGAAATTTTGCCCCGATCCCCCATTAACTGTTTCCCTAAGTTCATTTCTGCTATTTTGGTTTGCCGGGACGTTCGGTGTTGAGTTTTGGAGAGTTTTGGGACACTTAGTCCCTAAATAAGAGCTTAAGAGTTGAAAAATGGTCTGTAATCAGAACAGTGTGAAGACGACCTCAGAATAGAAATCCGATGGTTCCGTTAGCTCCGTTAGGTGATTTCAGGGTTGGGAGCGTGTTCGGAATGTATTTTGGAGGCTCGTAGCTCATTTAGGCTTGAAATGCCAAAGTTTGAATTTTTGAAGTTTCCGGTCCGATAGTGAGTTTTTGTCCGAGGGTCGGATTGGAATTCCGGAAGTTGTAGTGGTTCCGTCATGTCATTTGGGATGTGTGTGCAAAATTTCAGGTCATTCGGACGAGGTTCGGGTAGGTTTTTTGATCGAAAACGTGTTTGGTTGGAATTTGAAGTTCTTAGGCTTGAATCTTTGATTAATTCGGGTTTCCGGCGTTGTTTAGGTGTTTTCAGGATTGGTACCAGTTTGAATAAGGTATTAGGTGGTATTGGTACTTTTGGTTGAGGTCCTGGGGGCCTCGGGATGATTTCGGGTGGTTAACAGAAGAGTTTTGGAAGTTGGGAAATAGCAGCATTGCGGCTTCTGGTATCTTTCCGCTTCTGCGGCTTGGGAACCGCAGAAGCGGCCTGGTCGTCGCAGAAGCGAGATTTGCCCTCCCTCTCAGGAACCGCAGAAGCGGTCGCCTTTCCGCTGAAGCGGAACCGCAGGAGCGTTATGTGTCCGCAGAAGCGGACTCTGGTCCATTAAGTGAAAACCGCAGAAGCGGTTGTTTTTCCGCATATGCGGGACCGCAGAAGCGGTCCCTTGTCCGCAGAAGCGGAAATCCCTGGGCAGAAATAGAAATTTCGAGGGTTTGAGTTCATAAGTTACAAAAATCAATTGAGAGCTCGGTTTAAGGCGATTTTGAGTGTGATTTGAAGGGAAGATCACTGGGTAACGTTTCTTTGGTCCCTTCTTGTTATAATTCATCATTTTATAGTTAATACACCATTGGAATTCGAATTTAGGATCAAAAATTGGAAGAAACTTCATAGACCTAATTATTGAGTTTTGAGTGGGCAATTGACCTCCGATTTGGGAGATTTTTATATGGTTAGACTCGTGAGAGTACGAGGGTTCTAAAAATGTGAAAATTATTCGATTCTGAGGCATTGGCCTAGAGGGCATTTTGGTCATTTTACCTAATTTTACGCCGTAGCTTTGAATTTATTAGCAAAACCAGGTGTTTGCGATGTTATTTACAATGTGTAATTGAATTGAATAGATTTGAGCCATTTGGAGTCGGATACTCGTGGCAAGAGCGTGATTTCTAGTTGATATTGAGTCGGTTCGAGGTAAGTGGCTTGTCTAACTTTGTGTGGAGGACCTTTTTCCCTTAGGATATGATCTTGAATATTTGAATGTCCCGTACGTGCGGTGACGAGCGCGTACTTGAGCTAATTGTTGTAAATCCGTTTCTACTTGAAGTATTTAAATTGAGCTTTCTTGTTTACTTGTTCATTTTAACTGCAAGTTTGTACCTGTGCTAGCTTAGAGACTCATTTTTAGCTGGCTTACCTGCTTATTTGCTTTAACTGTGCTATTTGTACTCTGTGAAGCATGTTAGGCTATAATTTACTACTTCGTGTCCTGATTTTTTTAGCATTGTTCCGAGATTTAGGAATCGTTGTTGTTGTGTGTTTAATTTAAGACTACGGGACGGCTTCCCGGGAGATCCCTCTGTACTTGAGATATTCTGGACTGAGGGTGCGGGATACTAAGAGATCCCTGGCACATGTGTTTCTATATATATATTGGGATACCAAGAGATCCCCGACTTACTTATTGAGGATACTAAGAGATCCTCGGGATACCGAGAGATCCCCAGTGTTGATGATAAGGATACCAAGAGATCCTCGGGATACCAAGAGATCCCCCGGCTACTATTCCTTGTGAGGGCAGTTTTCCGTGTATTGTCACCTTTACTTTCTATTACTGTTCTTCCTTATTTACCTGGTTTAGATTCTCGCTGTAGACTTTATTTAAACTATTTCTGTTATCTCATTATTTATTATGTTATCTCAGTAGGGCCCTGACCTTCCTCGTCACTACCCAACCGAAGTTAGGCTTGGCACTTACTGAGTACCGCTGTGGTGTACTCATGCCCTTCCTGCGCATGTTTTTCATGTGCAGATCCAGGTACTTCCTCCCAGACGTATCATCCTCGTGGTGGAGAGTCCTAGCTTAGACTTGAGGTATATCTGCTACGTTCGCAGACCAGGAGTCTCTACTCTATTCCGGCTTTAGCAGATAGTTCCTTTTCTTTCCTTTATGTTGTTCAGACATTCTGGTGTAGAGCAGTTTACTACATTCTATTAGCCTGTGTTTCCCGTGAGTTTCCAGGTTTTGGGATTTAGTTGCAGACTTTCGCATATTTCGAGTTGTATAGGCTGAGTGGCCTTGTATACAGTTGTTATTTCCGTATGTTCAGTTTTAATTTATTATTCCACAATTGTTAATTTTATTATTCCGCACTGTTAGGCTTACCTAGTTGTAGGAACTAGGTGCCATCACGACATGTTTCATGGAGGGTGAACTGGGGTCGTGACAAGTTGGTATCAGAGCTCTAGGTTCATAGGAGTCGCGGAACACAGGCCGGTTTATTAGGGTCTCGCTGATCGGTACGGAGACGTCTGTACTTATCTACGAGGGGCTATGTAACTGTTAGGAAGAATCTTCATTTCATTTGAATTCCTCGTCGTGCGATATTTTGGACGTCAATTCTAAACTTCTGACTTCTATTCTCTCACAGATGGTGAGGACACGTGCTACTCGAGATGATCAGGCACCCGCGCCCCCTACTGCAGCCGTCAGAGGCCGGGGCCGGGGGAGAGGTCGAGGACGCGCACGTGGTGCAGCCAGAGCACCTGCGCGAGCTGCCGCCGAGGTACCACCAGCAGATCCAGCCGGAGCCCAGGCACCTGGCACACCTACTACTGCCACTACTACTCCAGCGCTCCAGGAGACTTTGGCTCAACTCATGAGCATGTAACCACCTTGGCTCAGGCGGGTTGCTTCCCCTGCTGCAGCCACATCCCCGAGGCCGGGGGGAGGAGCCGACAGAACCTCCCCGGCCGTCCAACTCCTGAGCAGCAAGTGCAGGTTGAGCAGGTTCCCGAGATTATTCCGGCACCGCCTGCAGCACCAGTTCAGCCCGAGGATGGGTCAGCTGCTTCAGAGGACGAGCAGTGCAGGCTTGAGAGGTTCAAGAAGTATGATCCCCCAGCGTTCAGTGGATTAGCATCAGACGATGCCTTAGGATTTCTAGAGGAGTGTCATTGTGTTCTCCGCACTATGGGCATCGTGGAGTCCTGCGGGGTTTCTTTCACTGCTTTTCAGCTACGGGGAGCCGCCTATGATTGGTGGCGGACTTATGAGATAGACAGTCCAGTCGAGGCTGCTACCCTAACTTGGACCCAGTTCTCGGATATGTTCATGAGCGAGTTTTTCCCCCAGAGTCTCAGGGATGCATGGCGCGCAGAGTTTGAGCATTTGCGCCAGGGTGCTATGACCGTTTCAGAGTATGCTATCCGTTATACCAGGTTGGCCAGGCATGCACCGACTTTAGTTGCTACAGTTCGGGAGAGAGTTCGCAGGTTCATTGAGGGTCTTATTCCACCCATCAGATCTAGCATGGCTCCAGAGTTGGAGATGGACATTCCTTATCAGCAGGTAGTGAGCATTGCTAGGAGGATTGAGGGTATGCTTGCCAGGGAGCGAGGAGAGAGGGAGGCCAAGAGGTCTCGAGAGTCGGGTCACTACTCTGGTGCCCGTACCCCATCAGCAGGTCGTTATGGCAAAGGTTATTCGGGTCGCCCTGTACATTCAGCTCTTCCAGCAGCCGGCAATACTCCAGCTCCACCTCCACCTCAGGAGCCTTACTATGCACCTCCAATTTCTAGCGCGCCTCCTGCGCGGGGTGTTTCCAGAGGTCAGTCCAGCAGGCCTAGTCCTAGCCAGTCACAGCCACCGCGTCCTCCCAGAGCTTGTTACGAGTGTGGTGATACACGTCACTTGGTGAGGGATTGCCCCAGACTTCGGAGGAGCGCGCCCCCACAGACTTCTCAGCCACAGCGTGCTCCTCAGGGTTCTCAGGCTATGGTCACAGCCCCCGCTGCTACCCCACCTGCCCAGCCAGCCAGGGGCGGAGGTAGGGGAGATAGAGGTCGCCCTCGAGAGAGGGGCCGTACCAGATATTATTGTATCCCTGCCCGTACTGAGGCTGTTGCCTCCAACTCCGTCATTACAGGTATTATTCTGGTTTGTCACAGAGAGGCATCGGTTCTATTCGATCCGGGCTCTACTTACTCTTATGTGTCTTCTTACTTTGCTCCTTATTTGGGTGTGCCTCGGGATTCTTTGAGTGCCCCCGTTTATGTTTCTACTCCTGTGGGAGATTCTCTTGTTGTGGACCGCATTTATCGGTCATGTTTGGCTACTATTCATGGTTTTGTGACCAGAGCAGACTTATTATTACTCGGTATGGTGGATTTTGACATTATTTTGGGCATGGACTGGTTGTCGCCCCATTTTGCTATTCTTAATTGTCACGCCAAGACCGTGACACTGGCTATGCCAGGTGTTCCGCGTATTGAGTGGAGTGGTACTTTAGATCACACTTCCAGTAGAGTTATATCTTTTCTTAAAGCTCAGCGCATGGTTGAGAAGGGGTGTGCCGCGTATTTGTCTTATGTGAGAGATGTTAGTGTTGATACCCTTTCTGTTGATTCTGTTCCAGTGGTACGAGATTATCCCGATGTATTTCTAGCTGATCTTCCAGGCATGCCGCCTGATAGGGACATTGATTTTGGGATTGATCTGTTGCCGGGCACTCAGCCCATTTCCATTCCTCCGTATCGTATGGCTCCTCCTGAGTTGAAGGATCAGTTGCAGGAATTGCTTGGTAAGGGTTTTATTCAACCCTGTGTTTCCCCGTGGGGTGCCCCTGTTTTGTTTGTGAAGAAAAAGGATGGTTCTATGCGCATGTGTATTGACTACCACCAGTTGAACAAGGTTACAATGAAGAACCGTTATCCTTTGCCTCGCATTGATGATCTGTTTGACCAGCTTCAGGGCGCACAGGTGTTTCTAAGATTGCTTGCGCTCAGGTTACCATCAGTTGAAGATTCGGGAGCCAGATATCCCGAAGACTGCCTTCAGGCTCGATATGGCCATTACGAGTT
>NC_031995.1:71979261-71982787 GCF_001879085.1 Nicotiana attenuata | reverse complement strand
CAGTTTTTCTAGCCTGGTATAATAGAATATTTTATTATTTCTAGGTTAAGTTTTAGATATCAGATAGCAGCAGCACTCGTGAGACTCAAGTTTTAGCCTATTTTGGGCATTTTCATCTTGTTTTATCGTGGATTCTTGTAGATTAACATTCTAGTTAATTAATATGTTGATTTTATCTACTACTTCTTCAATTTCTGTTGCTATTATGTCTAGCTAAACCCATTAGCTAGGGTTTTGGCTCAACCCTAGTGTGGGTAATCAATGGGTGTGATTGTTTAACGCTTGAATGATGTTGGGTGTTTGCTATTTGGGTTAATTTTATGATTTAACTAGGATTTGGTGGTTGCAAACACTAAGTCTAGCTTTGTGGGTCTTGACTCTTCTTGAGAAAGAGTGTCTATGACTCCAAAATTAACCCAACAAGGAATTGGGATGGACCCATGAGAATGGTAGTCCCAATTAACGGGTTAAACCTCGAGAGAGTAATTACCCAACTTGAACCCTAAGTTGCTTGGGCTTGTTGGCCTACCCAATTGGTCTCGAGAGAGTCAATTGGGAAAAATCACTCTTTCTACCGAGAGGTGTGAGAGTGAGTGCAATCGTGCAACGGTTATAGCATAAGCCCCATAATCATCATTCTTGTATTAGGAATCTCTACCCGTTAGTTGACCACCTAGGTAAATGCCACGACCCTAGTGTCTTTCTCTATCTTGCATACAACCTACAATTAATATCTTAGCATAATTTAGTTATTATTAGTAGTTGTTAAATTGTAGTTGATAATCATAAAAACCCAAGAATGATAGAAGATCAATTAGAAGCAAACACGCATTTCTAGACTAAGCAAATATCCAACTCCCTTTCTAGCTCCATGTGGAAATTGACCCCGATACCACTATTGGGTAAAAGTATTAGCGCCCACTCTTCCTAAGGTTGAGTCCGCTGCGCGATTCACTTTTTGGCGTCGTTGCCGGGGAGCTTACGGTGTTGACTATTTGTGTAGCTAGTTTTGTGTTTTGCTTCTCTTTCCTTCTTTTTACTAACTTTATTTGTGTTGATCCATCAGGTACACATGGCTCTAAACAGAAATGACCCTCTTGGCAATGCCTTGGCGGGGGAGGAGGTTGAAGATGTTGAGCAAGATGAGCTTCCGGTACTTCAAGTACCACGGAGAGGTAGAAATCCCAATGCTTATGCAAATGACAACAATTCTATTCCAGACCCTCCTCCGCCACCGCCAAGAGCGGTCCCAAGAGTTCTTCCTAATCAAGGGTACGCGAGTGGCGTTGTTCCTCCTCGAATCCGGGCGGGGAATTTTCAAATCACAAATGTTATGTTGACCTTGCTCGAGCAAAGGGGATATTTTACGGGCGCCTCCGACCAAAATGCATACAAGCACTTGAAGGGGTTCGTAGATACTTGTTGGGGCAGCAAACAAACAAACGTGTCAGAGGATGCGTTGAGATTGAGGCTTTTCCCGTTCTCTCTTCGGGGCAAAGCGTTGGACTGGTTAGAAAGGTTACCAAATCATTCTATCACCACATGGGATGAATTGGCAGACAAATTTATTGCCAAGTTCTTTTCTCCAAGTCATATGGCGGCTCTTCGGGACGAGATTCTTGCTTTCAAGCAAATGCCAACGGAACCTTTGCATGAGATCTGGGAGCGTTATAGAACAATGGTGAAGGAGTGCCCTAACAACGATATGACTGAGGCGATGATCCAGCAGACTTTCTATAGGGGCATCAACACCACGAATCAATGCATTGTGAACCAATTGGCCGGTGGGAACTTTATGAAACATTCTTACCAAGAGGCATGTGACGTACTTGATGAAATGGCGGACACCTCTTCGGCATGGCAAAGTCGAGCGAATGTACCCCAAGGTGACCCCACGGTCATCCATTTGCACAAGGAGTTGAGTGATCATGGCCAAGCTATTGCCGAACTTACAACAACAATGAATCAGTTGGCGAAGGCGCAATTGCAACAAGTACAAAACCCGCGCCAAGTCAATGCAATGGAGAATGTTTCTATGCTAAAAAGGAGGCAAAGAGGGCAACAACAACCTCAAGGTAACGGTGAGCAGTTTGACAACAACAATGATGGTGGTGGTTATTCGAACGAGTGTTTTGATGATCAAAGTGAGGAATGCCAATATGTCAATAACTACCAAGGAAATAGAGGAAATCAAGGGAATCAACAATGGCATCCCCAAGGCAATTGGGGCAATCAACAAGGAGGCGGCAATTGGAATAACAATAATCAACAACAAGGTGGCAACAATTGAACAATAACAATCAGAACAACAATTGGGGTAATCAAGGTAATAACCAAGGCAATTGGAATGGGAACAACAACAATAGCAATCAAGGAGGGTGGAATAATGGTGGTAGGGGGCAAGGCTTTCAAAGGCCCCCCATGTTCCAACAACCAAACAATCCACCCCTCTTTCAGTCACAAGGGCCTAGTTCTTCTGGAAGTGATATGGGATGGATAGAAATGATGTTCGAGCAGATGATGAAAAAGAACCAAGATTCTGATGCACAATTGGCTTTGCATAACACATCTATCCGGAACCTAGAGGTGAAAATAGGACAAATCTCTCAAGCTTTAAATACCCGACCAAAAGGTGCGCTACCAAGTGATACGGTAGTGAACCCGAAGGGGGGTAACAATCATGTGATGGCGGTTACAATTAGGAGTGGAAGAGGCGGTGATGTGCATGCCTCGGTTGAGAATCAAGTTGTGAATGATGAAATTGAGTTGCATGATGATGATGCACCTTTGAATGTTGACAATGTGGTTGAACCAATAGTGACAAATGATGTGCGGATTGATATTGATGATGAGGCCGGGGTAGAGACTCAAGATACCGTGAACCCGTCTAGGGAACACATTATTGATATACCCGAGCCGGCGGTGCCCAAGGCAAAGGCACCCTTGCCTAGACCACCTCCATCATGTCCTCAGTGGTTAGCAAAGCAAAAGAACGACAATGAGTTCAAGAAATTCATAGACATGATGAAGAGCCTCACAATCAATGTTCCTTTAGTGGAGGCACTTGAACAAATGCCTGGGTACGCAAAATTTATGAAGGATTTAGTCACCAAGAAGCGTTCTATGGAGTGTGAAACAATAAAGATGACGCACCAAGTTAGTGCGATTGTGCATTCTATGGCCCCGAAACTAGAAGGCTCTGGAGCTTTCAATATTCCTTGCACTATCGGAAGTGCGGACTTTGCTAAGGCCCTATGTGACTTGGGGGCTAGCATTAATCTGATGCCGTACTCAGTCTTCAAGACATTGGGAATTGGGCAACCTAGGCTAACCTCAATAAGACTTCCAATAGCGGACCGGTCGATGAGGAGGCCTTTAGGTATAATCAACGATGTGCTTGTCCGGGTGGACAAATTCATATTGCCGGACGACTTTGTCATATTGGATTGCGAAGTGGATTTCGAAGTGCCTATTATTCTTGGAAGACCTTTCCTAGCTACGGGGAAGGCATTGGTTGATGTGGAAG
>NC_031995.1:71966747-71979197 GCF_001879085.1 Nicotiana attenuata | reverse complement strand
AACCGGGTGGCTCTTCCCAATGATGGATGGCGTGATGACCTTCTTAAGGGTTTGAGTCCGTTTTTGAATTTTTCTTCTTTTGATTTTCAATATTTTGTAGTTAAGAGGACCTCAGGCAAGCTTCACTTAGGCCTAACACATTTGCCTTTGATCCCATGGTCAAAGACATAATGTTGTGTTTAGGATGGTGAAAATTGTGGCCTTGAGACTCTTGTGTTGACCAAACAATCATCATATGGTCATGTGGGGCCATTGTGCGCTTGAACTGGAACTAAGGTCGTTGTGGGTTCTCAACTCGATGTCTTTAGCAATCCTTGAGTGTGTGTGGTGAGAATTCGAATTGTGAGTCTAAGCTCCAAGCCGATGGTCTAGAACTTGCCCTGAATGTTTGTTGAGGCGAAATCATAGGTGAAACTTGACTTGAGAAGTGAATATAGGCCCTCCTTGATCCAAACTTCCAAATTTGAACAATTTCCATGACCTACCAATGAAATGATCCCTAGTTCAACCCTTTTGAGCCTTAAACCTTCTTCTTTCATGAACCAAAGCTACAAGCCTATACCCGTTCTCAATGAGACCCTCTCTTGGCACCCAAATCTTCCCTTGAGAAATCTAAGTTTGGGGGGGTTGAGACAAGAAAGGCATCAATGTGGTAAAGAGGCACAAAAGCAAAAGAAAAGGGAGGCAATGAAAAAGAGAAAAAGACAAAAAGAAATACAAAAGTGAATAAGAACCGAAAAAGGGGATTCAAAGAAAACAAAGTGAAAAAGGTTGTGTAAAAGTAGAAAAAGGAGAAAGGCTTGAATTGCAAAAGAAAGAGTGACAATGTGTCTCTCTAACCCCTTGAAAGAAGTGAAATACTCAAATGAGTCAAAAAGTATGCCAAAATGAATCAAAAGAAGTGCTAAAGGGAAGATTGAACCTAAATGAACAAAAACATGTCCTACCTTTACCCAAAAGCCTTCACAATGACTCCTCAAAAGCCCTATATGATCTTGAGTTGAGGGAAGCTTACATTAGGGGATACTTACATAAGGGGCAAGCATATGGTACCTAAAGCTGGACTTATGACCTTCTTTGTGAGAGAAATGAGTGAAAAATCCATCAACCTCGGGTTGTGTGTCATTACTCTAAAAGGTGAGGTTCGCTTAGGGAGAGTTGAGGATGTGTGAGTTTGGGCTCCACAATGACCAAGGTATTTGAGAAAAGCGCCTTGATGAAATGAGTCAACCCTTGATGCTCTTGTGTCACATTTGATCCATAGTTCTTAAAAGTTTAAAAATGTGTTAATGATGCATTCGTATTGAGGGCAATTGTTAGTCCCAATTGATGCGTGATGAGGCATCCTTAGGATAAGCAGGAATTACTTGGATGTTTCCTTTTAAGGGGTGGGTCTTATCTTATTTGCTTGAGGACAAGCAAAGGTTTAAGTTTGGGGGAGTTGATAACTGTGATTTTAACACGTTTTATGCCCATACTTGCCTATGCTTTATGTATGAATTGTCATAAAATGGACCCTGAATGCTTACAAAGTGCGCTTGATTGCAGGTTTGAGCGACAAGATGACAAAAGTCAAAAATTGGCTCGAAACGGAGTGAAACCTGCTCAAGTGTCAAAAATCATTGAAGTGGGGACAAGAGGACCTAGCGCGGACCGCACTGATTTGCTGCGCGGCCGCGCTAGGAGATTCAGAGAGTATACATTTCAAGGGTTTCCATGCGCGGTCCACGCTCCTTTCTACGCGGTCAGCGCTGGTGTCCACGCGGTCGCGCTTCATTGTTGTGCGGTCCGCGCCCATTAGCCTACGCGGCCGCGCTACCTCTTTGTGCGGTCCGCGTCCCCAGCTTCAAAAGTGAGTGATCGAAGGCCAAGACCCCTACGCGGCCGCGCTGCATTTCTGCGCGGTCCGCGCCAGCCCCGTAGGGGTATTTTTGTCCAGTTTTTCTAGCCTAGTATAAATAGAATATTTTATTATTTCTAGGTTAAGTTTTAGATATCAGATAGCAGCAGCACTCGTGAGACTCAAGTTTTAGCCTATTTTGGGCGTTTTCATCTTGTTTTATCGTGGATTCTTGTAGATTAACATTCTAGTTAATTAATATATTTATTTTATCTACTACTTCTTCAATTTCTATTGCTATTGTGTCTAGCTAAACCCATTAGCTAGGGTTGTGGCTCAACCCTAGTGTGGGTAATTAATGGGTGTGATTGTTTAATGCTTCAATGATGTTGGGTGTTTGCTATTTGGGTTAATTTTATGATTTAACTAGGATTTGGTGGTTGCAAACACTAAGTCTAGCTTAGTGGGTCTTGACTCTTCTTGAGAAAGAGTGTTTATGACTCCAAAATTAACCCAACAAGGAATTGGGATGGACCCATGAGAATGGTAGTCCCAATTAACGGGTTAAACCTCGAGAGAGTAATTACCCAACTTGAACCCTAAGTTGCTTGGGCTTGTTGGCCTACCCAATTGGTCTCGAGAGAGTCAATTGGGCAAAAGCACTCTTTCTACCGAGAGGTGTGAGAGTGAGTGCAATCGTGCAACGGTTATAGCATAAGCCCCATAATCATCATTCTTGTATTAGGAATCTCTACCCGTTAGTTGACCACCTAGGTAAATGCCACGACCATAGTGTCTTTCTCTATCTTGCATACAACCTAGAATTAATATCTTAGCATAATTTAGTTATAATCAGTAATTGTTAAATTGTAGTTGATAATCATAAAAACCCAAAAATGATAGAAGATCAATTAGAAGCAAACGCGCATTTCTAGGCTAAGCAAATATCCAACTCCCTTTCTAGCTCCCTGTGGAAATTGACCCCGATACCACTATTGGGTAAAAGTATTAGCACCCACTCTTCCTAAGGTTGAGTCTGCGCGATTCACTTTTTGAACTGTGATTTTAACACGTTTTATGCCCATACTTGCCTATGCTTTACGTATGAATTGTCATAAAATAGACCCTGAATGCTTACAAAGTGCGCTTGATTGCAGGTTTGAGCGACAAGATGACAAAAGTCAAAAATCGGCTCGAAACGGAGTGAAACCTGCTCAAGTGTCAAAAATCATTGAAGTGGGGACAAGAGGACCTAGCGCGGACCGCACTGATTTGCTGCGCGGCCGCGCTAGGAGATTCAGAGAGTATACATTTCAAGGGTTTCCATGCGCGGTCCGCGCTCCTTTCTACGCGGTCAGCGCTGGTGTCCACGCGGTCGCGCTTCATTGTTGTGCGGTCCGCGCCCATTAGCCTGCGCGGCCGCGCTACCTCTTTGTGCGGTCCGCGTCCCCAGCTTCAGAAGTGAGTGATCGAAGGCCAAGACCCCTACGCGGCCGCGCTGCGTTTCTGTGCGGTCCGCGCCAGCCCTGCAGGGGTATTTTTGTCCAGTTTTTCTAGCCTAGTATAAATAGAATATTTTATTATTTCTAGGTTAAGTTTTAGATATCAGATAGCAGCAGCACTCGTGAGACTCAAGTTTTAGCCTATTTTGGGCATTTTCATCTTGTTTTATCGTGGATTCTTGTAGATTAACATTCTAGTTAATTAATATGTTGATTTTATCTACTACTTCTTCAATTTTTGTTGCTATTATGTCTAGCTAAACCCATTAGCTAGGGTTATGGCTCAACCCTAGTGTGGGTAATTAATGGGTGTGATTGTTTAATGCTTGAATGATGTTGGGTGTTTGCTATTTGGGTTAATTTTATGATTTAACTAGGATTTGGTGGTTGCAAACACTAAGTCTAGCTTAGTGGGTCTTGACTCTTCTTGAGAAAGAGTGTCTATGATTCCAAAATTAACCCAACAAGGAATTGGGATGGACCCATGAGAATGGTAGTCCCAATTAACGGGTTAAACCTCGAGAGAGTAATTACCCAACTTGAACCCTAAGTTGCTTGGGCTTGTTGGCCTACCCAATTGGTCTCGAGAGAGTCAATTGGGCAAAATCACTCTTTCTACCGAGAGGTGTGAGAGTGAGTGCAATCGTGCAACGGTTATAGCATAAGCCCCATAATCATCATTCTTGTATTAGGAATCTCTACCCGTTAGTTGACCACCTAGGTAAATGCCACGACCCTACTGTCTTTCTCTATCTTGCATACAACCTAGAATTAATATCTTAGCATAATTTAGTTATAATTAGTAGTTGTTAAATTGTGGTTGATAATCATAAAAACCCAAGAATGATAGAAGATCAATTAGAAGCAAACACGCATTTCTAGGCTAAGCAAATATCCAACTCCCTTTCTAGCTCCCTGTGGAAATTGACCCCGATACCACTATTGGGTAAAAGTAGTAGCGCCCACTCTTCCTAAGGTTGAGTCCGCTGCGATCACTTTTTGGCGCCGTTGCCGGGGAGCTTACGGTGTTGACTATTTGTGTAGCTAGTTTTGTGTTTTGCTTCTCCTTCCTTCTTTTTACTAACTTTATTTGTGTTGATCCATCAGGTACACATGGCTCTAAACGGAAATGACCCTCTTGGCAATGCCTTGGCCGGGAAGGAGGTTGAAGATGTTGAGCAAGATGAGCTTCCGGTACCTCAAGTACCACGGAGAGGTAGAAATGCCAATGTTAATGGAAATGACAACAATCCTATTCCAGACCCTCCTCCGCCACCACCAAGAGCGGTCCCAAGAGTTCTTCCTAATCAAGGGTACGCGAGTGCCATCGTTCCTTCCCGAATCCGGGCGGGGAACTTTCAAATCACAAATGTCATGTTGACCTTGCTCGAGCAAAGGGGATATTTTACGGGCGCCTCCGACCAAAATGCATACAAGCACTTGAAGAGGTTCGTAGATACTTGCTGGGGCAGCAAACAAACAAACGTGTCAGAGGATGCGTTGCGATTGAGGCTTTTCCCGTTTTCTCTTCGGGGCAAAGCGTTGGACTGGTTAGAAAGGTTACCAAATCATTCTATCACCACATGGGATGAATTGGCGGACAAATTTATTGCCAAGTTCTTTTCTCCAAGTCATATGGCGGCTCTTCGGGACGAGATTCTAGCCTTCAAGCAAATGCCAACGGAATCATTGCATGAGATCTGGGAGCGATTTAGAACAATAGTGAAGGAATGCCCTAACAACGACATGACTGAGGCGATGATCCAGCAGACTTTCTATAGGGGCATCAACACCACGAATCAATGCATTGTGAACCAATTGGCCGGTGGGAACTTTATGAAACTTTCTTACCAAGAGGTATGTGACGTACTTGATGAAATGGCTGACACCTCTTCGGCATGGAAAAGCCGAGCGAATGTACCCCAAGGTGACCCCACGGTCATCCATTTGCACAAGGAGTTGAGTGATCTTGGCCAAGCTATTGCCGAACTTACAACAACAATGAATCAGTTGGCGAAGGCGCAATTGCAACAAGTACAAAGCCCGCGCCAAGTCAATGCAATGGAGAATGTTTCTATGCTAAAAAGGAGGCAAAGAGGGCAACAACAACCTCAAGGTAATGGTGAGCAGTTTGACAACAACAATGATGGTGGTGGTTATTCGAACGAGTGTTTTGATGATCAAAGTGAGGAATGCCAATATGTCAATAAATACCAAGGAAATAGAGGAAATCAAAGGAATCAACAATGGCGCCCCCAAGGCAATTGGGGCAATCAACAAGGAGGCGGTAATTGGAATAACAATAATCAACAACAAGGTGGTAACAATTGGAACAACAACAATCAGAACAACAATTGGGGTAATCATGGTAATAACCAAGGCAATTGGAACGGGAACAACAACAATTGGAACAACAACAATAGCAATCAAGGAGGGTGGAATAATGGTGGTAGGGGGCAAGGCTTTCAAAGGCCCCCCATGTTCCAACAACCAAACAATCCACCCCCCTTTCAGTCACAAGGGCCTAGTTCTTCTGGAAGTGATATGGGACGGATAGAAATGATGTTCGAGCAGATGATGAAAAAGAACCAAGATTATGAAGCACAATTGGCTTCGCATAACACATTTATCCGGAATCTAGAGGTGCAAATAGGACAAATCTCTCAAGCTCTAAATACCCGACCAAAAGGTGCGCTACCAAGTGATACGGTAGTGAACCCGAAGGGGGGTAACAATCATGTGATGGCGGTTACAACAAGGAGTGGAAGAGGCGGTGATGTGCATGCCTCGGTTGAGAATCAAGTTGTAAATGATGAAATTGAGTTGCATGATGATGATGCACCTTTGAATGTTGACAATGTGGTTGAACCAATGAAAAATGATGTGCGGATTGATATTGATGATGAGGCCGGGGTAGAGACTCAAGATACCGTGAACCCGTCTAGGGAACACATTATTGATATACCCGAGCCGGCGGTGCCCAAGGCCAAGGCACCCTTGCCTAGACCACCTCCACCATATCCTCAGCGGTTAGCAAAGCAAAAGAACGACAATCAGTTCAAGAAATTCATAGACATGATGAAGAGCCTCACAATCAATGTTCCTTTAGTGGAGGCACTTGAACAAATGCCTGGGTACGCAAAATTTATGAAGAATTTAGTCACCAAGAAGCGTTCTATGGAGTGTGAAACAATAAAGATGACGCACCAAGTTAGTGCGATTGTGCATTCTATTGCCCCGAAACTAGAAGACCCTGGAGCTTTCACTATTCCTTGCACTATTGGAAGTGCGGACTTTGCTAAGGCCCAATGTGACTTGGGGGCTAGCATTAATCTGATGCCGTACTCAGTCTTCAAGACTTTGGGAATTGGGCAACCTAGGCCAACCTCAACGAGACTTCAAATGGCGGACCGGTCGATGAAGAGGCCTTTAGGTATAATTGACGATGTGCTTGTCCGAGTGGACAAATTTATATTGCCGACCGACATTGTCATATTGGATTGCGAAGTGGATTTCGAAGTGCCTATTATTCTTGGAAGACCTTTCCTAGCCACGGGGAAGGCATTGGTTGATGTGGAAGCAGGAGTTAACATTCCGTGTGGGTGATGAGAAGGTGGTATTTCATGTGTGCAAGTCAATGAGGCAACCCAATAGTACGGAGGTGTGTTCATTTGTGGACATTGTCACGGCGGTGATAGTGGATGACACAAGTGCTTTGATTAATGTTGAAGATCCTCTTGAAGCCATGCTTCTTAACATGGATGACAATGATGAAGCCAGTAGAGTGGAGTGCGTGAATGCATTGCATGGAATGGGTTCATATTCATACGAGCCTAGGAAACTAACTTTGGATCTTGAAAATCGCAAAACTCCGCCAACCAAGCCATCAATTGAGGAGCCACCGGTGTTGGAGTTGAAACCACTTCCTCCACACCTCAGGTATGAATTCTTGGGCTCTAATTCTACTCTTCCAGTTATTCTATCTTCTTGCCTTACTAACTTGCAGGTTGAGGCCACTGTGGAGGTGCTTCAAAAGTGAAAAAGGGCAATAGGATGGACTTTGGCGGACATCGGGGGAATAAGCCCCGCATTTTGCATGCATAAGATCATCTTGGAGGAGGATGCACGGCCATCTCTTGAACATCAAAGGAGACTCAACGAGGTGATGCAAGAAGTAGTAAAGAAAGAGGTTATCAAGTGGCTTAATGCCGGTGTGGTTTACCCGATCTCGGACAGTTCATGGACCTCTCCGCTCCAATGTGTGCCAAAGAAGGGTGGAATGACGGTAGTGACCAATGCCAACAATGAGTTGATTCCTACTCGGACAGTTACGGGTTGGAGAGTGTGTATGGACTATAGAAAGCTGAACAAGGTGACAAGAAAAGATCATTTCCCACTACCATTCTTGGACCAAATGCTTGATCGTCTTGCGGGCCGGGCCTTTTATTGTTTTCTAGATGGTTACTCGGGGTATAATCAAATTCTCATTGCCCCGGAGGATCATGAGAAGACAACCTTTACATGTCCTTATGGCACGTTCGCTTTCTCGAGAATGCCATTCGGACTATGTAATGCCCCAGCGACCTTCCAAAGATATATGATGGCAATTTTCACCGACATGGTGGAGGATATATTGGAGGTATTCATGGACGACTTCAGTGTGGTGGGAGATTCATTTGAAGAATGTTTGGTGAACTTGGATAGGGTTTTGGCAAGATGTGAAGAAACCAACCTTGTGCTCAACTGGGAGAAATGTCACTTTATGGTGCAAGAGGGAATTGTATTGGGTCACAAAATCTCAAGGCAAGGAATTGAAGTTGATAAGGCAAAAATAGAGGTTATCTCAAGGCTCCCTCCCCCTACTTCTGTCAAAGGGGTGAGGAGTTTTCTTGGTCATGCCGGGTTCTACCGGCGATTCATTAAAGATTTTTCTAAAATTGTGAACCCGCTTTGCAAGTTGTTAGAGAAGGATGTCAAGTTTATTTTTGATGAGAAGTGCATGGAGTCTTTTGAGCTATTGAAACACAAGTTGACAACAACTCCTATAATCACCGCACCTAATTGGGATTTGCCTTTTGAACTTATATGCGATGCGAGTGATGTAGCGGTTGGGGCGGTGCTAGGCCAAAGGATCAACAAAATGTTCCATCCTGTGTATTATGCTAGTAAGACTATGAATGAGGCCCAGAGAAACTACACAGTGACAGAAAAGGAGCTATTGGCTATTGTGTTCGCGATGGAGAAATTTCGACCTTACCTTATGGGAGCAAAGGTGATCATACACACGGACCATGCAGCCCTCCAGTATTTGATGACTAAGAAGGATTCGAAAGCAAGATTGATGAGATGGGTGCTACTCCTTCAGGAATTTAATTTAGAGATTGTGGATAGAAAGGGAAGCGAGAATCAAGTTGCAGACCATTTGTCCCGATTAGAGGAAGATGGGAGACTAAGTGATGGTATTGAAATTAATGATAGGTTCCCTGACGAGCAGCTTCTTTCCGTTTCTATGTGTGAAATGCCATGGTTCGCGGACATCGCCAACTTTATTGTGATTGGTAACGTCCCGTGTGAGCTCTCTTCCAACCAAAGGAAGAAACTCAGGCGGGATAGTTTGGATTTCTATTGGATGATCCGTATTTGTTTAGAATTTGCACAGATGGAGTGATAAGAAGATGTGTACCGGAAAGTGAACAAATGAGCATATTGGAGGCTTGTCACTCTTCTCCCTATGGTGGCCATCACGGGGGAGGGGGGTGAGGGCAGCCTCAAAAGTTTTGAGTTGCAGCTTCTATGGGCCCACGTTGTTCAAGGATGCTAGTGAATTGGTGAAGAGATGTGATGCATGTCAAAGAGCCGGCGGTATTTCCAAGAAGGATGAGATGCCCCTCAATACAATTCTTGAGGTGGACATTTTTTATGTTTGGGGCATCGATTTCATGGGTCCGTTCGTGAGCTCCTGTGGTAATACTTACATTCTCGTGGCCGTGGACTATGTTTCAAAATGTGTGGAAGCCGTGGCTCTACCCAACAATGAAGCCCGAAGTGTTGTAGCATTTTTGAAAAAAAGTATCTTTACGAGATTTGGTACTCCTCCGGCCATTATTAGTGATGGGGGGTCCCATTTTTGCAACAAGGCTTTTGACTCATTGCTTGCTAAGTATGGAGTTAATCACAAAGCGACCACCCCCTATCATCCACAAGCTAGTGGACAAGTGGAAGTCTCAAATCGGGAGATAAAGAGTATTTTGTCCAAAACGGTGAATGCTAATATGACCGATTGGTCGAAGAAATTGGATGATGCTCTTTGGGCTTATCGGACGGCTTACAAGACTCCAATTGGTATGTCTCCGTATCGGTTGTTGTTTGGTAAAACTTGCCATCTTCTGGTGGAACTTGAGCACAAGGCTATGTGGGCATTGAGGAAGTTGAACTTGGAATGGGATGTTGCAGCCAATCTCCGAGTGGAGCAATTGAATGAGCTTGATGAGTTTAGATTTCATGCCTACTCCAGCTCGTCTTTGTACAAGGACAAGATGAAGTACCTCCATGACAAGTATGCTCAGGGTAAAGAATTCAAGGTGGGTGACATGGTTCTTCTTTTCAACTCCCGGTTGAGGATATTCCCGGGAAAGCTCAAGTCTAGGTGGAGTGGTCCATTTGAAGTTGTTGGGGTGACCCCATTTGGTGCTATTGATCTCAAGAACAAAAATGGTGAAGTTTTCCGAGTCAATGGGCATCGTATGAATCATTACTTGGGGAAGATTGATGATAGCCACGTGGTGGCACTCCTTCATTTGAAGTGATATTGTGGTAAAATGCGTCGTGCCGCGACATTAAATCGGGCGCTTCTTGGGAGGCAACCCATGTCTTTTTCTTTCTTTTTATTTTTCCGTTGTAGATTAGGATTTTTCAACTCATGGTTTGTGAGATGTTGCAGGGTTGATGTTGGACCAGTGCAGGGCAAAAGTAGCAAAAATTTTAAGGTCTCTCAAGTTTGCCTATGCGGCCGCGCACCAAAACAGTGCGGTCCGCGTAGGCTGGTGAAATGGGAGCTGTCTCTGAAGTTTGCTACGCGGTCCGCGTGACATTTTTGTGCGGTCCGCGCGGGAGAAGCCCAAATTACATACTCTCTGAAGTTTCCCACGCGGTCGCGCACCAAAACAGTGCGGTCCGCGTGGGTTGTTCAGGCAATAAAGGATGCTGAAAATCCAGCGCGGTCCGCGGCCATTTCTGCGCGGCCGCGCTGGTGGGTAAGTAATGGGTCCCACAGTGTTTTCTATAAATAGAGACCTAGGCTTCATTTTAACCTTTTCGCCAATTTTCTACCTGAGCTCTAAATTTTCACTGTGCATCAAAATAACTTGCTTCAAGTAGTTGAAACTTTCACAACCCCTAGTAACATTCCTCACTAATCTCATTCATAGTGTAATTTTTTATTTGCTTCCTGTTACTATACCTTCTTATTTTCTTCTTTCTCTCTTAGTTTTACTTGTTAGGGTAGATTTTGTTGTTTATGTGCAACAATGGGCATGAATTCTTGATTAGCAACTGAGTAGGGACAATTAGGACCCATAATTTGAACAAAAAAATTGGACTTAAATGAAAATCTCCATACTCAGTCAATTGTCTGCCCTACGCGACCGCGCGTCCTTTCTGCGCGGTCCGCGCCAGCCTAGCGCGGCTGCGGTCCAAATCAGTGCGGATCGCGTTGGTGAGATTCAGAGAGGGGTTTCTCTGGAACATCTTAAGCGCGGTCCGCGCTCCAGTCTTACGTGGTCCGCGCTACCCCAGCGCGTCCGCGTGGCACTTTTGCGCGGTCCACGCCCCTTCTATTCTGCAACCCTGTTTCTAAACCATGCTTTCAACTGTAGCATCCAATTCACTGCATATGCTTCAACTAACAATGTTAGACTTTTCTTTGCAGATCATGGTTAAGCAACGAGGAGGAAAAGAACAACCCGGGAGGGGTGGTTCCTCCCGAGGGGGAAAAGGAAAGCGGGTTGTTAAACTTACTCCCCAGGCCCGGGCAAACATTAAAAAGACCCGTAAGCTGATACGGGCTGCTGATAGGGCTGCCTCCCACTCTTCGGGGAGTGAGTATGCACCCTCCCGGAGCATCACCTCAGAATCAGCCCCCACTCACACTTCTGACCCGTTCCAACTACATGACACTCCTCCACCTTCACCTACCTCCAAGAGACCGGTCAATGTAATTTTGGATTCGTCTGATGAGTACGAAGCAAGAAGTGAGGCACAATACTCCACCTCCCCCACAGCTTCATTATCTGGGGAGAGTGCAGGATATGGTGAGGGGGTGAGCCCCAAGTTGGTGGTGTTGATAGAACAAGAAAACCGGAAGCATGGGCTGATAGATTTGTAAGTGAAATAGCCTTCCACAAATTTCGAGAGTGGTGGCCCAAAAGAAAATTGATTCCGGAGAGGCAATTTATTGACTCTGATCTTCTTCCTCTAAACCCACATATGCAAGCACAATTCCGTACTAGAGAGGGTTGGGGTTTCTTCAAAGAACGTTGCATAGTCGCAAATGAACATATGGTGAAAGAATTTTATTGCAATGTTCATCATGTAGTGAAGGACTCAAAGGCGACACAAGTGAGAGACAAAGTGGTGATGTTTGATGGGAAGTCTCTGAATGAGTTTTTGGGGTTCAACGAAGAGGATGAAACTCAATACATAGAAAAGCTGACAATGAAAGAAGAAGTTCGTCCTTGGTTGGCCCAGCACTTGGCAGCCCCGGGCACTGTCCCAGTTTGGTTGAAAGCAGGGGAGAAAATTCTGAGAAACACGTTCAGTTTTGAAGCAAAGAGTTGGTTGACCTTCGTGTGTAGTAAGCTTGACCCCTCCACCCATGATCACACAGTTCCTATTCCCCGTGCAGTATTAGTGGCATCTATTATGGCTGGTTTTCCACTGAATGTGGGCAACATCATGTCAAGGGTGATTTCTACGGTCGGGCAGGAGACCAACACAAACTACCCCTTCCCGAACACTCTTTCCCTGTACTTTAGAGAATTGAAGGTGAAGAAGAAGAGGTTTGATGTCTAGGTAGATCCGGTGGCCCCCGTATCCATGGTACAGTCATTT
>NC_031995.1:71927225-71962036 GCF_001879085.1 Nicotiana attenuata | reverse complement strand
TATATATATATATATACTTTCAAAATAGCACATATGCAGTTATAAGCTTGCATAAGCATTTTTTATAATTTTTCTACAGCTTTGAAAGCTCCAAATCAATTTATTTCTTCTTTTTTTATTATATAAATAGCCAATAATTATCCTTCATATTACTTTTGTGGTGAATTAGCCATCTAAATTCATTATTCATGCCAACATAGTGTTTAAATATTTCTAGTGCATTTTTTATAATTATTTTAATATTTTTAGGCTAAATTGCATATCTTTGCAATAACAGCCCATACTAATGTATAATTACATTATTTATGTATAAAATGATCTTTTATATTATTTTTAAAAAAAATGTTAAATAACAATTTTAAATCATTTTAATACACAAAGATATTTTTGGAACTCATTTATTTCTTTTTGATCTTGGAAATGTACTTAATAGCCACATGGCAATCGCCACAAATTCGTAAATTCTTCATTATCCTAATTGGAAAACTCTCGGGGGTGTTCATTAGAGCAAAAGCAATTGCTAATTTTTCAGTGTGATGGACCAAGTTGTGCTCTTTTTCCTCTAAATCCATATCATGCAAAACGGACCCTGTATCAGGAACATAGCCCTCTAACTTCAGTTCTGCAATCAATTCCTTTAAGTATACATCAACCTCTTCCGACTGTGGATGAGATTTATCACCTATAATAAAGTGATGAACCTGGTTCTTCAACTTGTTATAAATTATTTAGTTATTAAAAGTGGCTATTTAAAATTTGGCCCTATTTGCATTTCAATTTTGGTCTTAATTTGACCCAATACCCAGCCCAATTTTAACCTAAACCTACCCAGCCCAAACCCTAATACCCGATCCGACCCCAAACCCTTTCAATCTCGGCCGTTGATCAGAGAGATCAACGGCCACAATCCACCCTTTCCTTTTTTAGTTTCTAATGACCCCTAAACCCTAATCATTTTTCACCACCAACCGCCTTTGAATCCCTGCCTCTGAGTTCTCTCTGAAACAACCCCTAACCCTAATCGTCGTCACCCAAAATCGACCCCAAACCTCTAAATCCTTGTCCAACCAATGGCGTCCTATGGCTGTACGAAGCCTCTACTTGTCTCCTATCCCCTTGGTTGTTCGATTATGTGGTTTTTGTGGAAGAACCTCGAAGAAATCTGGTCCATATCTCGTTCAAAGCTTTTCAAGGGTTCGTCCATGGTTTGCGAGTGATTTCTATTGAAGTTCCATGGTTCAAATCTCTGGTTCAAAACCAGGTCCTCTTTACTCCTCCCCTTTCTCCTCAAAACCCTAATCTTTGGCCATGAATCCGTCCCGATCTTTGTAGATCTGGAAGGATTCTGAGTTTGTCAGCAACTTTTCTTTAAAAATTTGTTGTTTCTTTACTGTCAACCAATTTAGCACTATGTTTTGGGTTCTTTTTTTGAATCTCTGCATGTTTGAAATATTCTTCAAGTTTCTGTGATTTTTTCTTTAAGCTTCTCTTATTCCTCTACCACTGACTGATTTAAAACACTACCATACTTCAGGTTTTTGACTTCTATGACTAGGTTTCCCGAAATTTTCTTTCTCCAAAACGTTCGATAATTTTTGAGTGTTTAATCTCCTGTTTCTTGTGCGCTTTTAACCGATTTTTGAGGTTTGCTTTAACCCTAACTCGTTTATGCTGAAAGCCCTAATTTTTCGACATTATTGTTTGGATTCTGAGTTTGTCTAGATTGCTTGTGTACTAACTTTGCCCTATGCTTTGGTTTCTGTGATTCTTCTCCTAATGTGCCTCTATTGATGTTCTTGGTTCGATTTTTCTACTGGTTCTATATGTCCATGTTCATTCTTTGCCTATTCATGGTAAACCTATACTTTTCTCCTTAAATCAGTGATTAATTCGGATTCTTGATTTATCAATTTTGTTAAAAGACCTATGTGCTAATTCCTGACTATTCCCTTTATTTACAATCTTGACTAGCTTTCTTACCTTATTTAATTTAACCGTAATATTCACTGATTCTTTACTGATCATTTCCTTAATTAAACCTCTATCTATTTATCCCTAATTGCTCGTTTGATTTTCTTTCCTTAAATATGTTCTGCCTTTACCGTTGGTTAATTACCCTTAACTTGAGGGAAAATTATACTAATTGATGTATAATTGATTCTGTGGCTTCCTTAATTGCAGAGGGGTTGATTCCCTTTACCTTATTTTCCTTGCTCTTTACTGCTATATATAATCTCCTTTACTCCTCACTTCGGGACACGAACACTAGTTCATCTACACTCTCATACTCTCAAAAGGCTCTCTATTCTCTTCTGTTGCTTGTAACTCTCACTAATCCAGCTGGTTGTAAGCCAAGGCTGTCTATTTGCACCATCTCTGCTCTATACTCTGTGTCCTCTCCTTAACCGGTATGTCCTGATTCAATTCCCATTCCAAAAACTATGTGTTTTTCTTTGATTGTTGCGGTTCATTAGGTGTGATCTCCAATTCCATTTGATATTCTATTCAATGAGCAATCAGCATGCCTAGACTACTGTATCACTCAACATATTTAAGTTTTCTGTTAAAAAGCTATAGCTATTATACTGTTTAGCATGCCAATCTTGTTTTGGATAATTTGCTCACTAGTATGTCCGAGCTGCATTGTGTGTTTACTGTCTCACCCAGCATGACTAAATTCTGTTTGTTCTATATATGATTAATGTTTCTAAAACCTTGATTGCTTCATGAAGTGTTTGTCTAGTTTGTCATCTAAGTCTAACTTGCTCTACTTCACTAATGAGATCCTATTTGTGTCTAAGACCTGTGTGTTCTCAACATGACTTTGTAACTAACTTGTCAACTCCATAAAGAATCTGTGTGTTTGTTTGACATCACCAATGTGCATTCTGAGGAAGTCTAGGTGTGAGCACTGCCCGGGATCCTTGAGATCCTTAGGGAACTCTGACACACCTAGACATGAATTGGGCTATGGAACTTTAGGCATTTGAGATCAGTAAAGGCTTGGTACACCATGACTGTTTTGGGCCTGCTTCAGGCTCCCTATAGCTTAGCTTCTATTTTATTTATGTAATTTATATTCAGTTCTTGGTCTGTAATAATTATTGTAAACAAACATTGGGGTGATTAGTGAAAAGGGGGTGGGTAGTTGCATATTGTGGGTAAAATCGGGTAGATAACATGCCTATAGGGATTATTTTGATTCAAAATGTGTTTGTTAGATAATATGCCTATAGGACCTGCTTTGGTTTAAATGAATTCTGCATGCTTTACTTTCACACAATTAGAAGCCATGCCTATAGGATCTAAATCAACTCTATGATTAGATATCATGCCTATAGGGTGTAAAGTAATTGAAGTTCAGTTTCCATTACAGCATGTATTCAAATCCGTCTCCTTAGAAATCATGTCTATAGGATTAAAATAAGTTTTAATAGAAACCATGCCTCTAGGGATTATGCCTTGATCAAATAAATCCTGTTTGCATCACCTTATGTTCAAATATCATGCCTATAGTTAGACCTAAGATCAGTTCAACTCTACGCTCATGTTGGTTAGTTTTGAATCAGTTTAAGTAAATAACCTACTCTTTTCGTGTTAATTAATATTGATAGAAAGCATGCTTATAGGATCTCAAGTTGTCTGTTTAAAATCGTTTACGGTTTTACTACATTCCTGATCAATAATAGATACCATGCTCATAGGACATAACTATTATACGCCTAGGCAAGCCTATAGGACGATTAAAATTCTGCAACTGTAAAACTATGTTCTGTTATCTGTGATTGCTCATATTCAACAGGTCTAAAATCAGTAGGCAAGCTAAATAGGCCTTTGACACTTTGGTCCTAATTCAATACTGTATACTCTCTGCTCACCTAGATATCATGTTCTAAGGTTTCTCTCTTAAATACCTGAAACAGTTGTTTGAGACGTGCACTTATTTGTTCTGCTTGTGGAGGTAAAATGTGAGCCTTTAATTGCCCCCCCCCCCCCCCCTTTTAAATGCAGTCCTAATTGTTTTGGTTGACGCTTAGACTTTTCTCCTTTAAACACCTTAGGATGGTCTAAAACTACCTAAATTAGAGGTCCTAAACACCTCCAGGGCCACAAGGAAGGGGCGGGTAGAGCACATATAAGATATCTTTCAAGGTTGCTAGAACGCTTTAGACTATGACCAAGGGGAGGGAATTGGGTAGTAAGGATATGATGACTACGCGCTAATGTCACGTGTAGCCCCTCGTTTAGGAGTGATTACCGGGCATTGTATGGGCATGATCATGTAGGCTAACCAACCTAGGACCCCCCTTTTCACACTTCCATATGTGTTTTAATAAACTTTCTTCTCTTTACATATGCATGTGCAAATTTATCTCTTGCTTGAATCGTACCTGTGTTTATGAAAATATGCCCCCTTATTTGCAAATACGTGGTGAAATTGTATACTTGTTCAAATGACCGATTCATATAAGTTTGGCTGGGACCCACCGTTGTGGACCGCGAGGGGTGCCTAACACCTTCCCCTCGAGGTTATTTCGAGCCCTTACCCTAAATCTCTGGTGATGCAAACTAGTCCATGAGTTAATTGCTCAAGGTGCCCTAACGCACCATAATCCGTTAGGTGGCGACTCTTCAAATACCCAATTTCCAAAAGGAAAAGAGTTGTTCCCCCATGAAATGTCGAAACCCGGACGTTCTCCGCGAGGAGGAAAAAAAGGGGCGCGACACACATAACCATAATAAGATAGCTTTTTAGCAGTCCAGGAAAAAATCTTAGTTGTGATCTTTTCAATCAAAGGTTGCCACTGCATTAGAGCTATTTTCTTTGTAGACAAAGGAATGCCTAGGTACTTGAAGGGTAAGGATCCATTTTCAAATCCGAGGTGAGTCAATATCTGTTCCTTCACATCTTGCTTCACCCCACTAAAATATACTGAACTTTTTCCTAGATTAGCCCGCAAACCTGATGCATGAGAGAACTGAGAGAAGCATTTATATTGAGTGGCCACTGAGGATAGATTACCCTTAGCAAATAACATGAGATCATCAGCAAAACTCATATGAGTAATGTCCAACTTCCTACATCTGGGGTGATATTGGAAGGTAGGCTCCTTCTTAAGCTCATGTAGAGATCTACTCAAGTACTCCATCACTATTGCAAAAGGAAAGGAGAGATAGGATCTCCTTGTCGAAGACCCTTGGCAGCATCGAAAGGTTCTGTGGTTTCTCCATTCACAAGGATAACATAGTTGATAGTCTTAATGCATTCCATTATCCACCTGATAAAAACCTGTTAGGAAATCTAATCTCCTTCATCACCTGTTGTAAGAAGATCTATTCTACTGAGTCATAAGCTTTTTGGAGATCAATCTTTATCATACATCTAGGAGATATCTGGGCTCTAGTGTAAGATTTGACTAGCTCATGAGCTAGGATGACATTGTCAGCAATCTTTCTACCAAGAATGAAGCCTGCTTAAGCTTCACAAATGATGTAAGGCATGACTTTCTGCAATCTGGAAGCCAAGATTTTAGACATCATCTTTTATAGGATTGGACAACATGCTATTGGTCTATACTCTTTGACTGTGGTAGGTTTAGTCACTTTAGGAACTAATGTAACAGTGGTGCAGTTTATGGCCTTATAGATCATTCCAGTTGAGAAGAACTCTTTTACAACATCTATGATCTGAATGTTGATAATGTCCCATGTTTTTTTGAAGAAAATTGCATTAAAGCCATCAATACTTGGAGCTTTATCATCACCAATTGCTTTAAGGCTCTGAACAATCTCTTGGTTAGTTACTTCTGCACAGAGATCAACTCTTTGTTGATGAGATAGTGTACGACCATTCTTCATGTACATTCTGTTGATGGCAGGTAAGGAAGTTGCAGCTGATCCCATTAGGCTTTTATAAAAATCAACAATCTCTCTTTTGATAGCATCAGGGTCAATCAACTTGTCTCCTAGTAAAGTTGTAATTTCTGTGATTTGCTTCTTTTGAGTTCTATCCTTCATTACTGCTGTGAAGTACTTAGAAGTTGAATCTCCAAGTTGTATCCATTTTGCTCTAGCTTTCTGCTGCAGGACACTCTCTTCAATTAAAGACCACTTCTCAAAGTTTAGTAGTGTTTTTTTCTCCATATCTAGTAAAGCATCAGTGTAATCCTGTGAGATTTTCCCTTGGATGTCCCTCAGTTCTATTCTAGCCTTCTCAGTTTTCTGAGTGATGCCCCTAAATTCCTTAGAGTTTAAAGCTTTCAAAGCAGGTTTCAGGTCTTTCAATCTTGCCCAAACTGATTTCAAAGTACCCTGTGTACTATGTGAATTCCACATGCTATCAACTATTTAGAAAAGTCTTCATGTGCTGCCCATATGATAAAAAATCTGAAAGGCACTCTACCTTTCCATGTAGAGGATGTCAGGGTTAATAGCCTAGGAGCATGGTTTGCAATTGAGGCAATTCATAACTTCTTTCACATGACCCCAGGACATCATCCATTCATAATTGCCAAATACTCTATCCAATCTACTGCTGACCCAATCTGCTCCAAGCTGCTTATTAGACCATGTATAGTAGTCACCTTTCCAAGGTAGTTTTGTCAATGTAGTGTGTTGAAGGCAGGCAGCAAAGTCCTGTATTTCTGAGTAGCTTACTGGGTTACAAGATAGTCTATCATTGGGGTATAGTACTGCATTAAAATCTCCAGTTATCATCCATGGTACTGCTATACTTAGTGATAGTTGTTGTAAGTTATCCTAGAGGGTTATTCTTTGTTCCGGCCCATTGTGGCCATACACTACTGTGAGTAAGCAATCTATATCACTTCTTCTACTTTTTACCTGATAATGTATCATTTGATCATCATCTTTAATACCATTGATAATCAAGTTATTGGTATCCCATATTATCTAGATCCTTCCATTCCTGGCATCCTTGTAGTTAGTCAGCACATTCCATCCAGGTGCAATAGCTTTTGCAATCCTTTGAGCATTCCCTTCCCTCACTTTAGTTTCTATAAGTCCTAATAGCTTAATTTTATTTCCTCTAATATAGTCTCTAACCTTCTTTTGTTTATTCCTTTTGTTTACACCCCTTATGTTCCAGAACAATCAATTCATCATTGTTGCTTGGTATTTCCACCTCTATCCCTAGGTGGAATGTGCTTCTCATGTCTACTTGTTGATACAACTTCAAATTTATTCCTCACTTGGATGGGAGTCAAAGATGGGAAGTTGATGAAGTTATGTTCAGGACTTTGCACTGCTTTGCCTCTGTCATCCTGCTTCTCCTTTGCAGCTACAAGAATCATGTTGTGTTTATCATTAGTCCCCTTAGGATCAGGTAGCTTTGTTGTTCTCTTTGATCTGCAACTTCCACTTTATTGCCTTCTTACTGTTGTTCCTCAGATGGAGTTGCATTCTAAGGTCTAGTTGTAATATGTATAGGCCCCTTGGTTCTCCATTCTTGTGTGATAACCTTGTTACTCCTTGTTCTCCTTATCTGATTGGGCTGCTGTATTACAGGTTGTGCTTGGTTAGTGCCTTTGTGTCCCATAACCAAATATTTGTCACAATAAGCAGGTTTCCAGTCATAGGTTACAGCTCGAAACTTCTTTCCATAAGGGTCCATAACCATGATTCAGTGGGCAATTCTTTTGTAACATTAACTTCAATAAGCATTCGAGCATTTGATACTCGAGTCTGTTTAGTAGTACACTTATCAGCAAAGACAGGAGTCCCAATCACACTAGCAATTCTGCTTAAAGAGTCAACTCCCCAACACGACATAGGCAACTTAGGAAACTTTACCCACAATGGCATAACAGTAGGAAATTCTTCTGTGAAATCAAAATTAGGAGTCCATGGTTTTAGAATGATAGGCTTATTAGCAATTGAGTAAGGGCCAACATATAATATCTCTCGAGCATCTGTTGCAGATTGAAATCTAATGATATAATAGCCTTCATCATGATAGAACAATTCAGGTTCAGTGACATGTGACCAATGCAACTTGATGTATCGCTTCATTACATTATACCCTAGTCCATCACCTATGATATATGCTATCAATGCACATCTCCATTTGTTCTCTTCCTCTTTTACCTCTAATTTATCTAATTGAACCATAGGTTGGCCATCAACAATTTGTGGTGGAATATAGGATAGTGACATACCATTGGTGGCAAATCTATTCTTCTGAAACAGAGTTGTCCATGGAGCTTTAGGTCTAGTAGACTCATTTGTCATCGCCACCTCTTCCACTACTGATTTCTCCGATGAACCTTGGATACTTGCTTAATTTTGAGTTTGATTTACTAGATTTACTGTTCCATTGACTGGTACTGGTGGAGAAGTTGCTAATTGACCAATTGTCACTGGGTGTTTAGATCTAGCCTCTTAGAGATACCAGGATTTGTTGATGAAGATCCAATTTCACATGCAGTGCCTCCGTTTGTTGATGGATCTGCAATTAGGACTGACGGTGGTGTAGTTATTTCTTGTGTTGATTCTCCATCGGTGGTTGATTACGAGTTACCACCAAGCTTACAAAGGTAGCTAATGGTTGCATCTTAGGTCGACCACGTCCTTTGCCTCTCCCTTTCGCCATGGCTGACACAAATGGCGTACATTAATTAACATGCGCCGAGAACATGAGGAAGGAGAGCGCATTTTTTTTATATAATTACTTTATTTAGGTCTGCAACTAGTTAAATAGGCTTTTGATAATTCGAAGCATAGAATATAAAATTTATTCTAATATAATATATTAAAGAAGCTTTGAATTTAAAATTGAGTTTTGCGAAATTATTACTTGTTTGAATTGGATGTTGTTGCAAATGCTTAAGAATATTCTTTGGAGTTTATATCGCAAATTTGAGAGAGTATGACGAAAATCTAGTTTGAGTTAGAATTTTAGATTGAAACACGAAGAGGAAGAAGAACAATATTGTTTCTTAAGTTGTATATATTTTGTATGCCGGGTTTATAATTTATATGTGCAATGTAAAATACACAAAATAACATAATTATATCCGAGTTACATGTAAGTTGAATATTTTGACCAGATTTTATATATTTTATAAAAAGAATCTCACTACATTTAAATATTTACTTGTCATAGCTAAATCTAAGAGCTATTAATGGATCATACTATCTTTTAATTTAGTTATTTTTTATTGCTACAATGAATTTTCAATTTACCCATCATAGCTAATACCAAATACACAGAGTTATTCCACAGTATAATCTTTTCTCTCAACCCTCTTTTTCTCTTCTCCCACAACTCTCTCTCCTTTTCACGCTCTCTTCTCCCTCCGCGACAGTAGAGAAGTCACTGACGGCCATCTTATTTGGCGAAGTTCTACGGAGCCCAACTAAACAGCCGCCTCTTTCTCTCTTCCCCGCACATCACTACCCTCCATTGTATACACCCTTCACCGCAAATCACCCTTAAACATCGTCTCCGCCCACCGTCAGATCCAGATCTTAAAATCACAAAATTGCGATCAATCCATTACCGACTGAGGAAGAGCTGAGGCGTCACTGCATCTGAATCTAACGGAGATGCTGGAATCCATGACTTCTTCTCCTTTCTTTGTATCTCACATCATAATGTATTCGTTTGACCTGAGACTTATTCCTCCACCACTATTTTTCATGCCGGAAAAAGAAGCTGTCTCTTTCTTCTCCACCGCCTTTCACGTCAAAAAATTGTTGTATAAATACAATGTATTTTGTATTTCTGTTGGATATCTAAAGTGTATTTTGGATCACCACAGATCTGACGGGGTTTGATTGTATTCTCCATTTTTAAATATGGTATATTTTATATTCTCGTCGGAGATTTGACTGTATTCTTTATTTTTAGTTAAATACAGTTAATTTTTAAAAAGATTTGAATGTATTCTTCATTTTTAGTGTAAATACAGTGGTATTTTGTATATCTCCGGAGTTCCGACTGGTTTGGTTGTATTATTCCTTTTTAAATATAGTGTATTTTATATTTTTGCTGGAGATTTGACCAGATTCTTCATTTCATCATTTTTTAATATAAATATATTCAAATCATTCGAATATGTTCAACCTTATCACATCAGATAAGGATGGATACAACCGAACAGTATACTCAAATACAATCAAATACACGCGAAAAAAATAATTTTTTTTTTTTAAAAATACAGCTTAACAGTGTATCCAAATATACTCAAATACAACGAATTGTAAAAAACTAGCTACGGAATGTAAATACGTAAAATATAACTATGAATTGTTAAAAGCTCCTTTAAAGGTAGTAGAAAGTTCCCTCGGATTTTTATATTTATAGGAAAGAAATCCCTTAATCTAATTTGCAGCTCTGATAGCTGGGCTTGACAAAACGATCAAAAGAAAGTTGGGCCAAAAGCCTAATATCCAGCCCATTCCCCTACTGCAACAAAACGATAATATATAAATCTCAGTTTGAGTAGGGTTTTTCTTCTTCGCTGCAGCCTCCCAAAGCCGTTCCTTGCAGGTACCCTCCTCTTTCCCTCAAACTTATGTATGCATTCTAATTTCTGTTTCTAGCTAGCTATTTTTTACGTAAATCTCAATATACATTTGGAGAATTGGTGGACACATTCATGTTACTCTTTAAAACGAGCTATTATGGCGTTATCAAATGCCAAAAGCTTAGTAAATAAGTAATATAGCTATGAACCTGTATACGGTTTCACATTTTTTAAGTTCTATTTGGATGTGTTATCATAAATTTTTGGCTAGATTTATGCGTCATTTAAGCAATCTGGACTGCTTTATTGCTTACATATGTTTAGGCTTTTAGCGAGCTCCTAATTAGCAGTGAAATGAAAATTATTTATAAGCAAATTAATACTGGGGTAATAGAGCAGAATTGTATACATATAGCTGACCTTGATTTTCTTTGGGATTGAGGCGTTGTAATTGTATTGTTTACATTTTGTGTTGTGTTTACAGATTGAAGGACGAGAGAAATGTCTCATAGGAAGTTTGAGCACCCAAGACACGGGTCTTTGGGATTTCTGCCCAGAAAGAGAGCTGCTCGTCACAGGGGAAAGGGTATGCTATATTCTTTTCAATACTACTAGATAATTGATAGTAGAATTTTAATCCAATTTTCTAGTTTACATTAAATTGAGAAGGTTGTGGTTATGAGTGATGGTTTAAAGAGCTTTTTAACAGAGAAAAGTGTTTAAAGAGGTTTTTAACAAATCCCAGGAAAGCTCAGTGAAAAAAAGGTGTCATCGTTTGTCATTTTCATCTGTTTTCATTTGTCTTTTTTTGTTTTTTCAGTGAAGGCATTCCCTAAGGATGATCAAAGCAAACCCTGCAAGCTGACTGCCTTCTTGGGTTACAAGGCTGGAATGACCCACATTGTGAGAGATGTAGAAAAACCCGGATCAAGTAAAATCCCCTTTTCGTATATAGTATTTCAGCTCTGTATTCACATTATTTGGTAGCTGTGTTAGTAATTAGACTTTGATACTGATTGGGTTTCTTGCATTGTCCTACGCCCCTTTACCCAAAGGGGAAAACTGGCATGTTGATGTTAAACATTACATCTTATCTGGTGATTGTAGAACTCCACAAGAAAGAAACATGTGAAGCGGTCACTATAATTGAAACACCCCCAATGGTGATAGTTGGTGTTGTTGGATATGTTACTACACCTCGTGGCCTGCGATGCCTCAACACTGTTTGGGCTCAGCATCTCAGTGAAGAGTTAAAGAGGAGGTTCTACAAGAATTGGTGCAAGTCCAAGAAGAAGGCCTTTTTGAAGTACTCAAAGAAATACGAGACTGATGAAGGTAAAAAAGATATCCAGGCACAGTTGGAGAAACTGAAGAAGTATTCTTCAGTCATCCGTGTGTTGGCTCACACTCAGGTACTATAATAATGTCGTCTCTCACTGATAATTTTTTTTGGGGACCATGACCCATATCTGTTTTTGTTGCATATATAAAATGTGTTCTATATTTTGCCCCTGCTTTCTCGGAATTTTAGACGAGGCAAACCGTCGTGTTTGAGATACTTGTAAAAAGAGGTGCTGTGAGAATTAGTTTCTCATTGATATTTGCACCTCTTAAAGTTAAATAAGCTCATTTAGGATAATTTTTGTGGACCTGCATGTTATAATATTTTGCTAAGCAACACAGATTTGCTTGGTTCTTTATAATTCACGAATACTAGCTATTTATGTAAGTTATAGAAAAAGGATTAGTCCTGGTACTTGTGTTGGTGGGAGGTAGTAGGTACTGATGGAATAGTGTTAAGTGCGTGCAAGCTTGCCCAAACACCACCCTTAAAAAAGTTCTATTTGGTTCTTTCTAATTCTCAAATGCTGACTGGTTATTTATGTAGTGAATTTGTTTCTGTAGGTAGTCGTGCGTGCTAGGCATTCTTGTCCTGGCTTAGTTTCATGTTTTGATTTAATTACTCTTTCCAGGTGTTAGATGTCCTGGTATTTGAACAAATTAGTTATTTGCATACTCATTGTAATGGTTACCGCATTTTACTTCAGATAAGGAAGATGAAGGGTCTGAAACAGAAGAAAGCACATTTGATGGAAATCCAGGTGAATGGTGGGACTATTGCCCAAAAGGTTGACTATGCATATGGTTTCTTTGAGAAGCAGGTGCCAGTTGATGCTATTTTCCAGAAGGATGAGATGATTGACATCATTGGTGTTACCAAGGGTAAGGGTTATGAAGGTGTCGTAACACGTTGGGGTGTGACACGTCTTCCTCGCAAAACCCACAGGGGTCTTCGTAAAGTTGCTTGTATTGGTGCTTGGCACCCTGCTAGAGTTTCCTACACAGTTGCCCGTGCCGGTCAAAACGGATACCATCACCGTACTGAGATGAACAAGAAGGTTTACAAGCTTGGCAAAGCTGGGCAAGAGTCACATGCAGCTATTACTGACTTTGACAGGTTCTTTTATAATTTCTCCTTGCTAAATTCCTTTCCCGCAAAGCTGATATTCTACTTTCCATTTGTCTGCAATTAGTGCTTGTGTGCTTGTTAGGTTTGGTAGTGGTAACTGCAATTTGAGATTGCTTGATTTAAAGTTCTTACTCAACAATGTTTTATACTCCCCTTGCTGAAGATATCTCATATTTTGTACTAGTGGCACTGTGGAAGCTTTGTTGTGCCTTGATTGTGCTAGTCACCTTTTAGTTTCCACTTTTGTTGCTTACACTTGCCTTGACAATGGCAGGACTGAGAAAGACATCACACCTATGGGTGGATTTCCCCATTATGGTGTGGTGAAGGAAGATTACCTGTTGATCAAGGGATGCTGTGTAGGTCCTAAGAAGAGGGTTGTTACCCTTCGCCAATCACTTCTCAACCAGACTTCTCGTGTTGCTCTTGAGGAGATTAAGCTCAAGTTCATTGATACATCCTCAAAGTTTGGACATGGTCGCTTCCAGACCACCCAGGAGAAGCAGAAGTTCTATGGTCGGCTGAAGGCTTGAGTGACATTATAGAACTGCAACTCTTTGCTGAGCTAAGCCCATGCTATCTTGGTAGAAGAGAAGCTTTGGACAAGTTATTGTTTTTCTTCTTCTTTATTTTTATAAGGTCTTTGTGAAATGAATGGTGATTATCTAAATGCTTTCAAGTGCCTTTAGGATTTTAGTTGAACTTCAACTGTTGCTGAGCTTAAAACGCATGCGATTTTGTAGAACAGAAGTTTTGACAAGTTACTATTGGTGTTGTTATCTTTATTTTATGAGGTCACCTGAAGACAGTGCTGTTTATCCGAATGCTACTACCTATTGGATTTTAGTGTGTTAGTTTGCATAACATGAAACCTTGAAATAGTTCTCTTTATACTCTCTTTGTTTTGAAAATTTGTCTGATCACTGAATTTGCCCCTTATATTTAACTATGGATGAAGGAGCAACCGTCATCCTGATTTACAGATGAATATTAGTATCAAGCTTGCTGAATTACCTGAATTCGTAAACCATTTGACACATCTCCGTACCAAACAGTAATGGCCAAGAACAAAAAGAAGAAAAGAAATGTTTTATAACTACCTCCACCATAGTTTAGATGTGTGTAGTGACCAATTTTCTAAGCCACCAAAACATCCAAGGTTAAAACTGGAAACAAAAATTTATCTAGCTTTAAAACAAACACATATTTTGGATTATATATTGCATATCCTATTTTTTATCCAATGTACCAAACGAATTATATAGCACTAAATAGTTCCGGGATTATTAATCCTAGGATAATCTTGTCCACGAACCAAACGAAGGTTCAATTAGCTCTCTAGTAGTAGAAAGGTTGATACAGTTTGGTTGTATAATAGAGTACCAAGTGCTGGATTTGTGTTGGGATGAGAGGATGATTGAAATAGCTAATGGGGCGACGTTGGTCTATTTAGGCTCTCTCTTGCCAAAATGCCTTTCGTTTAGTTGGGTTGAAACACGGTTAAATCTTATTTGCACGGGTTGGTGTTTACACCAAAGTAAAATGAGAATGCATATCACTTAACTATGATAAAATATGTTTATGAAAGATAGATATTTTGTATTCGTTGTTTTTGCATGCACATCACTTAAACATGGCCTACTTTCATGTACGTTTGTGTTTGTGGAAAGAAAACGTTTTTGGACTTGGTTAGAATTTGTAATTAACTCTACAGAGCCAAATGTGAACTAGTCTTTGTGCGGTAGAAAGAATGTAGTTTGAAAAAAATATAAAATAAGCAAGGATACCTTTAGTTTCTTCAAAGAAAAATTGGATGTTGAACTGTTTGCTATTTTTCTAGTGACAACTTGCTCAAATCTCTTTTGGGTTTTCACTATTTGTTTGAAATGAATATTAATGACTCGTTTTTCTTAAAAACTCTTTCGTTGTTTACCACGAGACTTGTTCAACAACAACTCAGTGTAATCCCACAAGTAAGGTATGAAGAGGGTAGGATGTATGCAACCTTACCTCTACCCTGGAAGGGCAGAGAGACTTGTTCAATTATATTATAGTTCAGAGATATCCTTAAAGATAGAAATTATTCTTTGGCAGCATTATTTTGGATTTCATATCATGCAATAGTTATGGTTGGGAAAGGGAAAGGAAGAGTGACGAGAAGGAAAAAGGGGGAGGGTGGTGTAACTGCGCATAAGATTAAGGTTTATTAATTTCCCAAACTTGGCAGATTCTAGCATTGGACCTCTAGAGTTTAGAAGGTACACTATAATTAATGAATACAATAAATGAGTCGTGGAATACCTATTAGTCCAAATCTTTAAAAAGAAAGAAAAAAAAAAAAATCTATTTTAATAACAAGATACCCTTTAGCTACAGTTACTGGTTCAACTTGTCATTTTTCATGCTATTAGCTTCAATTTGCTTTTCTATGAAGTAGAAGCAGATGCATGTGCGCCTTTTCTTTTTAAACCTTTTTCCCAATGTTATGCATGTGCACTTGTTACAGACTACTACTAATTGTACATCTCCCTTTTTCCCCTTTGTGGAATTAAAGAGAAAATGTAGCTTTGGAAAAGTTCCAAAGGCAGACCAGTTAATTATTAGTAGTATTTGTCATACGCTAAGGCCATCGAATCCACACTGCTTGTAGGTGAGAGCCTGTTTCCTTGGGCTGATCACTATTGCGCAATCCACGGATACCTGCTCCAACAACCATTCTCACTTACGTTATGTTTCTGATTCACTCATCTATTTGTTCAATTAAAGGATTAATATACTAATACCAACATAAGATTCATTTTCTTTTCAAATATTTTTTGAAAGTGAAGGTAACTAGTGATCGTGAAAAGCTGAAAATAGGTCGGATGGGAGTTTTTGGGGAAGACTAAAATCTACACTACTCAAGTGTCACAAGATATAACCATTAATTCGACAAAAGAAGTTCTCGATTTGTCAATGCCATTAAAAATGCGATGAAGCAATACAAAGCGAAGCCATGATCATATCCTATTTCAAATGTTTCTACTTGTTTGAAGCATGCAGTAAATAGGGAAAGCACCATCACTTGCATTCAATGATATCTCAATAATTAAGCTGTGCTGAAGCTGAATTTAACATGAATCTTGTTTAAGGAAGACAAACAGTTCAAGAAAGTGGAAGGGAAAGTGTCAGCCTCTCAAAAAGTCAGCAAAGAGAACAGAGAAATGTTGGAAATGGATAGCTAGTAATAATTTGGTTATAAATGAAGACAAAGCTTTTTAATGATAAAATATACTCTTAAGTTGTTTGTTTCTTGAATTGATATTGCAAGCTGATTAAAGGATACAATTATAGCTCAATAAGCAACAAATTGATTTTCACTTAACCTCCTTAAAAAAGTGCATGGGAAAATGATATAATTAAGGATCGGAACACTATTACCAGCAATTATGCTTCACCATGGTCCAAGAGGTAAGTTATCATGTAAACTGGCTAAGCAATTACTAAAAACTAGTGTCAAAAGTAAGAATTACAGACTAAACTTTTTCTCTCCGTGGATTAGTGGCGCACGGTTCAAAATGGCCCAACCCTCTGCATTTCTCCACTTAATTATCAAATTTTTTCTTTGCGCGCGGTAGGATGCGTACTAGTGAGGTGTACCTAACCCACACATCATGACGCGCCATGCTCCTACCACTATATCAAAAGCCACTAAGTTTTGGAGCACTATTCAACAAGAAAGTCCCTTTGAATAAAGATCCAATAGCAGGAGTTGTAAGCAGTGCACACCACATACACACTACTAGGAGAAATTTTTAGTGCCCTTCAGAAAGTGGCCTATTATCTCAGAGCAGAGTAAATAGTTAGTTGGGTCATGTGAAACTACGGCAAACCAGCTCAAAAAATTTCAGAAATGGCAGAGTACTGTATAGCTAGACAACATGACAGGCAAGGTGGGTGGCTCCCATTCCTTCAAATTATTGGTTCTTGTTGAAACTTAAAAAGCTAAAGGAGAAAAACATTCCTACACTCATGGAATCATTCATCCAAATCCACACTCTTTAATTATTATATTCTCAGTTTCCCCTTCTTTTTTGAGTCCTTTTTCCCACTTTTGCTTCCCCTACTTTTGGACCTAACCAAATCCAGAAGAAACCAGATTGGCTTTTGGTAAATAACACCCTTTTCCTACTACTTTAAGGACGGGCCAACAATATACCACTGTTGGCTTTGGCAAATGTAGAATTCATTTCCTACTACTTTAAGGGCTATTGGTTCACTATATTGGTTTTTGGCCACTGGGTGCCTAAATTTGCATTTATAGTGTATTAAAAAAAAGGGCAGCTTGGTGCACAAAGCATCACGCGTTCACGCAGGGTCCGGGGAAACACTTGAATCCACGGCTCGAATCGTGACTTATAGGTCACACGAAGACAACTTGACCGTTGCTCCAAGGCTCCCTCCTATAGTGTATGCAATAATAGCAATTATATACCATCTTTTATAATTTATCAATCCACATTAATAAAATGCAGCTACTTGTAATTTGTAAATATTCTTTAAGTAGCACAATAGCCTAATTCTTGTTAAGTATTGGTGTATAAAAAGTTAAATATATTACCTAAAAGGTAATTGTTTATATAATTTTTATGATGAGTTTCTAATCTTAATTTTTATCTTCTAATAATGTGAGTAGGCAATCTAAAAAAAATAAGAAAATGATAAGAATTAATCATAAATTAACTAATTTTACGGTAATGATATTTACAACAAACTTGCTCTTTTAACCAAGCTCACATAGACACGGCAATGTAACCAAGCTCACATAGACAAAGCTTTAAACTACACTAACATTATTATTATTCTATCGTGCATATGACTTCAATTTGGAAACAAGCTCTCTAGTGAAGGTAGGGATAAGGTCTGCGTAAGCACTACCCTATTCAGACCTTACTTGTGAAAATATACTGGATTTGTTGTTGTTGTTGTTGCCGCATACGACTTAACTTGTTAGGTCCCTAAATTCTTAGGACCGCATTTTAAAGCTAAGCTAGTGTACATTATTGGCACAAGTTAGCAAAGCCCATGAGGCGCCGAGAAAGAAAGGCAGCAAACGTACACGTCAACACCGACCCCCAATGCTTTGTCTCTCTCGCGTGTGTGTGCGTGAGAGAGAGAGAGAGAGACGAAGCTGATATTCTACACTGCAAATGCGGCGTTTCTCGAGCACAAATGTCCTAAAAGTCTAGACAGAGAATATGCAGAAAGACCAAAAAACAGGGCAATCTTAGAGAGAGAAATTAAAGCGGTGAAGCAAAGAGCTAACCTGTACACCGGGTGAAGTAAGTCCAAGGACCCGAATCTTAGCTCCGACATCACCCAAAATCCGAAGCTCGACCCGGTCATTCAACGCCGCATCACGGATCAAATCAGCTGCATCGGCCTGGAGCAAGTTGACCCGATCCACGACGATCGTAGTTTCGACCCGCCGAACACTGTGAGCGGGCTGGTAAAACCCGGGAACGATTCCCCTTCCAAGTGGAATCCCGCGGTACATGACAGTAAACCTGGACTCGTCGTACTTGATTCCCACCTTATTATCATTGACAGCGGTGAAGACCATGTGGATATTGAGAGAAACAGAGGCAGATGACGCTGCAGCAGCAATGACGGAGTTGGGAGTGATACCCACGTACTGAACACCCACTTGTTGAAGGTCGAATTGGGGTTTCTTGGGCTTCAAGGCGAGGACGATAACTAGTATGACTGCGAGAATGAGGAGAAGTAAGAAGGAGAAAAGTAGGAAGAGACAACAACAGCAGCCTTTGAAAGAAGCTTTTGATGATGAAGAAGAAGGAGGTGGGTAGTAATGAGGGTGACTTTGAAGTGGTACTGGATGTGAGTTATGGTGGGTGCCATTCACGGTCTGAGTCATATTTTTTTCTGCGCCAAGCAGTTGCAGGAGGAGGTGGAGAAGTAGCGAGAGGAGGAGTAATTGGTAAAGGATCTTCTCTCCTCTCTCTCTATTGCTTTGTCACTATTGTTTTACGACTTTGCTTTGCTTTAGGGGAGAGGAGAGGAGAGGAGAGGAGGCTGAGATAGAGACAGTGTGTAGTGTAGGTGAAAAGTGTGTGTAGACTGTAGAGTGACTTTTGCGTATGTGGTTTGCGTGGAATTTTAAAAAGGTGGCTTCAAAGTGGGGTAAACTTTGACATGGCATTATTGCCATTGTTGTGTTTTTCTTTCATTTTCCTTTTAACACTGTATACGGTCGAAATCGGGTTCATCTCATGATAGATCGGGACCGAATTATGATGGGTTGAAGATCGACCTCGGATTATAACGAACTAAGGTACGAAGTTAGAGCATATGTCTTCAAGATATCGAGCCCGTAGCTCGATGAACCGACCTCGACTCCGATCAAGCTCGAGGAAACATTATCGGACCGAATAACGGAAGACCGAAATATCCGTAACCGGTCGGGTATCACAGCGAGAATCTCTGCACGTATCAACCAGAGACCGACTAATTAGCAAATCATGAGATTTCTTACCTTTTGTAGAATTGTATCTAAAGTAAGACTTCCCTACTATATAAAGGGGGTCTGATTATTTATAATACACATTGTAACACGCATCCAAAAGCAATACACCGTTATTTCTAGTTCTTATTATCTTGTTATTCTGTTCTGACATCGATTGAGGCACTTTTTGACTCGAGGGTGACCAACCTTCAAGGCTAACACTGTTCAACTTGTGTGGTTTGCATTTACTTTTCTGTCATTGATTTCAATATTAATTTGTTTTCTCAAATTTGTGTCAAGTTATATCACGTATCCTTAGAACCGCGTATATTTTTCAATTGTTATCCGATTTTGAGGGTAAACAGTTTGGCGTCCACCGCGTGGCTAAGGATAATAGTGGTTGTTTGATACGAATTGCCATAACACACACTATTTTTCACTTGTTCTTTGAAGTGTCTTTGATTTCAGGCTTAAGCTTATACTGTCAAACTCACAATTAGCACCTCTATCTACTGACGGTGAGTCTGGCCACCACGGTGAAAACAATAACATAGCGCCCAGTAACGAGGTACCGCCAGTTGATCCCATCGGAATTCTAATTGCAGACCCGTTGGACGCTAATTCGCATGTGGCTATCGACACAAGCCTCCCTACTGACCCCGAGAATAGCATCCGTGGTGAGCCCGGTCAACGACACAATACTCAAAACAATAAAGGAGACGTGGTCAATCTACGAATGATCTTTGAAATGTTGCAGGCTCAACATGCGACAATAGCTCAGTTACGAAACCAGAGCCGTGTACCGAGCAGGATGGAGCTCGACCCGTCTCGTGAGATCACTCGCAGGGAGGAACCGGTCGCGGAAAGGTCGAATGGGAACGAGTCGGGTAACAACCCCGAAATCATAAAAATGCTCGAGGAGCTGACAAAATGAATAGAATCAGGGGAAAAAAATTTGAAGCGAACGACAAAAAGGTGGAAACCTACAATTCTAGGGTCGACCAGATCCGGGAGCGCCTCCAATATTGAAAGGCTTAGATTCCAAAAAGTTTGTGCAGAAGCCTTTCCCTCCGAGCGCGGCTCCGAAACCGATCCCTAAATAATTTCGCATGCTCGAGATTCCTAAGTACAGCGGAACGACTGACCCGAACGAGCATGTCACTTCATAAATATGCGCCATCAAAGGAAACGGCTTGGAGGATGATGAGATTGAGTCTGTCTTAATGAAGAAATTTGGAGAAACCTTGTCAAAGGGAGCCATGATATGGTATCACAACTTACCCCCTAATTCTATCTCATTTTCTATGCTTGCAGACTTTTTTGTGAAAGCACACACTGGGGCTATCAAGGTCGAAACCAGGAAATCGGACCTCTTCAGAGTGAGACAAAAAGACAATGAAATGCTCAGAGAGTTCGTATCTCGATTTCAAATGGAACGGATGGACCTGCCACCGGTCGCTGATGATTGGTCTGTTCAAGCTTTTACCCAAGGACTCAATGTTCGAAGTTCGGTGGCTTCACAATAATTGAAGCAAAATTTGATAGAATATTCGGCTGTCACTTGGACTGATGTGCATAACCGATATCAATAGAAGATCAGAGTCGAAGAAGATCAACTGGGGGCTCATTCTGGGTTCGTTTATCCTGTTAGACCCGTCGATAGAGTCAAGAGAGATATCGATCGTGAACCAAGGTCGAACAGGGATCGGTATCAGCCGTACAATGAGGATCGAAGAAGCAATGGGTCTGGACGGAGTTCTATACGAATTGAAAGAAGAAATGACGGAGGCCAGAGCAATCGGGGACTCATGAGCAAGAATGGTTTCGACAGGACTATCGGACCTAAAGAAGCACCAAGGTTGTCAGAATATAACTTTAACGTTGATGCTGCTGCTATCATATCGGCTATGGGACGCATCAAAGATACCAATTGGCCTCGACCTCTACAATCCGACCCAGCCCAAAGGGATTCGAACTAGATGTGCAAACATCATGGCACTCACGGCCATAGAATAGAGGATTGCCGACAATTGAGGGAAGAAGTAGCCCGGTTATTCAACAATGGGCATCTTCGAGAATTTCTAAGTGACCGAGCCAAGAATCATTTCAGAAATAGGGACTCCAATAAACAAACCGAGCAAGAAGAACCTCAATACGTCATTCATATGATCATCAGATGAGTCTATGTTCCTCAAGGTCCAATGTTAAAAAGTACCAAAGTATCCATCACAAGGGAGAAACAGACTCGAGATTATATACCAGAAGGAACTTTGTCTTTCAACAACAAGGAAGCAGAAGGAATCATACAACCCCATAACGATGCACTGGTAATATCTGTACTCATGAATAAATCTCGAGCTAAACGTGTGTTGATTGATCCAGGTATCTCGGCCAACATCATTCAATTGAGGGTCGTAGAACAACTCGGCCTATAGGACCAAATCATGCCTGCAGCCCCAGTGCTAAACGGATTCAACATGGTTTGTGAAACTATTAAGGGAGAAATAACATTACCAGTAAATGTAGCCGGGACCGTCCAGGAAACCAAGTTTATGTGATCTAAGGGGACATGAGGTACAAGCCCTGTTCGGGAGACCATGATTCACAACATGAGGGCAGTACCCTCGACCCTTCACCAGGTGCTAAAATTCCCAACGCTAGGAGGGATTAAAACGATCTATGGGGAGCAACCGGCCACAAAGGAAATGTTTGCAGTCGGAGAAGTGATTCCGGTATCAACACTAACAATATCAAAGGAACCAAATTCGAACACAAAGCTGGAAACTAAATAGAAATTATCGACACCAGCCACGGCCCAATCAGATAAACAGGGGACCGACGAAGATGATGATTACGGGGTTCCCAGATCTTTTATAGTACTCGATGATTCCGATGCTACAAAATCAACGGTCTAAGAGCTGGAGCAAGTCTCATTGATCGAGCATTTAACCGATCAGAAGGTATACCTGGGCACGGGGTTAACCCCCGAGCTCAAGAAAAAACTCATTCAGTTTCTCATAGCTAACATATATTGTTTTGCTTGGTCCCATCTTGACATGACAGGGATCCCACCGGAGATCACCACTCACAAGCTGAGCCTAGACCCGAAATTCCATTCGGTCAAGCAGTAAAGGAGACCCCAGTCCGAGATCAAACATGCTTTCATCAAGGACGAGGCAACTAAACTCCTTAAAATAAGGTCCATTCGGGAAGTCAAATACCCGGAATGGTTAGCAAACGTAGCAGTAGTCCCTAAAAAAGGGAACAAACTGAGAATGTGTGTAGATTATAAATATTTAAATAAGGCATGTCCCAAGGACTCTTTCCCTTTGCCTAACATCGATCACATGATCGATGCCACGGCCGACCATGAGATCCTCAGTTTTCTCGATGCCTACTCTGGGTACAACCAAATACGAATGAACTCGGATGATTAGGAAAAGACCTCCCTCATCAATAAATACGGCACATACTGCTATAACGTAATGCCATTTGGATTAAAAAATGCCGGTGCCACTTACCAACGCCTAGTAAATCTGATGTTCGAAGAACAAATAGGGAAATACATGGAAGTTTACATTGACGATATGTTAGTTAAGTCCCTGCGAGCAGAGGACCATTTAAAGCATTTTGCAGGGAACCTTCGGTATATTGAAGAAGTACAACATGAAGCTGAATCCAAAAAAACGTGCGTTCGGAGTTGGATCAGGTAAATCTCTCGGGTTCATGGTATCCAATCGAGTAATCGAGATCAAACCCAACAAGATCAAAGCTATCGAGGATATCACGGTAGTGGACAACGTGAAGGCCATGCAAAGGCTAACCGGGCGCACTGCCGCCCTGGGGCGATTCATCTCGAGGTCCTTTGATAAGAGCCTCCGATTTTTCTTGTTACTAAAGAAGAAAAACTACTTCACATGGACCTCGGAGTGCCAACGGTCCTCGGAATAACTTAAGCGATATCTATTGAGCCCGCCACTTCTTCACACGCCGAGGGCAAACGAACAACTATATTGTATTTGGCAGTATCAGAAATAGCGGTAAGTAGAGTCCTAGTTAGGGAAGAACAATGTACGGAATTTCCAATTTATTATGTTAGCAAGACCTTAGATGAAGCCGAAACTAGATATCCTCACCTAGAAAATTGGCGGTCGCTTTGCTAAGCGCTTCTAGGAAACTGAAACTGTATTTTCAGTGCCATCCTACATGTGTTGTGACAACTTACCCATTGCGAAATATAATGCATAAACCCAAACTCTCGAGATGATTGGCCAAATGGGCCGTAGAAATTAGCGGGTACGATATTGAGTATCGACCCCGGAGAGCCATTATGTCTCAAATTTTGGCAAATTTTGTGGCCGACTTTACGCTGGCCCTAATACCCGAGGTCGAAAGAGAATTTTTGGTAAATTCGGGGACGTCTTCTGGAATCTGGACCCTCTTTACGGACGGTGCCTCGAACGAAAAGGTGTCCGGACTTAGGCATCGTATTGAAGCCACCCACATGCAATGTAGTTAGGCAATCCATTAGAACTGTGAAATTGACTAACAACGAGGCCGAATATGAGGCCATGATTGCAGGTCTCGAACTGGCCAAAAGCTTGGGGGTTGAGGTGATCGAAGCTATGTGTGACTCCCTCCTTGTGGTGAACCAAGTTAATGGAACGTTCGAAGTCAGAGAAGAATGAATGCAAAGGTACCTAGATAAGTTGCAGGTACCATTACATCGGTTCAAAGAGTGGACTTTGCAGCATGTACCTAGAGATCAAAATAGCGAGGCCGATGCCCTTGCAAGCTTAGGATCTCAGTCGAAGATGACGAGCTCAACTCGGGGGCAGTCGTACAGCTCATGAGATCGGTAGTAGAAGAAGGTCACACCAAAATAAAGTCCAGAAGCCTAAGTTGGGATTGGAGAAATAAATACGTAGAGTATTTGAAGACCGGGAAACTGCCCTCAAATCCAAAAGAATGGAGGGCCCTGCGCATAAAGGCAACCCGATTCAGCTTGTCCGAGGACGAAACCTTGTTCAGAAGAATGTTCGATGGCCCGCTAGCAATATGTCTGGGACCGGGAGATATCGAGTACATTCTGAGGTAAGTCCACAAGGGCACATGGGGAAATCATTCAAGCACCGAATCATTGGTTCGAAAGATAATCAGAGCCGGCTATTACTGGAATGACATGGAAAAAGATGCGAAGGAGTTCGTACAAAAATGTGAAGATGCATTCGGTCTTGTCACCATGGCCATTCATGAAGTGGGGAATGAACATCGTCGGCCCTCTTCCATGGGCACATGTTAAGGCTCAATTTATCATATTTATGACTGACTATTTTTCTAAGAGAAGCACATGCATACGAAGGAACTCATCGACTTCATCTGGGACCACATCATATGTAGGTTCGGAATGCCATCCAAAATCGTATGTGACAACGGGAAACAATTCATCGGCAGCAAAGTGAAAAAGTTTCTCGAAGATAATAAGATCAAAAGAATCTTATCGACACCCTATTACCCTAGTGGGAACGGACAAGATGAATCGACCAACAAAACTATACTCCAAAACCTTAAAAAAAGGTTAACCGATGCCAAAGGGAATGGAAGGAAATCTTACCCGAAGTCCTATGGGCGTACCGCACGACCTCAAATTCCAGTACCAAGGCCACCCCATTCTCACTGGTTTACGGCACCAAAGCTTTGATACCGGTCGAAGTCAGAGAACCAAGTGTCAGATTCCGATACGCAACAAAGGAATCGAATGACGAGGCCATGAGTACAAGCCTGAAGCTGTTAGAAGAAAGGCGCGAAACCGCATTGGTCCGGTTGGACGCCCAAAAATAGCGGATCGAGAGGTATTACAGTCGAAGGGCCAACCTTCGATACTTTAATATTGGGGACTCAGTACTAAGGAAGGTCATATTGAACACCCAGAATCCGAACAAAGGGAAGTTTGGTATGAAATAGGAAAGATTGTACCATATTCTCGAGGTCATCGGGAAAGGATCCTATAAGCTCGAAACGATGAACGGTTAACAACTACCGAGCGATTGGAATGTAACTCACCTAGAACGATACTACTGCTAAGGTACGACCCCATTCATTTTCTTTTATTTATATTTCGAACTAACACTTGCAGGTGACCGACAAGGAGCTGTACAAAGTTTTAGGTCTGGAAGCACGCGTTGCACTATTTTTCTCTTGAACCGATTTTGTCTTAAATGGGTTTTCGGCAAGGTTTTTAACAAGGCAACAGTGGATCGTGCTAACTTAGAATAGAAGACCGGTCATGAATCGGTGTTAAGGATCGCATCAACAGTATCCGAGGCTTCTCTCTATAATCAACCTCGAATACTAGGGGGCATTACCCTCGAATATCGACTTTAGCAAGGAAATTACTTCGTGATGGAAGGGTCTCGATAGGTACGTTTTATTGTAAGGGCCAAACGGTAAAACGAACCGTGCCCGCATAGATTGCTCGAGCCCTAGCATAAAACATTTACGCATGTATAACTGTTTTGCACAAGAATAAAGAGAAGTATCTTCCTTGCAATCATCTTGTCTTTGAAAAATTTCTTATTTACATTTCTTAAGGAATTCCCTGCTTCCGATCCCCTAAAGGTAACGAGCCCGACCTGAGATCGAATAATCACTCTCTCACTCGGGGACTGCCATCTGAAAACAAACTCGAACGGTTCAAGCTATTAAACATTGGGGGCATAAGTCCTATTAGGTAACCCCCGAATTTTAAAGGCCACAGCCATCCCCACTCGGGGACTGCTATCTTAGGCAAGCCTGGATAACTCGGGAAAGCAAGCCCACTGGGCGACACTCGAAATAAAAGGCTACGACCATATTGACACGGCTCAGAGACGTCCGAGACCCGTAATAAAAACAAGGCCTTCAAAAAGAAAATTTTCATAATCGGTTCTAAAGGCTACCCTCGACGAACTATAATCTCAGCTACTTACTTTGGGAAGAAGTTTCCGGTAACACCGAACCCCCAAAATGCCTTAAAACATATTAATGTAAAGGCAAGATTTGTTTGAACCTTCGAACATAACCTGATTATTTCGTGCTAAGGCATTTTTGATCTTTGTGAATATAAATAATAAAGCAAAGGAAATGATTCGAAAGCCATGAAAGGGAAAGAAAGCCTTATATATTCATACAAAACTCTTTTTACAAGGGCCAAACAGCCCGATGAAAATTTTTACAAAGGCCCAACGGCCTCAGCAAAAATGCAGAAAACAAAAAACAAAAAACAAAAACATCTAAAGGCCTAAGTGGCCTAGTCCTCATCGGGGGCAGCATCTTCACCCTCGGGATCTTCCCCGTCTTTGGACTCGCTTAAACCCTCAGAGTCATTATCATCCTCGGGATAAGAAACCTTTTAGCCTTAGCTTCGAGCTCCTTGGCGTTCTCGATCTCAAATGATAGGTAGAAACCTCGAGCATGGATTTCCTTAAGGGCCCCCCTTAGAGATTGCCATTTAGCACGCTCGGTGATGTCTTTTGCTCGAACCTGAGCCGCCTCGGCATCGGCCTTATAAACGGCCACCATCTCATCGGCATTGGCCTTAACTACTTTTGCCTCTGACTTGGCCTCTTCAAGCGCCGTGGCCAGACTTTCTCGATCAGAGATGGCCGAATTCAGTTGGGACTGGAGCTCCTCGTTCTTTTTGGCCTGCGCCAAGGACTTCTCCTTTATACCGTGGAGCTGGACTTCAGCCAAAGCCAGTTGGGCCCAGGAGTTCTTCTTTTCTGAGGCTAGGCGGTCCATGTTCTTTTTCTATTCATGGGCCTCAGCCTTTACCGCATCTACCTCTTCTTAGAGCTGCCCGATCTTGTCGATCTTCTGTTGGACCTGCGGGTTCGAACCATTAGTCACCATACCCGATTCATCGTCACTAACTCCAAATATTCTTCTTACCTGCTCAGCCAGGCGGCATGCTCTTTTCGAGCCACCTCTAACTCAGCCCAGAGGCCCTTAGCCTCCCCTTCTCTTTTCTCACTGAGAAGTTTGTAAGCACCTCGTTTCTCCGTGAGCCCTCGCATCTCGGCCTCGTACTGGTTCAGCTCTTCCCCATATCGGAGGAACGTCTCATGGTGGAGTACCGAAGCCTACAAACACAAAGAGAGGAGTTACAATCATCTACAAAATAATCTAAGTACACACTAGAAATTGTTAAGAGGTATTTGAGGTTACCCGATTTAATGCCTGTCGGGCTTCGTTGAACAAGAAAGGCACTTCCACCTCGTCCATCTTGGCCTGATCCTCCTCGATCACCAAGAACCGAAGGTAACTGGCCACCCCCACGGGGGCCGAAAGAACCCGGGCATCTTCCGGAATGGACATAATGATTGACCTCTTCCGGCAGGATTCAAACTCGGGGCTGGGAACCAGTTGACTAGTTTCGGGCTCGAGGCAGGTCCACTTGATGTACTCTTCTTCGGCACCGATATATTGCCCAACCTGGTGATGTCCTCTGTAGTGGTAGAGTCTACGCCATCAAAAAAGTTATTAAAGGAGTCTACCGCCCCTTGTGGCTCTTCGTTGGATCGTTCTTTCAGAGCCTGAGCATCGGCAATCATGGACTCAGTAAATAATGGCGAACCGGAGAGGTCTATCACTCCAGGTATGCCCTTCGGAGCACTGTCCGCTGTCCGGGAAGAACTGGCTACAATCTAATTATCGGCCTCCCTATCTCGAGGCAAAGTGGCCTCGCCCTCCTTCTGGTTCAGAAGCTTCGGCCAAAGCTCCCTCATCGACCTCTCCGAGTTGTGGCAATTCAGTTTCAGCTCCAGCCGGTTCGGAGGTTCCTATTATCATGACACTAGACCGCACACGGGCTACCAGTTCAGAGTTCTTTTCTTCTTCTTCTTCTTCTGACTCATCCCTGAGCCGGTGGTGCTACCCTTAGGTTTACGCACCAGGCTTCTTTTTATTTTCTTCTTTTCCGAGCTCGGAGAACTCGGGGCCCTTTTCCTTTTCTTCTCATCTCCCTGCCTCGGAGCAGGGGACTCGAGAGGCACATCCTCGTCACCGGATGGAGGCCTCATAGCAACATCCTTGGGAAGACCTGCAGAAGAAAACGGAACTAATGAGAACTCAACGGCACGAGAAAAAAATCAAATATTATTAAATCATAAAAGAAAACTTACCATGGGAACGGGCCTCCCACCGGCCTTTTGACAGTTCGCACCAAGCACGCTCGGAATAGGGTTTCCGTGACATGAGGCCTTCGACCCACTCCTTGAGTTGAGGATCTGCATTCGGCATTCGAGCAACAGTTGCACCAAAAATGTCGATAATAAGGGAGGGGAAAGGAAAAACAATAAACAAAATCTTTAAGGCTGAGTTATACTTGCGTTTCATGTTCCATTTCTCGGAAAATGGCATGTCCTCGGCCGGGATTAAATTCGAGGTCTTCACTCGAACGAATTGGCCTAACCAGCCTCGATCCCGATCCTCGTCTATACTCGAGAATGGGCCTTACTGGCGCGGAGAGCAAGTTTTGTTAATACCCTCGTTAGAGTCGGGGACTGTACAAGCGCATGAGATGATCGAGGGTGAAGGGACACCCATCGATTTTGTTTACAAAAAAGTGAAGGAGAATTACTATCCTCCAGAAAGAGGGGTGAATTTGACTAAGGGTCACCTCGTACCTCTTACAGAAGGCAACGATGACCGGGTATAAGGGACCCAACGTGAAGGGATAAGTGCAAACACTTAAAAAACCCTCCATGTGGGTAGTAATTGCTTTCTCAAGAGAAGGCACCGCCACATGTTTATCAGCCCAGTTGCAATCCTCTTTGACCTTGGAGAGGAGATCATCGGTGATCGAGCATATATTTCTTGAGACCGGCTCGCATCGACCCGGTACCGAAGAAGTTTTTTCGACCTTGAAATCAGCACTGGTCGAGCACCCACCAAGAACAAACACTTCAGGGTGAGGTTCCGCCGCTGGTCCCTAGCCGGCGGGCCGAGATGAAGAGACAATCTCTTTTTGTGGAGCTGTCTTAGACATTTTCACCATTTTTCTTTTGAATAGATATAAAGAAGAGGAAGTTAAAAGGTCACACTTAATGTTTTGGAATGAAGACAAGCAAAAATTCTTGCAAAAGCCCCAAGAAATCTGGTACAAGTGTTAGAGAATGCAAAGGTTTTTAAGAATAAGAGTAGAAGAGGTTTAAACGTAAAGTTTGAATGAATGAAAGTTGGAGTATTTATAGTTTGCAAATGATGGTTCAAAATCCATAATGGCCGACCAACAACTGACGAACATTTAATTCCATTAAAGACGTGACTGACGAGACGTTTCGTCAGTTTTGTCGTTTTTGGCGCGAATAATCGAGGCGAAGATCGAGGGCTCATATCGTTTCTCATCGTTTACTCTCCAAAAAATGAGGGGACTATCTGTATATGGTCAAAACCGGGCTCATCTCTTGCATGATAGATCGGGATCGGGACCGAAATGTGATGGGTTGAATATCGACCCCGGATTATAACGAACCAAGGTACGAAGTTAGAGCATACGTCTTCAAGATCATCGAACCCGTAGCTCGATGAACCGACCCCGAATTCGATCAAGCTCGAGGAAATATTATCGGACCAAATAACAGAAGGCCGAAATATCCATAACCGGTTGGGTATCACAGAGAGAATCTCTGCACGTACCAACAAGAGACCGACTTATTAGCAAATCATAAGAAATCTTACCTTTTGTAGAATTGTATCTAAAGTAGGACTCCCCTACTATATAAAGGGGATCTGATTATTTTTAATACACACTGTAACACGCATCCACAAGCAATACACTGTTATTCCTAGTTCTCATTATCTTTTTATTCTGTTCTGACATTGATTGAGGCATTTTTTGACTCGAGGGTGACCAACCTTCAAGGCTAACACTGTTCAACTTATGTGGCTTGCATTCACTTTTCTGTCATTGATTTCAATATTAATATGTTTTCACGTATCCTTAAAACCACGTATATATTCAATTGTTATATGATTTTGAGGGTAAACAAACACTTCCACTGCTACTAATAGCAGTAGGCTCAACTAATAACAGTATTAAGTTTTTAAATTTTGTAGTTATGATCATCCCACAATCTATGAATACAAATGATTTTGTGACATAAAAATTAGGTAAAATACATACTTTATCCATTGATCTTGTCTTCAAATCTCTCTTACACACCTGTTAAATACGGGAATAATATTACACACCAAAATTTTTAAAAGTGTATTTATGATACACCACTTCGATGTTTGAACACATTTGCTATTAAGTTCGTGGGTGGTATACGAACATAGTTAGTATGTTTAGACGGAATCCTTAAAGGCTCGGGTGAGTTTCGGGATGACTTCAGATCATTTTGGGCCGTTTTGAGATTGCTGTTTTTTTGCAGGTGTCAGGTGGTCATCACGTTCCACTACTAAAAATTGGCTAATTTCTAACCGTCAAATCGGTCGCAATTTTTTTTTTTTAAAAAATTGTTTTCTGACCGAATCGGTCGCTAATGCCTTCGCGGTATTTTTTCGCCAAATTTTGCGACAAATGATGGAATATCTGTCGTAATTATTGTTAAAAATTTAAAAATATATTTTTATGCCATTTCCAACCGATTTTGTCGAAAATTTTTGACTATGTCGGTCGGAATATTTTGGTCAAATATTGGCCATTTTTTGGTAGTGTTCGCGAGGATAGTTTCGCGTTCGCAAATAAAAGAATGGGCTGGATTATTTTGTTCTAGGCGTTTGAGAGAGAAGGTATGTGAACGCGAAGGGAAATGGTTTTTGCTTACCCGAACGCAAAAGATGTCCCGCATACAGGGAGAAGGTTTTGGCTGGGGCAGGTTTCATTCTCCGAACGCAGTGGGTTTTCCGCGAACACGAAGGAGATGTTGATGGCGACCGGAATTTGTGAGTCGTGAACGTGATGGTCCGGTCATGTTCGCAAAGGAGGTTTCACCGGCAATATAAATAGTTGGTTTTCGGGATTTTTAGTTCATTTTTTATTTTTTGAGATCTAGATTTCGGTTAGAGGCAGTTTTTGAGGAGATTTTCACCCCAAGATTGATGATAAGTAATTCTTTACTTGGTTTTGGTTACATATCTTGATTCCTCATGGTTATTCTACACCTAAAACAAGGAAGCCCACAACTTAGGAGAGTATATTTTGAGGTTTTGAGTATCGATTTGGACTCGAATTTGAAATCTAACCACATATTTGGACACGATAGGTTATGGATCATCAGAATTTGGTATTGGTTTCAAATTTTGGGTACGCGATCCCGGATTGACTTTTGTTGATTTTTGTAAAAAAAAATTCAAAGATCGAAGCTTATTGATTGAGATTGCTTATTATAGCATTGATGACTTTCTTGGGTGATGTTTGGTTAGATTTGAGTCGGTTGGAGCTGATTTCTAAAGGAAAAGCGATTTTGAAGCTTTAGACTATTTGGATAAGGTAAGTGTCTTGCCTAACTTTAGTTGAGGAAATTTTTACTAATAAATGACATTATTTGCTACATGCGTGGGTGATGTATATGCGAAGTGACGAGCGTATATGCATGTGTCATGATTATTCATGTTCGAGATAAATTCTCGACTATTTTGTGCCTTATTTGGTTATGTGTTCTACTTGTTCTATATTTTACTCTATTGAATGACTACGTGAGCATAACAAATCATGCTAGAGATAATGTTTAGATTAATGACACCTTATTTTGGGGCATGGTGAGCCATTCTTAAGATTGATAATATACTTGATTTGGCCTTAGTTGCACATTTTTTTATGAACACACATTGACACATGTTATTCTTGTGATTTGCCTTAAGCTGCTGTATGACTACTTGAATTCCCTTGTTCATGTTAGAGCTCATCTTTAATCCTTTGATACTTAATTGGACATAATGATTATTTGGAGGATGTAGCCCATGTTGGAGCTATACTCATACGTCACATACATTTATATTATCACATTCATACCTCCTTGCATATGGTCCCCTGATATGGACCAAGATTTGTCACGTGAGTTATTCGTGCAGTAGGAATGATTATGACATGAGGTTTGTACCGTGCGGTTATTGTGAAATTGTAATTTCTATGGTATTAGGTTTCTGCCATGCAGTTATTTTGATATTGACATTGTTATAGCATGAGATTTCTGCCGTATAGTGCACGAGGTTTCTATTGTGCATCGTGTGGATATGGATCCATCCCTCTAAAGTCGTCGTCTCATGTTTCTCTCTTGATGGCGGATATGCAAGGTTGTGAGAAATCGATGGATTTTCAGTTGATTGTGATATGGGATCCGATATGATGAATGTTGAGCATAAAGGTGAAAGTTTTGACCATTCAAGTGAATTCTTTGTGGGTATTCATGCATTTTACATGCTTTACTCATGCATATCTTCTATATGTGCTAGTTGATGCATTATACGTACACATTTGATTTACTCGTTAGTTGTTGGACACCTGAAGAGTATTGTATAGGGTCAAATTTAACCCTCAGTATCTCTACGCCAGCGGGCGCGCCCAATGAGTGTACGCCGACCGACGTAGCGGGTACGACTCGGCCGTGAGGACGAAAGCGGCGTCGTCTAGAACTCAGCGTCTACACTAGAAAGACGTTACCTATCTCTGTAACTTTTTGATTCTTTCGAGGAAGGTCTTCTATTATATAAAGGAGACCTCCATATTGTAAAGAGGGGGCTATCTGATCTAATACAACTCTCTCATTTTCTATCTTTCCCTCTCTATATCTCTACTTCCGATTAATATATCTTATGAACATACATTGTCATCCTTCTAACACTGGATCTATAACAAACATTATCATCTTTGCATCTCTAGGATTATTATATTTGATTACGATTTACCCTTCCTCTATTTTTTGATTGTTTTATCGCTTACAAAGTGCATCAACAACTTTTAAGCCAAACAATTTGGCGCCGTCTGTGGGGATTTCGAGAATCAAAACCATAGTATCCACCTAGAGATCAACCAACCACTATTCTCTGCACCACTCAAAAACAAGAAATGGCCGAAAACAACGCCAGATCGAAAGCCATAATGGGTGTCACAGCCAATCTCCTAGGTCCTCTCAACGAGGCCAGTGACGATGGCATCCTGAATGAAACCCCAAGCATCACACCAAGTGCAGAGATCTCTCCTTCCCCATCCGAAGGCCTGACGATCTTACGTAAGGGAGCTTCCACATCTACAGCCACGGAAGCACCCTCCGCGGTCAAAGAGCTATTGGAAAGATGGCTAACAAGCGCTTTAAGTGGCTTGATTGAAAAGCCACCGCAAAGTAACGTCGTATTTACACCAACGGTAGGTACCATTGCTGCGGTGGTTGAACCAGAAGTTACACTGGTAAATAACAGACCCATCGAGACGCAAACCAACGATGGCACGCTAACAGCCATCTTAAAGAAGATGGAAGAAATAGAAAATGAAAACGAGGCACTCCGCGATCAGATGAAGGAACATCAAGAGAGGGTCGACAAGATCCCCGGTGCTCCCAAGTTACTACCAAGACGCGACGTAGGAAGATTCGTCGAACAACCATACACCGAAGAAGCTGCTCCTCACTCCACCCCTAGAACCTTCAAAATGCCTCCATACTTGAGGGTCTATGACGGAACCACCGATCCCGAGGACCACCTGATCCACTACGTCACTGCCGTGAAAGGCAACGACCTATCAAAAGAACAGGTACCTTCAGTACTACTGAAGAAGTTTGGCGAGACGTTGACAGGAGGGGCCTTAACATGGTACTCTCAGCTACCGGCTAAAGCGATATCAACGTTCGAGGAAATGGCGGATAAATTCGTCACAGCCCATGCAGGCGCGAAGAAAGCAGAAGCCAGGGTAAACGACATCTTCGCCATCAGGCAAAACGCAGGCGAGGGACTCAGGGACTTCCTGGCAAGGTTTAACAGGGTAAGAATGAGCCTACCAAATGTATCGGAGGGTATGGCAGTCGCCGCTTTCCAGAACGGGCTAAGCAGAAATGGTTCAAGGGCGACCAAGAAACTGCTGAGCCGCCTCATGAAATATCCCCCTACCACATGGGAGGAAATCCATAACGCTTATTGCGCAGAGGTGCGAGCGGACGAGGATGACCTAAACGGGCCGACCCAACGGTTAACGGCGATACATTCAGAAACGAGGAGAGATCGACGGAACGAAGGACGACGGGAACCACTCCCTCGTTCCAACAGAGAGCGACATCAGCCGTACACCAGATCCTCCCATCCGCCCCCAAGGCACACAAACGCACTACAGCGATACATCGCCCCACTACGAAACGAAAAAGGTACGCCCCCTTTA
>NC_031995.1:71921312-71927125 GCF_001879085.1 Nicotiana attenuata | reverse complement strand
TTTATTTAAAACCGATTTTGTCTATATGCTTTAGCGTACCACAGACTTTGTCCTTCTAGGACTTAATAGGAGCATTTGCATTGAGAATATAGTTACTTTCTTTGGGTCAGCAAATGCGCTTAGCATACTTTTGCAATAAATTGCACATGAATTATTCTTTTATGAACTTCAAGTTCATATTATTTTATTCGAGGATCTAGATGTACAAATGATAATTCATTCCACATAACTTTTCCTCAACTGTTTATCATGTCTCCCCCTCATGTTAGAAAAACTAACTTACTTCCTCAACTTTGGAAATCCATATTTGTGCATTATGGTGTTAACCAAAATATACACCGCACATCAATAATAATAAGATGGAATTATTTGGTTCCTGACCCTGAACCATTTTGAGGGGAGAAAATAATATACTTTCGTATATGACGTATATCAAACAGATATATATTACTTTGTTCTCATAAGCAATAGTTTAGCTATTAAGTGGAGGCACTCAATAAATCATTTTGCTAAACCAACTGTGATGTAAGCCAACTTATCAAGATAAACTATCTTGAATAGGAAATCTGGAAATTATGCTCGAAATTAAATTATTGAGCAAGTTACTTCGCAAAACACCATGTTGCGGGTTAATAATAATCGCACATGTAACCATCTCATAGATGCATCTTATGTGGTATACATGGCAGGTGAATGGGCCCATATTCACCTTTGATATTTCCAGCATTCATGAGATTCAATCCCAATTTTAATTGGTCTATTAATTAATGAGAACAAGCAATGTAAGAGAATTCGTAAAGAACTTTCTAGTTCTTTAATATTTACCCATGTGAATTCTCTTTTATTTTTGCACATCATACTTAAATTGATATGGCTAAACCAATTATGCCAACTGAATAAATTATCAATATTGATAAATTCAGATTTACACCATGATGTGTGCAATTATGAATAAACTCCAAGTTTATTATGATATGGGTTTTTATATCAATAAATACCCACTTCATTGTGGTATTCTTTTGTTTATGTAGTACAAATTGGAGAATAAAGCGGGTAGCTTTTCACATATATATTATCCCGCTACAAGTTGTAGTAATAGAAGATATTAAATCTTTCCTTTATTTATAGTCTCAATATAATCAACCGCTTTCGCGTATACTTTGAAAACTGAATAAGTTTCTTTGAGACTTACTACAACACAATACCTTATTGGTAATTAATTGTGTTTCTCCAAAATAGTATAATTGGCTCTTGCAGAGTTCTCAATTAATTTTGTAGTACCACATATTCATCAACACCCTATGGTGAATATCTCTTTTAAAGAGAAAGTTATACCATTATGGTTATGGTCAAAATTATATGCAAGATTTGTTTCTTGCATTACCGTTGTCTTTTAACAATCACAATGCCAAAATATTTTGGCGTACAATAGGTACATGACCAATAACCATTCATGCCATAATAATGACATTATTTTCTTATATCATCTCAAACCTTCTTTTAGAGGTGAGTGCGGTATATTCACTACCACTAGCACGTTCATATTCTTTGAAGAATGAATATGTATTCATAAATCAGATGTTGTCACATTCGCATCATGAACGGACCATAATCATCCATATGTGCTTTACAAAATCTCATGTCAAATCGATGACAAATATTTTTCACAGAGTGAAGGATTATTTTGAGAATCCTTATTATTCTCATTATCACAATGATGACGATTATAGTTTCGTCTATTGGCACGTCCACATCCATTGATATATTCATAGTGATAATTTTGTCTTCTTTCAGACTTATCACATACTGCTATAACATTCTCTTAAGGGAATGAGAATCGAGCAAATTCAATGGGACGGGTTTTCAATTCTTTGCCCACAATCATACATGAATTTGATCATGGCGAGGCATAGAAATTTTACCACTTCAGGTGGTTATAATTTCTTACAAACTCCATTAGAGTTATAATTAAACTTTGTTGTCTTTGCTTGTATTTAAAATCAAATTATAGAATTTCAAAAATTTAAAAGAGAAAATAAAGTAAAATACTTACCTTAAATCCAAAATTTAATCATGAAGGAAGTTTATGGAATAATTGACAATCATTATGCTCAATCCCAAAGCTTCTACTCAATTGGTTAGAGTCTCGTGCTGATAACGTGTTATAAAACAATAAAAGAAGAAGAAGAATATTGCAGAGAAAAGTAGGGAGAGAGAATTCTTATTGATTTGGGATGAATTACAATAGAATAGGACCCTCAATTTATGGGGAGAGGGTGACTTAGCCACCTAGCAATGAACCCTAGAATCTCTCTAAATATAGACATTCACCATAAATAAAATTCTATTTATAACAAATTGCGTATAATTCTTTACGGGAAATTTTTTAAAATTATTTATGCAATCGAGGTATATAAGTTAATTTTTGTTATATATGCAGTTCAACTTCTTGTTGTCGAACAAATAAAGGCTAAAATTTTGATCTTTTCACTTTAGTTTAGCTAATTAGCATTTTACGTTGTTGGGTCCAAATACACACGCAAATATACGCAGTCGATAAGTAATAAAGTGATAAGAAAGTATTGTTCCCACGAGTATTTATGATGAACAATTATCTAATCCAAGCTATTCATAAATTTAATGCTCAAGTGAGTGTGAAGAAGATGATTGTAATTTTTGTAACTAAATTACTACGAACAAATAGGCAAGTAAGAAAATAAGATCGCAAGTAGAGCAAACAAACACTTAGAAAGAATTCAATGAGATGGGAATATTCCAGGGTTATGGGATTCACGTCTCTCCTATTGCGTTTTTTCGGTTGATATAGTCACTTGACTTATCTAATCTGTTCATTAGAAGGGTTTATTATGCTCGCGAAGTTCTTTCGACGCTTTGCTCTCCTATTCAAGCCAACCTAAGACTATATGTCTACAGAATCAAACTTAAACTTGACAAGAATGCATGTGTATTTTTTGCAACAGTAACCAAGTAAGGCGACTAGAATATGTCTATCCTAATCGCGAATCTATTCTCAGATGCCTAGATTCAAGAACTTACTCAATCCAATCTTATATGCAATTTATAGTTCCCACTTTCGAGTTCAACTATAAATTCGTAGATAGTACTCTATTGTTAGCTGCGCAATTGATAATTAAGTGCAAGATTAAATAAATAAATTAATATGATAAAATCAAGCAAACAATCAACTGTCAAATTATAATAGTCGAGAACGACCCATAACCCCAGAATAATTAGGTTCTTAGTCACTCATATTCATAACAATAATCAAAATATTATTTTTAAACATAAAAGCTATGAATACTAGATGAAGGATGGAAGAATCGATAAATTTCGTACTCCCGAGTGTTCCGTACTTGTACTTTTCTCTTAAAGTGGCATCTCCTCCTCCAAAATAGGTTTAGATTTGATTTTATGCGAGTTGGGGACGTCTTGGGTCTAATCTTGTTCTGGGTGAAATAGGATACGTTCCCGTCACTAGTGCCTAGGGCAGCGTAGGGCGCTAGCCTGGCGCTGGAAAATTTTATGTGCTGATTTCTGCGCCGCAGGTAGTGCCCCACGCTAGCTTGGGCGCTACTTTGTGGCATTTTTTCCATTTCGTCCCCTTTTATCTTCAAAATTGTGATTTTTGTAATTAAATTACTACGAAATAATAGGCAAGCAAGAAAATAAGATCGCAAGTAGAGAAAACAAACACTTAGAAAGAATTCAATGAGATGGGGATATTCCAGGGTTATGGGATTCACATCTCTCCTATTGCGTTTTTCCGGTTGATGTAATCACTGTCGATGCCCCCTTTTTCTAAAGGCGAAATCGGGTTTACGACATTTGGGCGGACAACTCTTTTCCTTTTGGGAATTGGGTTTGAGATTTAGAAGAGTCGCCACCTAATGATTGAGTGCATTAGGACACTAAGAAGGAAATAAAAAAAGAAGAAGAACCAGAGAATGGGTAAGGGCTTGAAATTATCTCGGGGGGAAGGTGTTAGGTACCCCCCAAGATCCACTAGTGTAGTTTCCGGCCATGCTACAATTGTGACTTCACATAATCAAGTAAGTTTAAGGGCTCAAGTAGGAGGGATTCGCATACAACATTGCAAATAAATTAAAACTCGGGGAAAGGTAAAGAGGGCAGAAATTTTATGAAAGATTTAGACAATTTAAAAGAGATAGACGAAAGCAAGTAAAAGGGAGGGGGTCCTAGTTTTATGATTAATATGGATCACGTCAATGCAATATCCAGTAATCACTCCTCAAAGAGAGGCTACATGAGGTATTATCGCATCGGTCATCATATCCATATCTACCCTTCCCACCCCGTTAAGGTATTAAAGCGTGGGATAGTATCGTTACATAATGCATGCTATTTCCCGTCCCAATCCTATCAGTCTCGGAGGCATTGAGACTACTAGTCCTAAAGGGAGGGGATTTGAGGCTTTTCGGAGTTTCAAAAGGATAAAAGTCTAGGCGACAAGCAAAAAAAACACATAAACAGTTAGGGGAAACAAATAGCAATTAAGGCTCACACAGGCCTCCTCACTTAAAAGAGCAAATATGGCATGACTTCAAGTACTGGTTAGGTCTTTAATTAAAATTATGCAAAGGGGGTGGCTGATTTATTACATATTTTCAGATAGGAAGTCCGAATTAGGCCTTGTCTGGATGTAGTTTATCAAAATTGACGTAATTAATTACCTAATAGTTTGCCTAAGTGAGACCTATAGGCATGAGATCTAATAGAGCGTACTGATTTTAGGGAAAAGGTTGCTGGTTATATAAACGAAAGATCTGTAGATTTTTTGACGACCTTATGACTGATTTTAGACTCGTAGATGAAATAGACGAAGCCGGTTCAGTTGATTATTCCTACAGGCATGATTTCTAAGCATAATTGGTTTTAAACAAATACATAAATGCAAGAGTCCTATAGGCATAGTATCTATAGTGAAGTTGGTTATTTATTAAACCTATGATTTTTTGCCTAATGGCATGTATATGCAGAAGTGCAGAAACCTAAGATCATGATTTCTATATGCAGAACATACAGGTATAATTTCTAAAATGCAGAAGTGCAGGACTTATAGACATAATTTCTACGATGCAGATGTGCAGAACCCTAAGATCATGATTTATATATGCAGAACTTATAGGCATAATTTCTAAGATGCAGAAATACAGAATTTATAGGCATGAGTTTTAAAAATGCAGAATGCAAAAATTGTAAATAACCTATAGGCAGGTTTTCTACCCTTGGCATGCATTCACCCCCATCCCTTTCCACTAACCATCCCCAATTGTTATTACAGATTATTACAGACCCAAATGAATCAGAAAAGAAAAGTAAAATTACATCAGAAACTCCAGCTACATCCAAACAGCCTAATTCAGACTTTAGAGTCCAACAATATGAGATAAACCAACTTCCAGGATCAGATTTCCAAAAGCCTTTCTCATATTTGCAGAATTAAGATCATAGTGCAGTGTGAAAATGCTAGCCCTGAGATGTCCAAGTTCAGAGGGAACTCAAAGTCCCAAAGCAAGGCTCATAAGAGAGGGGCAGAACTTAAGGGTCTAAGAATAAGTGTAAGTGCATAGAGGGGGAATCAAGGAGAGCCATGGCAGGCTATTGGTCATGCCCAGCAATTAGGATGTTGGCACACCCCTAACCAGCCTGTTAGCCAATTTAGGAGTTGGGATCCATTGTGGATCAGGTTATAGCCTGGGCAGCAATTAGGGTACTGCCAGGCCAAGAACCTTAACTCAAACACATAGGAGGGAGTAGGGGGTAGGGATTCG
>NC_031995.1:71916857-71918756 GCF_001879085.1 Nicotiana attenuata | reverse complement strand
AAAAATACATAGGAAAAAATTGGGTATCAACAGCTGCCCCTCTTTACCCGGGAAGAATGAAAGAGTTGTCGGATAAAGATATGATGGCCAATTTTGACCGAATGAAACGATTGAAGAATTTTGACCGAGCTCTGGTTCCTGAGCTACCTACATATCCCTGGTCTTATAGGATCAGGCCATATGTNCCTGGTCTTATAGGAATCAGGCCATATGTAGTTCGGGACCCGTCGACGGAATATGTCGATGGAGATTTTCCAAGAAGGGCGCGATGTTCAGGTTGAGAAAGATGGTCAGAGTCTAACTGGCTGCGGGAGCGGGATCGCTCCTGCTGAGACGGCCGTTGCTAGCCGGTGTACCTACAAATGAATAATACCAACATATATTGTGCGAAAATTTAAACGTGATGCAAGTTTCCGTTGGACCATGAATGTTGTCTTTGGACGGTTAGGATGACGTCCTCGGACTATGGTGTCCTGGGCCATGAAGTGTATAATAGGATTTGCAGGCTATGGAATGATGTTCTTGGGCTATGAGAATGATGCCTCCGAACTATGATGCCTTTGAATAATGATATGCAAGAGATAAAAGTGGGGTCCTTAGGCCATGGCATGGCGTTCTCTGGCTATGAAAATGGTGCCTCCGAACAATGATGCCCTTGGACATCTTGGCAATCTTTCAGCCCATGAGATGCAATAAGTGGCGATCTTTCAGCCGATGCAAGAATAAAAATGGCGATCTTTCAGCCGGTGCAGGATTTAAATGAAGTGGCGATATTTCAACCATGCAAAAATGTAAATAAAATGGCGATCTTTCAGCCGATGCAAGATTTAAATGAAGCGGCGATATTTCAGCCATGCAAAGTATAAATAAAATGGCGATCTTTCAGCCGATGCAAGATTTAAATGAAGTGGCGATATTTCAGCCATGCAAAGTGTAAATAAAATGGCGATCTTTCAGCCGATGCAAGATTTAAAAAAAAGTGGCGATATTTCAGCCATGCAAAGTGTAAATAAGATGGCGATCTTTCAGCCGATGCATGACTTAAATAAAGCGGCGATATTTCAGCCATGCAAAGATGGAGACAGAGCTTAGTCTCGGAAGGCAGAATGGTAGCCTTATGCAATGCAAGAATGCAGATGGAGGTAGAGCTTAACCTCGGAAGGCAGAATGGTAGCCTTATGCAATGCAAGAATGCAGATGGAGGTAGAGCTTAACCTCGGAAGGCAGAATGGTAGCCTTATGCAATGCAGGAGTGCAGACGGAGGTAGAGCTTAACCTCGGAAGGCAGAATGGTAGCCTTATGCAAAAGATGAAAGATGAATAGTAATAATAAAAAATTCTTAGGTGATAGCTGATAGTTGATATTTGACGTTGATATTGTGGCTGCTGGGGATGTTGTGTGTGGATAGAAAATGTAAATAGGTGATGGTTCTGAGAGTCGTATTCCCGAAAAATACGAGTGTATAAATGTATTCGATGATCTGCGACTTGGGTGCCTGCATCCAAAGAAAAATCGTGAGTTTTGCAGAGGGGGAAGGTTAGTTCGTATCCCCGTGGACTTTGCTTGACTGGCTCGACTCTATTTTATGGTGATACTGTGGGTTTCCCTGGGGTAGCATTGCTAAACAAAGCAATTCCGATAAAAAAACATGCATGAGTTTGTTAAAGATACGACATACGTCTATATTTAAGAAATAGTTTTTAGATGAACCGACGATTGCGACGTGGTTCAGGACATTGCAACCTCTCCTGCTACGGAATTTTGAGGGTCCTCCTCAAAATTCTGCCCCAGTTTACTGGGCTGCTGCTTCTGACGGTTGCTTGCGATGATCGGCTGAAGTTACTTCGGAATTTTGAGGGTCCTCCTCAAAATTCTGCCCCAATTTCCAATTGCGGGGG
>NC_031995.1:71910440-71914208 GCF_001879085.1 Nicotiana attenuata | reverse complement strand
TTGATTTTCAAACTCATGTCTGGCTTGAACTTTCTGAGCTTCTGTTTCACTGGCGGACAGGCCGGATCAGTCGGTAATTTGTGAGCCACAATGGACGTGCTTAGACCAGTCATGTCGTCATATGACCATGCGAATATGTCCTCATATTCCTTCAGAAATTTTGTGTACTCTTCCCTCTCACACGGTGACAAGTGAACGCTGACTCGTGTTTCTTTGATGTTCTCTGCATCTCCCAGATTGACGATCTCCGTCTCGTCCAGGTTGGACTTAGGCCTATTCTCAAAATTCTCAACTTCTTTAACGATTTCTTCCGGTATATCATCTTCCTCTGAATCTGTGTCCGTTTGTTGCGTTGTCTCGTTGCAAGTCACAGTCATCGGTTCATCAAGATAAGTAATAGTAATGCTGTTTGAGTAAATTAATGAGAGAAAATAATAAGAGAGGGATTTGTAAGAAAATTGAAATACTTTAGTAAATTCCATAATTGTTTTGAACATTGGAGCTCTTTCTTGCGAGAAAAAAAATGCGAAAGGAAAATAAACTTTAATAAAGCAAAATAGCGCGTAATGCTTTGTTCAGCCTTGCTACCCCGAGGCACGTCGGGCTCTGGTGGTTCTGACGGTCCAGTTGTTGAGGTGTGCTCCTCTGCTCACAGCCTGTATGGAAGGGTCTTCCTCCCCCTTCTCCTCGAAAATGACACAACAATCCATATCATCCTCTTCCAGGAACAAATTCCTCATTGCTGCTAATGCTTCCTCTTCTTCTGACCCGTAGATAACCTCGACTGGTTGAAAAGTCTGCTCTAGACGGGGTATCGGCTGCTCTAATGGATAGTAAGGGCCGCACCATGGTGGCGACCAGTCCTTGAATTCTTCCCAGGTATACTCATACCCCAACCCGAAGGTGGTACCATGCTTCTTGAGCTTGATAGTCTTAGCGATTCCTTGGAGGTTTTTGCCAAGTCCTTTTCCAGGTTCATATCCGCTCCAATTCAGTATGCTTTCAATTTTGTTGCTCCACCATTTGTCTTTGTCGACTGCGTTGACTCGCTTGATGTGGTGGTAAGTTTCCCCACCTAATCTTCCTCTTCCTCCAATTGCTGGAATGGTCTGTCGGCTATATATGGGGTTGCTACCGTCACCATGAATGATCACCTCTTGGTAATTTCATTCAAATTTCATTTCCTGATGTAGTGTTGATGACACGGCTCTAGCGGCATGAATCCGTGGCCATCCCAACACCAGATTGTAAGAAGCCGGCACGTCTATCACTTGAAAATCAACATCAAACCAAGTGGGTCCCATTTGCAAACGTAGGCTAATTTCCCCAATAGTGGACCTCTGAGATCCGTCGAAAGCTTTGACGTTGATGGCCCCATCCTTGATTTCATGCAGCTCTTTTCCCAATGTTTTGAGTGTTACCAGAGGACAAATATTGAGACTGGACCCCCCGTCGACCAGGATTCGGGTGATGAAATAGTCTTCGCACTGCACAGTGATGTGTAATGCCTTGTTATGACTCAATCCTTCCGGTGGCAGCTCATCCTCGTGAAAGGTGATTTTATGACTCTCCAACACTTGGCTCACCATGTTCGCCATTTCTCCTCCAGTGATGTTGATTGGTACATACGCCTCACTCAATACCTTCAACAAAGCATTCTTGTGTGCATCAGAACTTTGTAATAAAGCCAAGATAGAAATTTGTGGCGGTGTTTTGTTCAGCTGGTCAATGACCGAGTATTCCTTAGCTTGTATCTTTCTCTAGAGATCACCGGGTCCAGTTTCAATGATGGCTTGTCGGCCAGAGGTCTGCTTACTCGACTCAGCTAAGTGTTCTGGGGTATAAACCCTGCCGGTTCTTGTCATACCCTGCGCTGCAACTGTTTTTCCGAACTTGGCTTTTCCTTTCCTTCTTGCCTCGGCTGTGTAGTCCCACGGTATAGCTTTTGTGTGGAATGGTGTTACGGCTGTCATTGCTACTAGAATAGGCACCCTTGCCTTTGGGGACACAAACTCGACCTCGATTGGTGTTGGCGTCTTTGCGGAGGCTGGTTCTTCAAACTCAAGTGGTATGGACATGTTCACCTCAGCATCTTCAGAAGGCTGAATTTGGACTACAATCGGGTTAAGAGTGACTGTTTGTTTCTTTGGATCGTCACCTTCCGAGATCAAACCGATTGATCCTTTGGGATCCCAATCATCTTCTATTTCAATCATATGAACACTTCCACCCTTGTGGTCTGGCAGAGGGTTATTACGGACATTCGGAGTAGGCTCCTTTGCCACGATGATCTCAATTAAAGCCCGGATCTTGTCCTTCAGGGAGCGGCACTCATCGATAGTATGTTCCTTCATGCCAGAATGGTATGCACAGGTTTTGTTTGGGTTGATCCACTGAGAGGGGGTTTCAGGAGTTATGGCAGGGACATGGGTGACATAACCAGCGGCTTTGAGTCTTTCATATAACTGGTCAATAGGTTCAGCAATGGCGGTGTATTGTTTGGGAGGTCTATGGTGAAAATTTGGTCGGGGTTTAAGAAAGTTTTGGCGAGTAGGAGGTGAATGATAGTGGGATGGTTGAGTGTTGTAGGCTTGGTAGACTTGTGCGGGTTAGGAATATTTGGGTGAAGTGGGTTGGTACGTGGGAGGTGGAGGTGATTGATAGGTAGGTGGTGGAGCTTGGTAGGAGGGTGTGGGTGCTTGGAAATTTGGAGTGGGCTGATATGTAAGTGGAGGTATTGGGTAAGTTTGGTATTTGACAGGTGATTTGGTTCTTTGTGCAACCATTACGGCACTTACGTCCCTCTTCTTGGATGTACCACCGGACTGCAGAGCCTTATTGGTGGCTTGCAAAGCTTAAAAGTTAGTGACCATACCACTTTTAATACCTTCCTCGATCCTCTCCCCTAGCTTGATGATGTCGGAGAATTTCTGGCCTTCAATCAGTATCAACCTTCGTAGTACTGTGGGTCTTGAGCCCGAACAAAAAACTTGTTCATTTGTTCTTCTTCTAAAGCTGGCCTGACCTTAGCAGCTTCGATCTCCAACGAGTAGCATACTCGCGGAATGTCTCCGTGAGCTTCTTTTTCAAGTTCTGGATGTAGAACACATCTAGCGCATTCTCCGTGTTGAATCTGAACCTGTCCATGAAATCGGACGCCATACTTACCCAGTTTGACCACTTCTTTGGGTATTGGCTAATGTACCAAGACAGCGCATCCCCTTTCAGACTTCTCATAAAGAGCTTCATGCGAACCTTTTCATCCTTTCCTACTCCTACCAGCTTGTCACAGTATGTCCTTACATAAACTCTAGGATCCTCGGTGCCATCGAATATTTCGAACTTGGGAGGTTTGTACCCCTTGGGCAGTTCGATATATGGTTGAATGCAAAGGTCTTCGTAATTCAGTCCCTCGATCCCCTTGCTTCCTTCAACACCCTGAACTCGGCTAGTCAGCTTCTTGAGTTATGCGGCCAGATTCTTGATAAGAGAGTCTTTGTCATCAGACTCAGGTGCACTTGAGGCGGGCTGAATGGGGTGTGGTATGGTTTCCACATAGATGGGGGTGTTGTGGTGATGATCATTTGTGGGGTTCAGTGGTTCGGGGATGAGCAGTGGGGTGTTGCTTGAAGTGTGGCATGTGTTGCAGTGGTGATGGGGAGTGGGTTGGTTTTGTGGTTTCGGGATGTTTTGAGGAGGTATGGGATTTTGAGTGTTGGGGAAGCTGATATTCGGGTAGTGAGGGAAATGACAGCTTGCAGTTCGACT
>NC_031995.1:71903491-71908620 GCF_001879085.1 Nicotiana attenuata | reverse complement strand
GTGATGGCGAACTCGTCCGGATAGGTACGGTATGATTTGCTATGGCTGTAACTTTCATACAAATGGTCAAAGGGGATGTAAGACTTCTCCAAACATGTCAAGTCGGGATTCTTCTTTAGACCCATCATCTTAAGAAAACCTCTACCCTTACGATTTTCCGGCATTAGCAAACCCGGAGTTGCCCATGGTATCCCAGCCAGTCCTCCTATCTCCTCAAGCAAAGGTGTCATCTCAATGTCTCCGAAGCGGAATACCGACCTATCACAGTCCCAAAATAGAGTTGTAGCTTCTATGATTTTGTTGTTGGGTTGAATATCTAGGAGAGAAGGCAGGTTTCCTAGATACCTCCGGACAAGAGTCTGATCGCTGGAATGAAGATTCTTCCACCAGCTTAGCAATTTGTCAGTGACCATGCTGAATCTGTGGACTTCATGCCTCATTTCTGCAAAACAAAAGGTTAGGCCCCTTTCCCCCACCGGACTCGACTATTTAACATCAATAATTAGCATAAGAAGCATTTAGTTCTCCAAATGAATGCACAGAACGTGGTAAGGTCCGTTTGGGTCTCAAGGAAACCCAGTGGACTTTGGACAAGGCTATCTTAAAGAGTCATTATGCGGACAACATAACACACTTGGCTAGGTTTGACCATGATGCATGCACAATTAAATAGAGTAGGGTTTCTATGGGGGTTTTAGACTGGTACCCTTGAGCGGACAACTCAAGAGGGAAAGGCGCGGAACCGTCGACTACACCGTTGATCGACTGGTTTTACCGCAAATATGCCTTTGCCGGATTTAGGGTGTGATAATATCGAAAGAGCGCAACCACTCTTTATAAGCGTTGCTAAGGTATTTTGTTTGGCACGAGTGGATTATGATGTCGAAAAATGCAATACAATAATTAACAAATTGTCATGTACTTTCATGTTCATAAAGTAATGATTACAATAATTGCTCACAATTACAAAAATATTGAAGGAAAGCAGTAAAAGAAAGCATTAAAGAAAAGAAAACAAAGAGCCAAGTCAGTTTTGTAGTAGAAGAAAGAATAAATACTTAAAGGCATTTAAACAAGTAAAGACATGTAAAGAAACATAAAGTCACAAATAGCATGAAATGGTTAAAGCCGTAAAGAATTCCCAGCAGAGTCGCCATGCTGTCGATGCCCCCTTTTTCTAAAGGCGAAATCGGGTTTACGACATTTGGGCGGACAACTCTTTTCCGTTTGGGAATTGGGTTTGAGATTTAGAAGAGTCGCCACCTAATGATTGAGTGCATTAGGACACAAAGAAGGAAATAAAAAAAAAGAACCAGAGAATGGGTAAGGGCTTGAAATTATCTCGGGGGGAAGGTGTTAGGCACCCCCAAGATCCACTAGTGTGGTTCCCGGCCATGCTACAATTGTGACTTCACATAATCAAGTAAGCAATTAAGGGCTCAAGTAGGAGGGATTCGCATACAACATTGCAAATAAATTAAAACTTGGGGAAAGATAAAGAGGGCAGAAATTTTATGAAAGATTTAGACAATTTAAAAGAGATAGATGAAAGCAAGTAAAAGGGAGGGGGTCCTAGGTTTATGATTAATATGGATCACATCAATGCAATACCCAGTAATCACTCCTCAAAGAGGGGCTACATGAGGTAATATCGCATTGGTCATCATATCCATATCTACCCTTCCCACCCCGTTAAGGTATTAAAGCGCGGGATAGTATCGTTACATAATGCATGCTAGTACCCGTCCCAATCCTATCAGTCTCGGAGGCATTGAGACTACTAGTCCTAAAGGGAGGGGATTTGGGGCTTTTCGGAGTTTCAAAAGGATAAAAGTCTAGGCGACAGGCAAAAAAAACACATAAACAGTTAGGGGGAAACAAATAGCAATTAAGGCTCACACAGGCCTCCTCACTTAAAAGAGCAAATATAGCATGACTTCAAGTACTAGTTAGGTCTTTAATTAAAATTATGCAAAGGGGGTGGCTGATTTATTACATATTTTCAAATAAGAAGTCCAAATTAGGCCTTGTCTGGATGTAGTTTATCAAAATTGATGTAATTAATTACCTAATAGTTTGCCTAAGTGAGACCTATAGGCGTGAGATCTAATAGAGCGTACTGATTTTAGGGAAAAGGTTGCTGGTTATATAAACGAAAGATCTGCAGATTTTTTGACGACCTTATGACTGATTTTAGACTCGTAGATAGACGAAGCTGGTTCAGTTGATTATTCCTACAGGCATGATTTCTAAGCGTAATTGGTTTTAAACAAATACATAAATGCAAGAGTCCTATAGGCATAGTATCTAGAGTGAAGTTGGTTATTTATTAAACCTATGATTGTTTGCCTAATGGCATGTATATGCAGAAGTGCAGAAACCTAAGATCATGATTTCTATATGCAGAACTTACAGGCATAATTTCTAAAATGCAGAAGTGCAGGACTTATAGACATAATTTCTACGATGCAGATGTGCAGAACCCTAAGATCATGATTTCTATATGTAGAACTTACAGGCATAATTTCTAAAATGCAGAAGTGCAGGACTTATAGACATAATTTCTACGATGTAGATGTGCAGAACTCTAAGATCATGATTTCTATATGCAGAACTTATAGGCATAATTTCTAAGATGCAGAAATGCAGAATTTATAGGCATGAGTTTTAAAAATGCAGAATGCGGAAATTGTAAATAACCTATAGGTAGGTTTTCTACCCTTGGCATGCATTCACCCCTATCCCTTTCCACTAGCCATCCCCAATTGTTATTACAAATTATTGCAAACCCAAATGAATCAGAAAAGAAAAGTAAAATTACATCAGAAGCTCCAGCTACATCCCAACAGCCTAATTCAGACTTCAAGTCCAACAATATGAGATAAACCAACTTCCAGGATCAGATTTCCAAAAGCCTTTCTCATATTTGGGATGTGTCAAAGTTCCCAAGAGTCTCAAAGGGCTCCGGGCAGTGCTTACACCCCAAACACATTGCAGAATTAAGATCATAGTGCAGTATGGAAATGCCAGCCCTCAGATGTCAGAGTTCAGAGGGAACTCAAGGTCCCAAAGCAAGGCTCATAAGAGAGGGGCAGAACATAAGGGTCTAAGAATAACTGTAAGTGCATAGAGGGGGAATCAGGGAGAGCCATGGCAGGCTAGTGGTCATGCCCAGCAATTAGGATGCTGGCACACCCCTGACCAACCTGTTAGCCAATTTAGGAGTTAGGATCCATTGTGGATCAGGTTATAGCCTGGGCAGCAATTAGGGTACTACCAGGCCAAGAACCTTAACTCAAACACATAGAAGGGAGTAGGGGTAGGGATTCACAATAGAAAAGGCAAGGAAGGAGCATAATTAACACAAATCCCTGAACATAAGCAGTAAAGTAAACAAGGATGCTGAAACTGTAAAGTAAACACATAGGGGTGAGGCAGAAAATTAAATAAAAGACATACCAGTTTCAAAGGAAAACAAGTAACAAAACAGTATTCTTCGAAAAGCCAAGTTGCAAGCACAGCAGTTTCAAAAGGTCTCAAGCAACGCAGAGTGTTGAATTCAAATTAGTAAGGTAAATGTGTGAGTTGAAAGTAAGAAGTTCGAGGTATTGAACTTGAAGTATAGATGCAAAAATATTCGAATGGGGGTGTGGATGTAAAGTTAGGTCTGTTTAAAGTGCAGAAGTGCAATCCCTTTTATAGTGCTAAGAGAACCAGTAAGAAAGGTAAAGAAATCATTAAAATCAGTCTCCCTTTAATTAAGGGATTCTGATTCCAACGTGTAGAATTTAGTTAAGGAAAGAAATTTCTAATTAAACCTTTCAAAGTAGCACAAAAGGGGTAAGTACATGGAAATTATTTAAGGAAAACAATCAATGGTACACGGTTTGTGCCAAATATAGTAAAGGAATCAATTTAACAGCCATGAAATCCGAAACTGCAAATTCAATTGAATGAACCAAGTCAAGAACGGTAAAGGAGGTTCAACCGAAGGAAAATCAGTGACAGTTTATCAGCCTTATCAAGGGGGTTTCAGAATCAATCACTTAGTTGGTAAAAAAAACCTTTTGAAAGAGAAATTTCTCATATATATAAGCACACAGATCAAACAAAAGAGTTGTTGGGTTATTTAGGAAAAGAGTTTAACACTGAAGGTCTCATAGTCACAAGCAAAGAGATTCAAGTTTAATTGCAGGCTCATAGTGAGTCTGATAGCCTAGGGTCCCAAAGTGGAACCCTAGTGCCACTCGTCAAAGAAACCCCCCAAAACCTAGGGTTTCGAATAGAGTCAGAGGTGAGAAGACAAGGACATTGGGAGAGGCTCAAAAGCCCTTTCTGAAAGACAAACATACACAATAGCAATAATACTGATTTAAAGTCATGCTTGAAAAAACTTGGAATTTAAACAAGTTTCAGAAGAAAGAGATGATACGAATTTAAATAAAGTAGGTAAAACATGCTTAGCAGGAACATAAACAAAACTCAGTAAGGTGAACAAAAATCAAAGAGCTCAAACATAAACACACATATAGCAAAGCATGAGGATTAATCAACACGAATTAATCGTGCGAGCAAAAATAGAAGAGTCTTGCATAATAGAGAAGAGACAAGAGAGCAAACTCATACATAATAGAAGAACGCATACGAGCATGAATCACACAGAAAGAACAGGAAGCATTAGAAAAATATTTGAAGAAACCTTTTTTCAGAAACCCTAAAAATCGATTTTGAATAGGAAATTTGGGGAAAACCTTTAAAACGTCAAATAACGCTCAGGCATGTCACAAACCTAAAAGAAATAAGCAAGTACAGAACCTCAGGCGGCTTAGAGTTGCAGAAAAAAACCCTAGAATGAGAAAGGTCTTGAGGAAAGTCGGATCTTGAGTCGAAAAGACTCATATTGCTTGAATACGCCGGAATAATGGCCGGAAAGGCCATAGATCTACAGATCTGAGACAGATCTAAGGAGAGCCATTGAAGTCGAGCCTCCAAACTTCGAGTAGCTTAGGTTTAATGGTGAGAGAGAATGAGTACAGGCCATCCATGGTCTGGAATGCCATGGATTCCGATGGAAAGATGGTAGAAACAGGTGGGAGATGATTAGGGTTTCGGAGTGGGCTAGAGAGAGT
>NC_031995.1:71785862-71903113 GCF_001879085.1 Nicotiana attenuata | reverse complement strand
TAAATATTAATCCAAAATAATGGAAATAATTTTATAATTGTAGAAATGCTGTTAATCGTAAAATAGGCTATAATTGCAATTATATGCAATTTAGCTTTAGAAATACCAAATAAATTTGTAAAAATATACAAAAATCACCTTAATTATATTTTGGTGTAAATATGAGAATAGAAATAAATTATTTGGAAATAATTATTAGATTTTGTACAGCTAGAAATAGACAATAAATTGATTTGAAACCTTTAAAAATTAGGAAAACATACCAAAACTCTTGGGCATGCTTATATATGCATGTATATGCTATTTTGAAAGTATTTTGTATGTAAAAATACATAGGAAAAAATTGGGTATCAACAATGGTCTAGGTATCGAGAAGCCTGATTAAGAGAATAAAGAAGATTTAGAGACGATGTGATGTCTCGCTTGATATTCCAGAAAGACATAAGGAAATCTATGATGCAACCAAGTTGAAAGGTTTCTAGTAATATATATATACATATGTGTAGGTCGCAAGCTATTGTATGGTGAAGGGACAAGGTTCTAGGAGACATGAGTAAGGATAAGAAAGGGCGAGTGAGAAGGTAACAAAAATGAATAAGTCCTTAGGATTAAGCCCATGAAAACAAGAAGAGAAAACGATTTCTCTAAGTTATACAAAGCTCACCATAGCCTGAATGAACTCAAAGGAGTCAAAAACTGATAGCATTTAGAAGAGATGGAATGTTGTAGAATGGGGGCATGATTATATATAAAGGACGACGTTTGGGCCTTCGATTGAGTAATGGTCGGACGAAAAAAAAAAGAGAAGGAAGGGATTTCATGAATTGGACAGGATTAAAATACCCACGTAAGGCGAGTCACATTGGGATGCTATGAAATATAATTATGGAAGTATAATATCATATCACCTAGGTGGATCAGAAAAATCACTTTAAATATTCCATAATGCAAGTAATATAAGCCCTAGTGGCAATATATTACGTAAGAAATTTCAAGTTATTAATGATAGATTGTAGATCAACATTGAGGTGAATCAACAATGGATGGGTAAAAATTGCAAAGTACGAGATGAAATTGAGCCATCTGTCATAAGATGAATAGTAATGAAGAAGCGTTAAAGGATTTAGCTTTATGCATATAGGATAAGCAACGAGAGTAACCTGAAGTTCGGTAGCAGACCTCGGTAAGGATAAATTGAAGTAAGAATTTTTGTATAATATGGCCTACTTAGATGTAGTAAAGCTAATGACGCCCAGAGGGACAGCTTGACATAATTTTGTATATGTTCACAAAGTGAAGCCTAGAGATTGGCTAAAAGCTGGAGGAGAAGAAAAGAGTCAGGCACACATACAAAGTTAGAGTCGTAAAGGCTGCATGATAGAAGGTAGCAACAATTACGAGATTAGAAGGATTCCGACTACAAATCGTGGTGTGAGAAAGAGGCTTAAAGGGGGGAATGCCCTGGCCTTTGGGATTCATTCACAGAACAGTCGCTTAGATGGCAAGACGAGTACTAAAGTATTCGCAAGACCTATGGGTTATGAGAATGATAAGAACGTCAGTCAACATTCGAGGACAAATGTTCCAAGGGAGCAATGATGTTACGCCCCGCAATATTACGTCGATATTACAATAATGCTACGATTCGCAGTAATAACTTACGACGATGTTGCACCCTGTAGTGTTGTACGTTGAATTTGTCGTAAGGTAATTGACATTAGTCCAAGGAAAAATATTATTTGTAGATTATAAGGATTATGCTATTTTTAAACAAATGATGAGTAAATTCGTGTTGGTGAGAGGGGAAGCAAGTCAAAGAAAATGATTTTTTGTCCAAGTTTGGCATATTGGGATAAAATACGGGCCGAGCGTTAATACCCGATATTTATGAACTAGTGCCATACAAGGTACTACATGACCATAATAGTAAGGTGTACAAGGTATATTAAAAGCGAATAGTATTTTAAATAAGTTGAGATAATTCTTAATTATGCGGGTAATTGGTTAATTACCGGGTAACGGGACATTACCTAATTAATTGGGGATAGCTATAATTAAACGGATAAAGATCTTTTTGGGGCTGCCAGTTGGCATCAATCTAAGCCAAAGTGGCACTAATGGCATAATGAGTCAAAAAGCATGCGATGCTATGTTTACACGTATAAAATTCTTGTATTGAAAAGCTAAGGAAAGCCATTCTTGGTCTCTGTATTTGATAATTAACGTGATGTAAGAATCTGGGAACAATTCATAAAGACAAGAATTGAAACATTACTATTTCAGCAAGGAAAGCTATACGAAATTGTGATCAAATTCACAAAAATATGGAAATGTTTTACATCTACCAAGTAACGATCTTCAGCTTCATGCGAAGTTATACGACGTAATAGTAACGGGATTTGCAATTCTAAGGGAGCCCGATATAATCTTTCTCAAGAACATAATATGGATATTCCCCTACTTCGATCCGCCGTAACGTGTTTTATCACAAAAGACGTGTGTTAGAGGGATTGTCAAGAGAATCAGCAGGTATGTTAAGGCTATCCCTTCTTTCTTTTTGGCATGATCCAAATAATTCAAACGAAACGAGCAAAATATGCAACTTTCATAAATGACTCTATTCATAGAAATACTAGGGGTGTCCATATTCTTGATTCCCCATGTGTCTTATTATTACATCTTCTGTTCATGGGTCTCAGAAAAATATGTAAGTTCAAAAAGTTTACTTCATGATATTACTCAAAGGTATAATGGTCTTATAACGTTCCGAGAGATTTTATTAACGCATTTCATATGCATTTCATGCATTTATACATGCACATTGACCCATGACCAGATGGCGTTATATACGCGTATATATGTATATATATGTATATGGGATATGGGAAAAGGTTATGGCGTTATATATGCACTACCACCTGATCAGTTGGTATACGTTGATGATTTGCCCATAGTGGCCGAGAAGATGTGATGGGATGCCCTTAGAGGCTTGATGATGTTATGAACGCATATACCCATGCATGGTATGACATTTATACGCATATGCACGACATTATAATATTAAATAATTCACAGAGTTATTCAGATATACATGTTAAGTCTTTTACTTCATGTTTCTCTCATGTCTACTAGTTACTGATTTTCATTCTTTAGATACTCGGTACATTATTTGTACTGACGTCCCTTTTGCCTGGGGACGCTGCGTTTCATGCCGCAGGTCCTGATAGACAGGTCGAGAGTCCTCCAAGTAGGCTATCAGCTACGCGGAAGGTATTGGTACGCTTCATTTGCTCCGGAGTTGCTTCTTTGGTCAGTATGATTAGTACATGTATTGATTGGTATGGTGGGACCCTGTCCAGACCTTTATGATATTATGTATTCTTAGAGGCTTGTAGACAGATGTCATGTATACGGATACTTGTATGGCCTTGTCGGCCTATGATTCGAGTATATACAGAATCATGCCGGCCTTATAGGCCCGTACTTCATATGGATAAGTTTGTATTCCCTCATGCTTTACTCCGGTCCATTTACCTATGATAGAATGATATGAAAGATACGTTATGTTGGTACTCGGTTGAGTAAGGTATCGGGTACCAGTCGCGGCCCATCGGTTTGGGTCGTGACAAGCGCCCCAGCAATGGGACGTTAGTATAACGAGATGTACCAAGTATGTAAGGCAGAAATCAATGCATATAATTAAATTCTAAAAACTGAAAAGCATGAACGAATACAAAAATAGTTTGTTGAATGATAAGAATGAGACTGAGCTTACCACGTACTGTAGCTCGACTTACTAGATCGCTATCACTTAGACCATTTTGTCCTTAGATCTGATTGAAAAACTCAACCCTTAACTATTTCTATCAACTAATGCTCAGTGATCACTTGTTGCATCGTCGTTGTTACTTATTATAAGAATACGATGTGGCTCTTACGCATAGTAAGGTAGACCGTACATAAGCCACACTATAACATTACTATCTGGTGGCACGTACGCGTAGCAAAGCAGACCGTCCATACGGCTCAAAATATTCGAGTCAGACTATGCATACACTTGGGACCGCCCAAAGCATACCTTTATCTTACCTATGCGTTTCATAGGCCGTCCGTAGGCTAACCTTCATTATCCCCCTATGCGTTCATAGATCGTCCATAGGGAACATACTTATGCATAAATAACATTACAACAACATGCAACAGTCAGTATCTTACAAGCAAGGTGCTGGTGTCTATAACGTATAACTTCTTCTAGTACTTTTGGTAACTCTCAGTTCGTATTCAGAAACTCGTAATTCCTACTCATTAGCTTTAAGGAAACTCATAACTTCTCTTATATTTACACATCCGTCGTGACATACTAGTAAAATGCTTTCGAGATTCGTATAATCTTGCCTTTACAAACTCATTTGGTACATTGTAGGGCTCGTATTTCATATTGTTTCAAGCGACTCATCACATTCGTTAACTCAATCTTTACTTCCTTTAATTTATGGAAAATCATTATTATTTCCACATACGCACTATTATTCTGTACAATGTGTTTCATTACTTTTAGTTATTCTTAGAGGCTTGTAGACAGATGTCATGTATACGGATACTTGTATGGCCTTGTCGGCCTATGATTCGAGTATATACAGAATCATGCCGGCCTTATAGGCCCGTACTTCATATGGATAAGTTTGTATTCCCTCATGCTTTACTCCGGTCCATTTACCTATGATAGAATGATATGAAAGATACGTTATGTTGGTACTCGGTTGAGTAAGGTATCGGGTACCAGTCGCGGCCCATCGGTTTGGGTCGTGACAAGCGCCCCAGCAATGGGACGTTAGTATAACGAGATGTACCAAGTATGTAAGGCAGAAATCAATGCATATAATTAAATTCTAAAAACTGAAAAGCATGAACGAATACAAAAATAGTTTGTTGAATGATAAGAATGAGACTGAGCTTACCACGTACTGTAGCTCGACTTACTAGATCGCTATCACTTAGACCATTTTGTCCTTAGATCTGATTGAAAAACTCAACCCTTAACTATTTCTATCAACTAATGCTCAGTGATCACTTGTTGCATCGTCGTTGTTACTTATTATAAGAATACGATGTGGCTCTTACGCATAGTAAGGTAGACCGTACATAAGCCACACTATAACATTACTATCTGGTGGCACGTACGCGTAGCAAAGCAGACCGTCCATACGGCTCAAAATATTCGAGTCAGACTATGCATACACTTGGGACCGCCCAAAGCATACCTTTATCTTACCTATGCGTTTCATAGGCCGTCCGTAGGCTAACCTTCATTATCCCCCTATGCGTTCATAGATCGTCCATAGGGAACATACTTATGCATAAATAACATTACAACAACATGCAACAGTCAGTATCTTACAAGCAAGGTGCTGGTGTCTATAACGTATAACTTCTTCTAGTACTTTTGGTAACTCTCAGTTCGTATTCAGAAACTCGTAATTCCTACTCATTAGCTTTAAGGAAACTCATAACTTCTCTTATATTTACACATCCGTCGTGACATACTAGTAAAATGCTTTCGAGATTCGTATAATCTTGCCTTTACAAACTCATTTGGTACATTGTAGGGCTCGTATTTCATATTGTTTCAAGCGACTCATCACATTCGTTAACTCAATCTTTACTTCCTTTAATTTATGGAAAATCATTATTATTTCCACATACGCACTATTATTCTGTACAATGTGTTTCATTACTTTTGTGACCTTACGTTCTTCTACATAGGATCTATTCTTCATTCGTTAGTTTGCTTATTCACAGCCTTTAAATTTACGGGGAGGTTCTTGTTAAGCAACTTATCACATCTCTTAATTTACATCTCTCTCTATCTTATTAGCATTAGGGATCTTCCGTAGCTAGCTTCACTAACCAATGAAAACTACTTCGGCCATTTGATAAGATCATAGGCTCTATACGTAATTTCTACTCGCGAGCCATTTGTAATTTATCATTAAATAAAGGCTATACTTCTCGCCGTAGACTCAACATAAGTTCCCTGAGGTCTCTACTTATTTCTAGGAATTATCCGTGGATTACAACTATGAGTAACTCATTTCTTATTTATATTCACTTTTGAACTTTTAGAACCTCTTAACCCGTCAACATAGAACATACGCTAGGACTCATCCCCTTGAACCTCTTATAAGGGTGACGTCACTACGGAATCATACTAGAAGAAGAAAGGGAAAGCCTTACATACCTTTAAGTCGATCCTTCGATGAAGATAGTGGGAAAGTATCCCCTTAAATATAATCTACACCAATGAAAATAACACTACTATCAACATTAGTAACACATCAACTGGCTACCACGCGACCAGCTTGTTCTACAACAAATTGGACAGCATCTCCCCCGTTTCTTTCACCTCCCTCAAGATCACAACATTAACAATAACCGGCCACCCTTAACCTATATATCCAGCAGCTTAACAATATGAGAACTGCCCAACAAAACAAAACAACAATAAGGCCAACGTTAAGCTTAGGAATAGCTAGCTTACGATACATCGAGCGACAAGCTCGGTCCTTAAATAGCAACAAAACACTAATCTACATTTTTTCTTCTCATCAAGTTACATATTAACAATAACACACACACAGATATATATATATATATATATATATATATATATATATATATATATATATATATATATATATATATATATATTATCTCCCAAAACTCCAGCCATTACAACATCATAAAAACACCTCAAAATAGTCCAACTTGGTATCACAACTTCTATACGTCTTTTGACCGTCAACTCATAACCTCTAGCTTCAAACAACTTAGCTAGAGCTTAGATATGATAAAACTTATGTAGGAGAAGAAGAGATTACCTTTAAACATCATGAAAAACTCCATGAACAACTCTCGTTAAACTTAAAAGAACTCACAACACATCAACAACATCATATAAGTGATCTCCACCACTTCTACTACACTTTTGATGAAGAACTTAGGTGGTTTGGCCTTGGATTTGTGTGTGAATATTTAGGATTTGCTTAGAGAGAACTTAGAGCTGCTTGGAGGTCTGATTTTGTCGAAAATGATTTTTAGAGACGAAAGTTATCACTTTATATAACAAGGTAAGCTTCCACCGACTTTGTGGGTCCCAAGGAAGTTGTTTGCGCAGTCTCGCGAAAATACGAATATCTCTCTATTCCGACATTGTATCGACAAACGGTTTAATGAGTTGGAAAGTAGACTCGTAGATATACAATTTGATGGGTGTATCTTCCCATAACTCAAAGTATATTTAGATAGAAGCTCAGTGACATTAGACCCAAATTTAGGTCAAATTATAAATGTAACTTGCGAGAACTTTTGCTGTATTTTGTTTTAGAACTTGTTTGACTTAAAAACTAAACATACAAATATTATATGATTCAATTAACTTAAAACATTACCTTCATAGGATATTAAGCACTCCTGGTGTACCCCAAAAGTACGGGTTATAACATCTTCGATTCGTTTAACCTCCAACCCTCACGATACTTCCTTAACACTTGTTTAAACCCATCACTATCTTCGTAAAGGTCCTTAAGCTCTCTAAATTACAGTGATTCACTTAAGATGCATTGTAGCATGAAAGTATGGGGGCATCCTTCCCCCTCCCCTCGTAGGAACATTCGTCCTCGAATGTTAACTCTTAGAGACTTGCGAAAATTTCGCCAAAATCTCCTTTGAACATTTGATTAAAACCAACTTGCACGCAACCAGAAAATACAATATACAAGCCACACAGGGCCAATATCTGTAAATGGCAACACTTGGCCTCATACGACCATTTATCATGAATAGAGCAAGATATAAATACGAGTTCATTTCAACATTCACCGTTTATGCTGGCAGGGTTGTAAATAATATCTAACTATGGAAAAAGATCGGCATCATATACCATAATATTATCATCTTCGTTGTGATTGTTGTTTTCCTTATACTAGAGCATTCATATAGGGGCATTAACAACTTATGGATACTGCTTCTACCCGATACTCACACTCCTCTGATTCAATCCTATTCAATACGTTCTAAAATCGTTCAATATCTATAAATCCGGTTCCCTTTTGGCCCTCTAACTCATGATCCTTATTGCCTTCCTTATTGAGCTTTCTATCTCACACCTCCTTAAGAAAGGTTATCATCCTTTATTAAACCTACAAGTCATTATTTAGTAATCTTACTGCATTTACGTAACCTAGATCTTACTATGACTTATATCCCACTTAGGGAGTTCAAAGATGTCTAAGCCACACTCGTGTTCATTACCTTATCTGGTCTTTCTGTCTTTTAATTCTACTTTGCAACAATTTACCGTAGGTATGACATGCTAACTCTATTAACAATCAAGTTACTACATCGTATAACAATATCCTAGATATATATATATAAACCTAGTAGCACAATTACACATACTCTTATTCTAAAATAGGTAACATACCTAATTGCCTCTAAGATGGGGGCTCAAAATCCCACTGATATCCCAATGCATACATCTGATTCTGGGTCCCTTTTAAGCCTGGTGCTCTCCTTCTACCTCTGCGCAACTGAAATGATGGTATTAAGCCCCTAGGCTGTCCTGAACAACTGCTACCCTCATAACTCAACATCGGACAGTTCTGTGCCATATGACATTAGGTGTCATATCTGAAAGATACATCTGTACCTCGTAAGCACAGTCCCCCATGTCTCCATCTACACTGCTCACATCGAGGTGGTTTCATTTGTCGAATACTCTCTTGATCCTGCACTCCTTGCGCCCTTGATCCATGACCTGTTCTCAACTGAGGACTTTAAGAATATTGGGTCTCCTCATGCCTAGATAAATTGCCCCATGCCTGACCTCGTCTCTTCTGAGACCTATTACTACTCGATGCCCCTACATACTCATCAATTGGTCTATCTCCCTTACCTTGTTACCTTTCTCGAGCTTGTTCTAGTTGTTGTCGCTATTTATGCTCATCTAGATTATGGGCAAAAGCCTAAATCCGAGATATGTCCATATTGTCATTAAGCGAGGCTGTGGTACAAGCTTCAACTAACTCTGGTGCTAGCCCTGCCACAAACCGATGTATCCTAGCTCGCATCATATCAACCAAAGATGGGGCATACCTGGCTAACGAATCAAAGCTGAGGCTGTAAAGGCGAACACTAATGTCACCCTGCTGTAGGGCTAAAAACTGATCAACCTTGGCTTCCCGAATCTCCAATAGTAAGTAATGGTCCAAGAAGGCTATAGAGAATTCTCCCCACTTTGCTGGTTGCGCATTCCGCCCTCTAGATAATTCCCATGAATCATACCAATACACAGCTATAGCTCGCAGCCTGAAGCTGCTAACTCCACTTCCTCCGTCTTGGAAGCATGTATAACTCGAAAGATCCTGTAAAGCTGGTCAATAAAATCTTGTGGATCCTCGTAATCTGTCCCCGTGAATTCTGGAGGGCTCAAAGAAATAAACTCACGGACCCTCGAACTTCTGAGCCCCTCAGAAGGTCCCACACTAGTTGGAACTCTATTCTGTCGTTGTGTAGCCGTCAAAAGATGCACATCACTCCTAAGATCCTGATCAGTAAGGGCTGGTGGCAGTACTGGTGCTCTGTGAAGCTCCTCTGGTGCTAGTGGAGTAGGGGATACTCAGGAAGGTGACTTAACTTGAATCTCTGACGGATCTACATAAACCGGCGACGGTATACTAATGACTCCCCCCTAAACAGCTTTACCTTTCTGACTAGCTGTAGCCATTCTTGCATCAGGCATCTCTGTACAACATATCAAATATGAGTTAAACATTGACTCCTTATGACTCAGCTCTACACCACACGATCTGGATCAGAAAGGTGGGTAACCAATCCTAAATGCCTTGTAGCTTCCTATTTATAAATATGATGCACAACACATCCATAAAGAAGACTCTACTAGACACTGCTTTGTAGACTCCCTAGGACAAACCTACTCTGATACCAATATGTCATACCCCAATCCAGGTGAGGCGTGGCTGGCACTCGGTGCCGTACTGGCCCGAGCGAACTACTTTGCAACTCTTGAATGCTGGACGTAACCCATAATATACATAGGCCAACATGGCCACAACTCGTAACATATAGTACGCGGTCAAGAACCATATTAGCAAGCCATCATACTCGAAATATCAATACATGTTCGGGCCGAGGAGGCCACTATGAGTATCAATACCGGACAACCCAGAAAGAAACATAAATGAGGGCCGACGACGCCACTAGCATACTGTACATACTGAAATTGTGTCTACAAAGCCTCTAAGAATATCTAACATCAAAATATCATCGGGACAGGGCCCGGGCTACCCGTGAGTCTATAACAAAGTCCGATATCATGACCTCTAGACTCGGCTATACTCTAGAAGAGATGGAGTCTTACCAATTTCCCGCTAAATATTAATGCTTTCTACTTTGAGGGCTCGTCAAACTGATAAGTTGCACCTGCAGGCATGAAGTGCAGCGCCCCAGCAATGGGACATTAGTACAATGAGATGTACCAAGTATGTAAGGCAGAAAGCAATACATATAAATAAATTCTGAAAATTGAAAAACATGAATGAATACAAAAATAGTTTGCTGAATGATAAAATAAGAGTGATCTTACCACATACTGTAGATCGACTTACTAGATCGCTATCATTTAGACCACTTGGTCCTTCAATTTGATTGAAAAACTCAACCTATCATAAGATTCTAAACTATTTCTATCAATTGTTGCTCAATGATCTCTTGTTGCATCGTCGTTGTTACTTATTATAAGAATACGATATGGCTCTTACGCGTAGTAAGGTAGACCATACGTAAGGCACACTATTACATTACTATCTTGTGGCACGTACGCATAGCAAAGCAGACCGTCCATACGGCTTAAAATATTCGAGTCGGACTATGCGTACACATGGGACCGCCCATAGCCAACCTTTATCTTACCTATGCGTTACATAGACCGTCCGTAGGTTAACCTTCATTATCCCCCTATGCGTCCATAGACCGTCCATAGGGAATACAGTTATGCATAAATGACAATACAACAACATGCAACAGTCAGTATCTTACAAGCTAGGTGCTCGTGTCGATAACATATAACTTCTTCTAGTACTTTTGGAAACTCTCAGTTCGTATTCAGCAACTCGTAATTCCTACTCATTAGATTTAAGGAAAATCATAACTACTCTTAGATTTATACATCCTTCGTGACATACTAGTAAAAGGCTTTCGAGATTCGTATAATCTTGCCTTTACAAATTCATTTGGTACATCGTAGGGCTCGTATTTCATATTGTTTCAAGCGACTCATCACATTCGTTAACTCAATCTCTACTTCCTTTAATTTAAGAAATATCATTACTATTTCCACATGCGCACTATTATTATGTACAATGCGTTTCATAACTTATGTGACCTTATGTTCTTCTACATACGATTTATTCTTCATTCGTTAGTTTGCTAATTCACAACCTTTAAATTTACGGGGAGGTTCTTGTTAAGCAACTTATCACATATCTTAATTTACATCTCTCTCTCTTATTAGCATTAGGGATCTTCCGTAGCTACCTTCACTAACCAATGGAAACTACTTCGGCCATTTGATAAAATCATAGGCTCTATACGTAATTTCTACTCATGAGCCATTTATAATTTACCATTAAACGAAGGCTATACTTCTCGCCGTAGACTCAATATAAGTTCCCTAAGGTCTCTACTTAATTCTAGGAATTATACGTGGATTACAACTATGAGTAACATTTCTTATTTATATTCACTTTTGAACTATTAAAGGCTCTTAACCCGTAAACATAGAACATACGCTAGGACTCATCCCCTTGAGCCTCTTATAAGGGTGACGTACTGCGGAACCATACCGGAAGAAGAAAGGGAAAGCCTCACCTACCTTTAATTCGATCCTTCGACGAAGATGGTGGGAAAGTATACTCTTCAATATAATCTACACCAATGAAAATAACACTACTATCAACAATACTAACACAGCAACTAGCTACCACGCGCCAAGCTTGTTCTACGACAAATCGGACAGCATCTCCCCCGTTAATTTCACCTCCCTCAAGGTCACAATATTAAGAATAAAAGGCCACCCTTAATCCATATATCCAGCAGCTTAACAATACGAGAACTACCCAACAATACAATATAACAATAAGAATAGGGCCAACTTTAAGCTTAGGAATAGCTAGCTTACGATATATCGAGCGACAAGCTCGGTCCTTAAATAGCAACAAAACACTAATCTATACTTCTTCTTCTCATAAAATTACATATTAACAACACAAGCCACAACAACATCATAAAAACACCTCAAAACAGTCCAACTTGGTATCATAACTTATATACGTCTTTTGACCGTCAACTCATAACGTCTAGCTTCAAACAACTTAGCTAGGCTTAGATATGATAAAACTTATGTAGGAGAAGAAGAGATTACCTTTAAACATCAAGAAAAACTCCAATAACACTCTCTTTAAACTTGAAAGAACTCACAACACATCAACAACATCATATAAGTGATCTCCACCACTTCTACAACACTTTTGATGAAGAACTTACGTGGTTTGGCCTTGGATTTGTGTATGAATCTTTAGGATATGATTAGAGAGAGTTTAGAGCTGCTTGTAGGTCTGATTTTGTCAAAAATGATCTTTAGAGACGAAAGTTATCACTTTATATAACAAGGTAAGCTTCCACTGACTTTGTGGGTCCTAAGGAAGCTGTTTGCGCAGTCTCGCAAAAATACGAATATCTCTCTGTTCCGACATCGTATCGACAAATCGTTTAATGAGTTGAAAAGTAGAATCGTAGATATTCAATCAGATGGGTGTATCTCCCCATAACTCAAAGTATATTTAGAGAAAAGCTCGGTGACATTAGACCCAAATTTAGGTCAAATTATAAATGTAACTTGCAACAACTTTTGTCGTGTTTTGTTTTACGACTTGTTTGACATAGAAACTAAACATACAAATATTAGATGATTCAATTAAATTAAAACATGACCTCCTTAGGATATTAAGCACTCCTAGTGTACCCCAAAAGTACGGGTTATAACATCTTCGATTCGTTTAACCTCCAACCCTCGTGATACTTCCTTAACACTTATTTTAACCCATCACTATCTTCGTAAAGGTCCTTAAGTTCTCTTGAGTACATCGATTCACTTATATAGTTTCGTCGAAAGTCGACAAGTTGGGAATGTTACAACATGTACTTTTGGGGTGAGACTAGGGTTCTTAACATGATAAGGAGGTTATGCTATGAGTTATTTTAGCCATATGATAGTCATGTGTTACGTTTCGAAGTTAAGCGAGTTGTGGAACAAAAGTTGGCAAAGGTCATCACAAGTTACATTCATAATATGCTGAATATTAGGTCAAATGTATCTGCGATTTTCTCCCAATATACTTAAAATTAAGGGATGATCCACATATCAAATTGAAGATCTACGAGTCTATTTTCTAACGCATTAAACTGTTTGTCGATACAACATCAGAGTAGAGAGATATTCATGTTTTTACGAGACCGCGCAAGTAGCTCCTAATGGGACCCACTTAGGCGGTGGTTGACCTACTTCACTTTATTAACGACTTGGACGCCTATTTCTTGGCTCATTTTAGACTCAACTTCGTCTACAAACTTCTACTAACCCTCCTAAATAGATACCGCAAGGTTTTGAAGTGATTACAAAGTGATTACACCATATTTCAACATCAAAAGTTAGTTTTAGTGAAGAACAACACCTCTTTGAGGTTGTGTTGTCATTGAGGATAGTTGTGGGTTGTGTTTGGCTGAAATTTAAAGATGTTGATACTAGCTAAGTTGAGTGTAATGGCCTACTAATTGTGCTTAAGCTTGCTTGTATGTTGGTTAAGTTATTAGGGTGATAAACTACAAGATAATACTTGGATTAGCTTAAGTCACCTCTATGGTGTTGCATTGCCAGTGAGGGCTGTTGTAAGCTAAATAAAATTTGGATTTAGACTTGAAGCTACTGTAGGATGTATGTTTATTGTGTTCTTTCATGTATTTAAGGTTATCTTGATGTTGATAATGGACTAGATATGAACTAGTGAATAAAGTTGCTGCGTGAGGATAGTTGGAGTTGTGGACTGTTTCCTTTGTTATAAATATATGTATAAGGATAGAATTATTAATGAATGACTTCTGATAAGTTGGTATTTTACCAACTTATCTTGTCTTTAAGCCTATATTTTTGCTATTTTTGATGTGTTTAATGTCATTTACTTCTATTTTATAGGTTCTCTATGATTTAGAAGTGATCATGAAGAAACCAAGTGAAAACGAGTCAAAAAGACGTTGAAAAGAAGAAATTTGGAAATTGGCCTTAAATGTCGCAATTGCAACATCAATGTACAAAATGCCAAGGCAGCAGAGGTCGCAATTGCGATGGAGGAATCGCAAATGCGAAGTCAAACCAGGCAGTCAACCTTCGCAAATGCAAAGATCTCCATCGCAAATGCGAAAAGTCAGCGCATAGTGTCAAGTTCGCAATTGCGAACATAAGATCGCAAATGCGATATGCAATAGTAATCCCTGAGTTCACAATTGCGAACTAATATTCGCAATTGCGAAAATCGTGCTTCAGTTCTAGGAATTTATGTCATTTCACATTTTTTGGCCCCAAACCCATTAATACACGACCTAGCTCATTTGTAAAATATTTTTGGCTTAATTTTCAGTCTTTAGACTAGAGAGAAAAAGTTTGGAAGCTAGGGTTCTTGCACACACACTTGGGTCTTGAAGATTTGAAGCTTTTGGTTGAGAATTTCTTACCCATTTATGTTCATTTGTTCATTTCCTTGCTTTGTATTGTATATCTAAGTGTGTAGTATTTATTCCAACACTTGAATCTTGTTTATGGAAGTATTCATAGTTAAAGTGTGGATTAAATATCTTGTTGTGCTTATGTATTGAATGATTTTTATTTATTATGATATGAGTTATTATTTCTTTACTTATTCTTGTTCTTTAATATTTCCAAAGGGATCAGCTAACCCTAGGACTCGCCCATTAACTTCAAATTAATTTCGAAAAAGATCATTTGGGGTTGGGAAAGATTATATAACAAGAACTTGAGGCTTTAACCCTCATTTTATAGATTTTACCTAGGGACAGGATTGAACTACTTGTAGCCATATTCGGGTGTGCTTAATCTCTTAATTGTTTTAGGGATAATTCAATTAGGAAGTCTTGTTAGTCTCTGGAAGAAGCTAATATAGAAATATTACCCGAGGGTAATTAACATGAACTATCTCATATTTGTAAAATTGTGAAATACATTGGTTCGTTACTTGAGTGTAATTCCCCGTGTATCCATACTTGTAGCCATTGATCATTAAACTTGCTTTCTAGGTTAGTTTTTATTTTTGCATTTAGACATAAATATCTTCTCAAAACTATTCTAAGTGTTTGGCATTGCATAACAAGTATAATTCTCTTACACTCCTAATCGCCTACATATTGTTTTTTGGGATTCAACCCCGACTCATAGTTGGGTAAATTATATTGCAGGCGATCGTGTCCATTTACATTTTAGTAGTGGATTTGGATGTCATCAATTCATTATCATGTTAATGATACTGTTAAGTTAATGTAAGAATTCTATAAGGGGTGATATGGGTTATATGGGTTTCAATCAGAGCTTGCCGCTCGTCGTGAAGTAGTTGTGACTTGTTGTTGTTATATGGTGTCTTGTTATTGATATTTATATGTTGCTGGATTTCTCTGGTTGTTGTTGTTAGTATATGGTATTGGAGGAGGCCCTTGTTAAAGGGGAGATGCTGCCCAAATTTACATAAACGAGCTACTAGTTTAAGTAGCGGACTTAGCCTTTACTCAGCACTGATTTTGAATCTCCTTATGCTATGGTAGATTAAGTTGAGTTGTTTGAAGAATTTCTTGGAAGGTATTAAGGACTCAACGGAGTTAAGGTATGTTAAGTCACTTCCTTCTTTCTTTTGGCATGATCTAAAGTGAAATTAACATAAACGATACTCTATTTTCATAACGGATCTACTCCTAGCAACTAAGGCTATCCATATTTTTCTTTCCTTATAAAGTCATTATAAGCATGTACGTATGATCCTTGAATTTTATTGAGGTTCATATTGATGGTATGGATGTCAATAATGTTATCGAGGGTGCGACAACCTTATGTCACTTCGAAAGGTTTAGAATGTGATTTCATGAGTCCAGCATGCATTATATATATGTATGTATTTTACTTTACTGAGCCACGCTATAGTCGGCCAGGTAAGGGACCTATTGTGTAATCACTGATTAGTTGGGTTTTACCGAGCTCCACGTGGCCGGGAACACTGCTACCGATCCTTATGGTGACCGGGTACATTTTTACCGAGTCCTCTTCGAGGCCAGGTACGATATGATGATGATGATGATGGTGATGCTCACAGAGTGTATGTTTTTAAGAGTATATGTATATATATGTATCATGCATTTCATGCCAGTCTCCCTTATAGGCACACAGATGTTACAAGTTTTATTTCATCTATCTCTCTTTATATTACTGTTCTTATTTATGCTTTCATGCCTTACATACTCGATACTTTATTGGTACTGACATCCCTTTTACCTAGGGACATTGCGTTTCATGACCACGGGTCCCGATAGATAGGTTGACAGTCCTCCTAGTAGGCTATCAGCTCCACGGAAGGTGTTGGTACACTCCACTTGCTCTGGAGTTACTTATATGGTCAGTATGCTTTGGACATGTATTTATTAGTATGGTGGGGCCCTGTCCCGACCTTTATGACATTTATGTAATCTTAGAGGTTGTATACAGATGTCATGTATATGAAAAATTGTATGGCCTTGTCGGCCTATGTTCAGTGTACGAGTGATCATTTTGGTCTTATAGGCCCCTATGTCACATGTATAAGTTTGTATTACATGTTGGGTCATCCTATATCGAGTATTCCCTTATGTTTTATTATGGTTATATCATGACGGTCCTTCTGTCCCATTTATCCATGATGGTATGATTAAGAAAAAATATGTTATGTTGGTACTCGATTGGGTAAGGCATTGGGTGCCCGTCGCTGCCCATTGGTTTGGGTCGTGATAAAAGTGGTATCAGAGCAGTTCTGTCCTAGGGAGTCTATAATTCGTGTCTAGTAGAGTCTTGTTTATGGGTGTGTTGTGCACCACACTTACAAGTAGGAGGCTACAGGGCATTTAGGATTGTCACTCTTTCTTCTTACTATAGATCGTGTGGTAGAGGTCAATTGTAAGAATTCAAACTCCTAAATTATATTTTATTCGTAATACAATGATACCTACATCAAGAAAGACAATTGGTAAGAGATTGAATGTGGCTGTGGAAGAGTTGAGTAAGATAAACTCGATTTTGTATCATTCTTATGATGAATAAATGTGAGGTCTTCAGCAGATCATGTGAGTACTAAGTTGTGTAAGCTTCTTGATAAGGAGCCCTAAGTCATGAATATCTATCCACCCATATGGTAAAAAGTAATAAGAGAATCAGAAGGTAGATACAGGTTTCAACAAGTAAAAGAAGCAAGGTGAAGAAGGATACGAGGTACCCAGTTACTGAAGATTATCAGTATTTACATTTCAGGCAGAGAAATATAAGCATTCTGAGTTACTTTCAACAGTAACAGAGATATATACAATTGGCCACACCCATCTCAGTTATGCCCTATGGGAGCTAACAGATATAGTTTAAGAGAAGAATGGGATATCAAGGTCCAGTTGGGATTAGAGTACCCAAAATGGTGGATGGATTGTTATCATTAGCTAACATTTCCGAAGGATAGCGCAAAAATGGTAATAGATCTCCTCGTTAGACACCCAGATGGTGCACTTTAGAATAGTACAGTCAGATATGAATACTAGAATGTTTAGAAATTTCAAGAGATAGGTAGTGAAATCCTAGAAGGGATAAATATTTATCTTAGTATGTCTCCGGACCCTAGTAAAAAAAATAGAGAATGATAGGCATCCCGAAGAGCCAGTGATGTGAAGCAATGGGAGCTAAAAGTGAAAGAACATTTTGTTAAAGTTTTCAGAATAAAGTGATAGACAGAGATATTGGCCGGAGAATAAGAAGATAGTAAATGAAGCATTAGGAGTAAGCTGTGATAAAAGGGTGATAACTGTAAATCAAAATACTACAGGATGGCAGATTTTTTTTTTTTTTTTGCAAAATCCATTAGGCATTGTGCCTAGGGTTGATTTTCATATATATAACATAAAGTACAACAATGGAGGGGGACATAAACCTGACCTCCAGAAATAAGATGAAAGGGCATTTGATTGCCCAAACATGACAACCAAATGGATCCTGTACACTATAAAGGGTTAGACCTATAATGCTGTTCCAATTACCTATCCATAGATGATAGGTGATTGGGTATACAAAAATTATTTGAAATAAACCTAGGTCAACTATACAAAAAAGCACATGTGATCCTAAATCTACCAAAGTAGTGAGTTGGAAGATCATCTTCCATATACAACCAGTTCTACATCTAATGAAAGTGTAGAAATACCCTAAGGAGTATGACAAAAACCATGTGATGCTGGGGGAGAATATCTTCAACCTTGCTTTGACATCGACCACAAAGAAAGCTAGATTGAAGATAGTTCTCAAAAAAGCCCTATGAATTGGGCTGGAGAGTTGCTGCTTCTTGCTGATGACAGAAGGGAGTGAGCATTGGCTTGCTTCAATTGTCCAAGCTATCCTATGACCTTCAACTGGCTTCTGATTATTGCTAAGGATGAAATTTTATTGCAGGGAGCTGGTGGGATTGCTTGGCAGGATGGCTAGGTCTGGATCCCTAGATGTTTCCTACTTATCAATTGTGTGATTGGCATGTTGTTGTTGGTGGAGATGCTACAGTGAATCGGTAGAGTGGAGTGTCTCCTGAGAGTAATAGCCTTGAATAGGCACAAAGCAGCATGTTTGGGACTATTGTTGACTGAGTTCTGAGGGGATCTTGGAGTTATTGTTTGCATTGCATTTCATCCAATGATTAGGGATCTGATAAGTGTGGATGGAGATGGATTGAGAGACTTGGGACATTTGGTGCACTTTCAGCAGAATGAGCATCTGGGATGCTGATACCACTTACTGAAAGTGCATCAATTGTCCAAGTCTGCTCCATGTACCTGCAAAGATTAGCAAACATTTTAGTGAAAGAGGGGTCAATTTCCAGGTTCTTGTGGGTTCTGGAAATGAGTATAGGTGGAAGTATTGGCAACTCTATTTTTTGGTGAGCAACTGGTTGCAGGTTCTTGTGTTGACTGCAACTAGTTGTATGGTTGTTTCTGTGGTTTAGTAGGTGTGCAGAGGGTAAAGAATCTGTGTTGAAGGTGCATGGTACCCTGCCATGTTGTATTGCACCTGGGGGTGTTGTGTGAGTGCTGAGGGTTTGATGTAAATGTTGCACAGAAGGTGAAGCATTTTTGGATGTTTGTGGTAAAAGAAGAAGTGGAGGTTATTATGGGTTGAATGACTGAAACTGGGGGTGATATTGCTGCAGTTGAAGTCTGGCCCAGTTAAAGTGCTAATGAAGTTGGCTTTTAGACTTTGGACTGTTGCTTCATTTGTTGAGGGATTTGGGTGTTTTGTGGGCCATTGTAAGGGGGTGTGACAGTCACTGAATTCAGGAAGTTGGGGTATCCGGGTGCAGTCAAAAAAGAGTTTGTTTAGACTGTTGAGAAAATAGAATCCTGCAGCTGAAACTTCTGTTGTATCCACTTGATGTACTTCCAGGAGAATGAGCATCAAGAATGCTAATATTTCACTCTGGAAGTGCATCGGTTGAATTAGCAGCAATGGAGGAGTAGAACCTGCAAAAAAGAAAATAGAGTTATGTAAAAATTGAGCATTTCTGCCCAGGAACTTTTTTCTGCTCTCTGCAATCAGTTTTCTGTGTTGCAAATTGGGATGGTTTGTTCCTAGGTTCTTGTGGGTTCTAAGAGCATGTGTAGGAATTGAGCATAAGGTGTATAGTGGTGTACTTTTTGGATGAGGTGCATTTCCTTTTGGACTGCTATATCTTTTTTCCTATAATTATGGAAGCTGAGGTGATCTTTGTGTTCATAGTTGCACTTGTGTGTATTGAGATCTGCTCCAATCCATTGATCATTCCTCAGGAGATTGAACAATATAGTTGTTAATACCACACTCTGAGGAAAGAGCTGTGCATTTCCACAGTACTTGTACCTGCAAAAAAGAGAAAGATGTTAGCATAGGCAAAAGTTGCCCTCAACTGTTGCCTTGTGTTCATCATTTGGAATGTTAATTGTGCCCCCACCCTTGAGATGAATTCAACCATAACCATTTGAAGAGGTATAGGGATTGGCATTCTGTGAAGGAACTTACAGCCTGCTGATTTTCTTATGTCTGAAAGCAGGGGTACCCAAGTAATCCTGGAGGACTTGGCCTCTGATGTGAGATGGAAGCTCAGTAGCTGAGGTAAAGTTGGTCATAGTATTGAGAGCATGACTGAGTTTTGAGAGAGAAACTGCAGGACAGTTGCCCTCTCTATAGATATGCGAAACTCTGGAAACCTCACATTGAGTGCACAGAAGCCTAAGTTGAGAGATCTGCACATCCAGTGCCCAAGGAGAGTCATTATTCTCTGTCAACCATCTGACCAAAAGAGCTGAATCTGCTTCTAAGTGAATTCTGGAAATACCATTATCCAAACACCATTGGACTCCTATTCTGGCTGCTTCAGTTTCAGCAAAGTTGTTGGTACCCTCCCCCAAAGGAATAGCCATTGCATGGATGAACTGACCATGGTGATCTCTGATGATAACACAAGCTCCAATCTTTCCAGGATTAGTCAGAGCACTCCCATCAGAATTGATCTTAACAAAACCATAATCAGGTTTGTTCCATGTGACTTGAGTTGAAATGGTGAGATGTTGAAGGTTTTCAATGAAGACATAGAGTTCCCCCCAGTTGAAAGGCCATTGGATATCAGGAAAGTTGGATCTTAGGAGTAAGTTGATGCCAGAGTTAATATAGTAGAGGACTCTAGTCAGTAAAGTGGATTTTGCCCCATACTTGGCACTGCACCTGTTCTTCCACAGGTTCCAACAAATGATTATGGGGAGGGTATCTAAAATGAGCTTTTGCACAGTATTATGAGTCTTCAGCATCCACTATTTCATAAGTAGCAACCTCAGAGGGAGGTTCTCAGTTTGAATGCCCACATGGCCTCCATATTTTTTCCATATGATTCTTGCAAAGTTCCCAAAACTAAAGAGATGTTCAACTGTTTCTAGGGCATGCATAGAACAAAAGACACACCTGGTAACTGTTGGGTTGCTGAACATCTGCACCCTATCATTAGTTGGAAGCTTATTTCTGAGTGCTCTCCACAAGCAGAAGGACCACTTGAAAGGAATCTTCCTATGCCAAGTCATCCTGTTGGTGAAGTTGGGGGGTTTTTTCCTTTCTAATGAGATCCCATGCAGAAGCACAAGTAAAGTTGCCCCTGACTGTAAGTGTCCATATAGGTTTGTCATGAAGGTCAGGATTGAAGTGGATGATTGTCTGCATGATCTCTCGAATTTTATGAGTTGGGGCAGTTTCATTAAGTTTTTGAAGGTCCCAATGGCCTTCATTCCAAAAATAGGACATAGATATGTTGCCAGGTCTACCCCCCTCATTTCTGATGTATGCCAGTGGCCCAGAGCCAAGCCAATTATCCCACCAAAAACTACATTCCCCATTATGAAGCCTCCAGTGGATTACTGTTTTTGCTTGTCTCTTATTGAACATCAATCTTTTCCATGCTTGTGATTGGCTTGTGTCCCATTTCTTAGATATGGGGTTTGATCTTTGGCAGTACTTTGCCTTCAGGAAAGAGCTCCAAAGAGATTTTGCTGATCTGAAATGCCATCATTGCTTGAGTTTCATGGCTTTACAGGAGTCATTAATAGTTCTAAAACCTATACCACCTTCACTGGTGGGGAAAGATAGCTTAGACCATGAGGCCCAGTGGTACTTGTGTTTGTCCTTATCCATTCCCCAAAAAAAGTTAGCTGCTAACCTTTCAATTTGCTTCATGACAGTCTTTGGAGGAGATACTGCTTAGAGAAGGTGAATTGGTAAGGATTGAAGCACATACTTGATCAAAGTTGCCCTGCCACCATAGGATAGTATCTTGCCATGCCAACCTTTGATCCTGCCTACCACCTTAGAGATGAGACCACTGAAGTACATTATTCTGATCCTACCAGTATACAGAGGGCAGCCCAGGTATGTGAGTGATGAATCTTTTCTAGAAAATCCTATCTCTGCTTGAATTCTTCTGATTGTGGCTAGAAGGATTCATGGAGAAAACTATTTCCTTGAGCTCTGTCATAGAAGGATCCTTGGTGGGAATGGCATTGTCATCACTAGAGATCATGGTTGGAATTATGGAAAGCAGGTCTTCCCTAATGACCGAACCAGGGTCTGTGAAGAGGTCTTGGAAGTAGCCACAAGCAGCCTTCCCAATATTTTCATCACCTTGAATCCATTCACCTTCCTCATTCTTGATTTTGTGGATGAACAACTTCTTTCTTCTTCCTCTGATTAAACTATGGAAGTATCTAGAATTGGCATCCCCTTCTTTGAACCATTTGAGTTGTGTTTTATGTTTCAGAACTTCCTGCTCAACCTTCAAATGTCTAACATATTGAGCCTTAAGCTCATTGATTGTTGCTCTATCAGTATCATTGTTTGTATGAGTCCATATCATCTCTACATCCTTCACCTTTTGTTCAAATTCTTTAGGTTTTTGGAAGATGTCCCCATATTCTGGTGAAACACCCACATAGCATTGCCTCTAACATCTTTGTTCCAGATTTTAGAAACCAATGGTAGAAAGCTTTTGTTGTCCACCCAACAGTTGAGGAATTTGAAGTACTTTTTGCCACTATATTGTCTTGTATGAAGTTCTAAGAGTAGGGGGTTGTGATCTGATCCTGTTGAAGCTAAATGAGAGATTGTGGCAGCAGGAAAGGCTTCCAACCAGTGATCATTGGCTAGTCCCTTATCTAACCTTTTCCATACAATAGAACATTGCCCCTTCCATTAGACCATGTGACTTTAGGACCATAGAAACCCAAATCCACAAGGCCACAGTCCTCCATCATGCTCAAAAAATCAAGACTCTTGGACATCTGGTATGGAATGCCACCAATCTTTTTTTCTACAGAAGCAATGATATTAAAGTCTCCTATGACACACCATGGTACACTGCAGTTTGTTGATTTCTGCCTTAAAACTTCCCACAGTGGCCTTCTGAGAACTGGTTTACATTTGGCATAAATGACTGTTAGGTGAAATAAGTTGCCATTTTCAACATGCTTCATCTCCAAAGACAGTTGTTGCTCATCATGATCTAGGACCTTGGCAGTGAATTCCTTATCCCAAAAAACCCAGATCTTATCATTGACATTAGAAGCAGCTTCATGCATTGAGAGTTGGATTTTGAAGGAGTTGATGTGAGAGTTGTCTAAAAAAGGTTCAAAGACAGCTATGAAAGAAAGTTTGTGGATCTATTTCAGGAGTTTGAGCCTTTCAATGGCTCTAGAGGTCCTGATGCCTCTTACATTCCAAATGATTGTACGAATCATTGGAAGGAGGGTTTTAGGATGTGTTTTGGTGGGACGCTGCTACTTATATTTCTAGCAGCTTTGCTCCTGGTTAACCTTGGTGAGGGGCTCTTTCTGGGAGGAACTGTTGCAGAAGCAGCATTTTTTTGGTTTGACTTTCCATTCACTGCAGCAATCAGGAGTTCACAATGTTGTTCCTTTTCAAGATCATCATCACTGGAATCATGATCAACATCTTGTTCCCCAATTACTTCATCTTCTAATTCAATTGGTCTGTACTCATCTTGCTATGGAGTGTCTAGAGGGTTCAAGTGATGGTTTTTTCTGGGAGTGCTAGTAGGAACTGAGGTGGATTTGTGTATTTTGGATGTGGTGTTTTCATCATTGGTGGGAAGGTCTGATTCATTACCATCTAAAGTTGGTTCTTTATTGGGTAACAGAGGTTGGGAAAGGGAAGGATTGACTATTACTGAATTCCTGTAAACAGGGGATTCCTCTGTTGCATTAGGATCAGGCCTGAATTTTTTCTGGATTGTTGGGCTCAAAAACTGGGTACTATCAGGTGGTTCATTGATGTTGATTCCTGTATTTTGTTTCCTCATTTCTTGCCTTCTCTTTTGATTGGGTTTATTTTTTGGTTTAAGAGGTTGTATGTTGAAATCAGTTGCCTTAGATTTTCCTTTCATTAGCCTCCTGATATGATCATCATCCTGAACTGAGAATTCCTCTTCAGAACTAGTAACATCACAATGCTCAGGTTCCTCAAAGAAATGGACATAATGAGGATCATGGCTGGGAACAGTGGTAGCAGGGGTTTGACAGTCCAACCTAGGGTCAGCCAATTGTGCACTTGCACACTCATGCAAAACATGAGGAACTCCTACGCCTGAAGGTACCCCTTCCTATATTTCTATAGGTTTCCCCTGACAATTCTCCATCCCTCCTTGAGCTTCTTTATCAGATAGAACAACAGGGGGGGATTGGGGTTGGGATACAGGATTCTAGGCACCAGAATCATTCACAACTGCATTAGCAGTTACAGGAAGAGCACTGCCTGAATGCTGATTGGAGTTAATCAGTTGATCAGATGCAGGAACTGCATTAGCATTTACATGAACAGCTGATTGATTTGGTTGTTGTCTTGGCATGTAAACCTGCTGCTGCTTCTTATTTTGAGAGTTCCCTTTGAAATTTTTTCTTTTTTGTGTTTGCCAGTCATCTTTTGGTGGAGCTGTTTCTTCATTTTGAACTTGATTCTCCTTTTGGTGTTCTGCTGCCTTTGAGTTACTAGTTTGGTCTTGCCCACCTCTTTTGATTTTTTCTTGTTGCTTGTTATGTTGATGTTATTTACTGGTGGAGGGGTTTTCTGTGGATTTCTGTTGGAGATTGGATTGAGAGGTTGATGCTGTGCCTTCTTTTTCTTCCTTTTTTCTCTGATTTTCAATATCCCCGAACTTGACTGGGCAGGCTTGCACTGAGTGACCAAGGTGTCTGTAGCGGGTGCAATAGTAGGAAGGTTGTCATATTGAACTTCAAGCCATTGACCATCACCATTTACATCTTGATCTTCATCATATCCTAACCAAACATGAGTTGCTCTTTCCTTAGTGAGGTCAATCTGCATCTTTACCTTAACAACACTGCCTCTAGTCTTCTGAAAAGATGCTAGATCAAGGAATAGAGCCTTTCCTACTGGAGATAACAAAGAAGTGAGTATCTCCATATAGTAGAGGTGCCATGGCAATTCAAGTATCATAACCCATATTGGAACAATTGGAGAGTCCTCATTGGGCTTGAAGATAGGGTTCCATGCTTCAATTCTCATCATTTGACCTTGAATGTACATGAATTGTTTAGACCAAACAGTAGAATGGTCATATTCATTGTCAAGGTCAATGTACACTGTCTTTGCATTGAGGTGGGCTATTTTAACTCCTCCCTTGAGTTCAGTCTGAGCAATAAAGCTCTTCCTGATGACTTCCATCCTTGGCATAGTGTGCTGAAATTTACCAACAACTGTGAACTTACATCTATCAGCAAATGTGACCATATAGTCCTCCTTTTTAAAGATCACAACAGGTTTACCCTGCTTGGTTGTGATAACTGGTGATGTGAACTTTAATGGAGCAATCTCAGTTTCATGCCTGGCCCTCAGTCTTGTAGCATATGAGTGAGTAACTATTGGGGGTGGTGGGGGGGCTTGATTTGCTGACTGCTGAGGTTTATTTTGATTGGTAGGAGGCTGGGGATTGGTGTTGGTGGGATTGTTTGGGAGTGTGGGTTGAGCAGGTGGTGCTGGGAATTTACCATTTTTCTTTTGGTTTTTCTTTGGATTGTTTGGTTTATCAAAGTTTGAGGACACTTTAGGTGGTGTAGCAGGGTTGCTGTTGGATAGTTGCTGAGCTGAGGTTTTAATGTGATCAATATTTTGGACAGGTGCAGGAGATGAAGTGTTACCAATTGTTATCTGAGATTGGTTCTGTGGCTCAAAATTATTCAATTGATATTCAGATAATTGCCCAAGAGGCTCAAGGACGTTGGTGTGCACAGGCAGTTGCACAGCTGAAGAGGGCAGCAATTAGGCAGAGTTTTTTTGAAATGTTCCTTGCAATGTCTTTTGACGAGCAGCTTCCTGGAGCTCATGTGAAGCTTGTACATCAGTTTGATCACCTATTTGAGCTTCACAAATGGACTTGGCAATTGGTCGAGCACCTAAGGAACTTAACACTATAGATTCACCATTTTGAATATTCGAGGAGCTTGGCTCAATTATAATTGAGTTTGAAGGGTGGGAAACAGTCTCATGAGCTGCAGGAGTAGTTTGGCATTGGTTTTGGTTCAATTGGTTCACCGGAACACCATGCACGGCCAACTGTTGAACTTCTGAACTTCTCAATTGATCGTGGTGATCAGTTGGTGTGTTTGATTGACTTGAAACTTTGCAAACCTATTCTTTAGATGATGTGGAGGGATTACCAATTAGTGGTTGTGAACGGAATGGCCCAGAAGCGAGGGTGTCATTTTGTCGAGCACATGAAGAAGTTGAGCTGCCTGGGATCAAGGATTGCAAGATTGAACCAGTTGATTGATACCCATATAAAATTGATGGCACTAAACTATTGTCCTCATCAATACGAGCCTTTTGGTACCAAGCATTTTCAATTTGACCGGCTGAAGCTCCATTTCCGGTCACCGGAATTTTTTTGTAGATCGTTGGTAGTGATTCCCACGGTGGAATTGGCTAATTTTTGGTATGGAGGTGCACCTTGTGATGGAGAACATTCTCTAGAGTAGAATTCCATTTTTTGACCCAAAATCGCCATGGGAATTTTCAAAGCTCATAGGTAATTTTTTGCTACAGTGACCTCGACGCCCTTTTGAAGATTCGTAGCAATTAGGATAGAAACTTGGACAGATTCATGTACGTTTGTGTGCGCCTTTGAGAGATGCTTCTTTTTCATCTTGTCCGGTGGTTTTCCACTGGTGGAGGACGGAACAGTGGCCATTTGACCACTGCCGTGTTACTGTAGCGATATATCGCGTGTACGGAGAGAATTTTTTATTTTGGGCGTCGGTTAAATTAGGGATGATGGCAGATTCTATAGTCAAGTGAAGGAAAGGACAAGAGGTGACAGTCCTTGACAATAGTGTATAAGCCATAAAGTCATATCCTCATTTCGAGAAATGAGTTGGCGACACCAACGTGATTACCAGAAGAAAAAGTTAGACCCTTGGAGTTATAGAAATGTAACGACCCGACCGGTCGTTTTGAGCATTTGCACTTCGCTCGCTAGTTCTCGGGCATGACTAGCCCCATAAGGTCTATTATGACTTATGTAAATCGTCGGTTTTGGTTTTTAGGTTAATCGGAATAGATATGGAAGAATGATTCTCAGCTGGAAGCTTTAAATTTGAAAGGTTTGACCCAGTCTTGACTTTTTATTATTCGATCTCGGATTTAGATTTTTATGATTTGGTTAGCTCTATTAGGTGATTTTGGACTTAGGAGCGTGAGCAATTTGGAGGTCCGTGGTAGATTTAGGCTTGAATTGGCGAAAATGGAATTTTGGCGTTTTCCGATTAGTAGTGGAAATCTTGATATCAGGGCCGAAACGGAATTCCGGAAATTGGAGTAGGTCCGTTGTGTCATTTGGGATGTGTGTGCAAAAATTTCAGGTCATTCGGAGGTGATTTGATAGGTTTCGCCGTTGTTTGTGGAATTTGGAAGTTTCTAAGCTCTTAGGCTTGAATCCTAGGTCGATTTGGTGTTGTTTTGAGTGATTCGAAGGCCAGACTAAGTTTGAATGATGTTATGGGATGTGTTGGCATGTTTGGTTGAGGTCCCGAGGGTCTCGGGTGTGTTTCAGGTGAGTTTTGGGCGAGTCCGGGCATTTTTGGAACTCAGGCATGGTTCTGGCATTTGTTTTTCGCTGTGGGGGAAGGGATTTTCCGCTGAGGGAGATGGATTTTCGCTGAGGCGGAGTAGGGAGCGCTGAGGCGGAAAATGGGGCGCTGAGGCGCTCCAGGGAAAGAATCCGCAGGTTCATTGGTACAACTTCGGAAGCTTATATCTTTTGATCTACAAGGACTTTTGAGATGATTTAAAAAGAAAAGTTGTAGTCCTTCGTGTCTAGTTTCCAGAAAGTTAAAGAAATCATAATTTGGACATCTGTAGAGAAAGTTATGGCCAAAATACTAAGGCCTGTCTGTGCAGCCACCAGAAGCGCGGTCAGCGGTGATTTACCGCGGTCAGCGGTGATGGGAATCTGAAAGGTGCACTATAAAAACGAGATTTGGGGTTTTATTTCATATTTTGACCTAGAGAGCTTAGGCTTTGGCGATTTTTTGAGGGATTTTCAAGAAAATCGTCGGGGTAAGTGATTTTAACTCAATTTTGGCTGAAATACAAGATTATAACGTTGGATTCATCATTTGAGTAGAGATTTAAGGTGAAAATTTGGGGGAAAATTGTGGAACTTCATAAAATGAATATTTGGGATTTGAAAGCCGATTCGGAGTCGGAATTGAGTGAAACTAGTATGGATAGTCTCATAATTGAATGGGTTGTCAGATTTTGAGACTTTGGTCAGATTCTGAGACGTGGGCCCGGGGGCCGGGTTTGAGCAATTTCGGGATTCTTGAGTTAATTTGATTATTTTTGCTTGGGCTTTGTTCCTTTAGCGTATATTGATGATAATATACTGTTTTGGTTAGATTTGGATTATTTGGAGGCCGATTCGAGAGGCAAAGGCATCGCGGGCTAGAGTTTGGACCGGTTTGAGGTAAGTAATGATTGTAAATGTTGTCCTGAGGGTATGAAACCCCGGATTTCACATGTTATGCTACTTTAAGGTGACACACACGTTAGATGACGAGCGTGGGGTCGGGCACCATTGGGGATTGTGACTTGGTCCGTCCCGTACGACTATTAAGTCGTGTATTTGATTGAAAACTGTTTGATATCATTGTGTTTTGGAAAGTATTACTATGTTTTGGGCTGAATGCCATATTTGGGCCTAGTGCCAACTGTCTAGACCCTTAGGGGCTTTTTACTACTATTCCTCACTATTTTTGACTTAATATTTGTACTCAATCATGCTGTATTTTACTGATTTCATAACCCAGCCGTATTTACTCCGTTTTGACACTTTAAATGATATTTTGGGATGAGTTTCCTGTTTTACTGTTGCCCAAGTGGCTTGAGAGGTTTCTGACTGAGTGAGACCGAGGGCTTGTGTTGTGAGGATATTATGCGATCGGGCTGTACGCCACAACAGGTTGTTACTGATTTGTGATATTGTGAGGCCGAGGGCCTGATTGATTTATGCCACGAGGTGGCTTGTTGTTATGTGAGGCCGAGGGCCTGATTGATTTATGCCACGAGGTGGCTTGTCGTTATGTGAGGCCGAGGGCCTAATTGTTTATGCCACGAGATGGCTTGTTATAGTGCTTGGGCTCTAGGAGCCCCTCCGGAGTCCAAACACCCCCAGTGAGCGCGGGTACCCAGTGTGAGTGATGTGATATAGCCCGAGGGGCTGTTGTTGATTTATATTGTTGCCCGAGGGGCTATTGTTGATTTATATTCTTCTCTGAGGGGCTGTTGTTGATTCATATTGTTGCCCGAATGGCTGATTATGAGTGATTGTGAGGTAGCCCGAGGGGCTGGTTCTGTTAATATTTCGCCCGAGGGGCGGTTTATGATTCATTTTCCCCGAGGGGCTATATACGAGTGAGTTTTTGGCCGAGGGGCCGACTATGTTTTCATCATTTCTACTCACTGTTTCATCACTTGTTTGAAAACTGCTGAAAGATGTTTTAAATGGATTTTCACACATCTTCAAATGATTTCTACCGAAAACTGGATTTTTAACGAAATGGTTTGATTTATATATATTGTTTTGGAGACACATTGTGCTTACTGTGGTGTTGTGACGTGGATTATGTGTTTTCTTACTGCTCAGTCTTTATTTACTCTTATCACTTACTGAGTTGGCATACTCACATCACTCCCTGCACTTTGTGTGCAGATTCAGGTATTTCTGAACCCGGTAGCGGGTGTTGATTACTCAATGGCAGGTTCATCGGAGATAGTAAGGTAGCTGCCCGGTGTTCGCAGCCCTGCTCTTCCCCCTCTTATCTTCCTTAGACTGTTATAGTATATTTTTAGACTCTTCATTGTATTCAGATCTTAGTAGAAGCTCGTGAGTTGTGACACCCCGATGTCGGGCTTGTGTTGTTTTTCTTCCGCACTGGTTATCTAGACTTATATTATGAGATTTTGTTAATTAATGGCTTAAAAATGACTTTTATAGAGTAGTTTGATTTGGGAATTGTGCCGGCTGGCCTAGTTTCACGATAGGCGCCATCACGACCGGGTCGGTTTTAGGGTCGTGACAAGTCGGTATCAGAGCCTAGGTTACGTAGGTCTCACGAGTCATGAGCAGGTTTAGTAGAGTCTCGTGGATCGGTACGGAGACGTCTGTACTTATCTTCGAGAGGCTTCAGATCCTTTAGGAAATCCCACATTCTTGAATTCTTATCGTGTGTCCTTGATTCAGCTTGAAATGTAACTCTTTGAATTCCTTCCACGCGTTTGTATGCGCGCATGAGCGCTCGATATTAGCTGTGTGTCGATGGCTTGTGATTCCCTGATCGAGGGGCGAGATGTGATTTCTGTGTGTTGATGTTGGGCCAGTCTGGAGGACTTGAGGTCGAGCTCTGCTTGTAGCTTGATCACTGAGGTGTTGATTGTGTGAGCACGTGCTTCTGGATTTATATGTTCGGTAGTGTCCCTATTAGTGGAAGTGATGACTGGATGGCTATGTGAAGAGTATGATGTGACTGCGAGATGTGTTCATATGATTTAAATGTGATGAGAAGGGTCTGCTTGAGGATAGAAAGAACTATTTGGTGCTCGATGTCCATCTTGATTGGATATATAGCCCCGAGTTATAGGTGTGTGAAGGATCTTTTCATGTTGTCCAGTTGGGGAGTGGAGTAGATTTCATGTTACGGTATAAGTTTAGACTCTCGAAGATTTAGTGATTTCGTGATGTCTATGACGATGGAAGGGTATGAAGAGATGTTAGTTTGAGGCGAAGCAGGTGGGTTATCTCGTGTGGAGTGTTCTGAAGTTTGCGTGATCCTTATGTTGTTTGTTGGAAGACCTCTTTTACCAGTGAAATATATGTGTTGCAACTTGAATTTGGTTCGCTTAAAAGAGTGGGCTTGACTGTTACGAGGGTGAATGCGAGATTTGTAGAAGATTTGAAGTACTAGATGGCTTGTGTTGCACGAGCTTATGAAGGGTTGAGTTTAATCACACTATGGTATTATGGCGGTATTGGAGTATAGGCATTGTGAGTTATTGTGTGTTATGTTCTATGGCTTTGAGCCAAGTGGGGGAGTCTGCTATCGATCAGTTGATTGCATGGTTATGTGCTATGTTGGTTCCAGTTCGAGGCATGCTGGTGAATCAGTTATGGCTTACAGAGGTTGAGATCGAGGATGACTCGAGTAAAGGAAATTTTGGATGGGGGTTGTGTTATGCTTTATGAGTGTATAAGAATCATGGAATGACTTGAGTTGTTATTGGTGAAGGATGTAATGTGCATGGAGCAGGAAATTATTTGGTCGCATTAAGGTAGGGTTACATTCCGTGGTGTTGGAGTGCTGATGGAGCACAGGTCGTCCGGTCCGTTTGATCAGTCTAATTGAGGTTTGAGCAGAGTGGATGACTCCCGAGAGTGGTTTAAAGGGTTCAAGATTCACATGTAGCAATTTGGGGATCTTCAGGATGTGTATGGGCTAGAAAGTGAGGTTTGCATTGGAGGGTGTCAAGACTTGGGACATTTCTGTATCATTATGGATTCTACATATCAGTATTAGGAAGGTGAATGTAATGACTTTATATTCATAGGAAGTCGCTTTAGGGTAAGTATTCGGAAGGTGGTGCTCTTGGGGATATTTGAGAGAGTATTCAACGGCGTATGAGCCTTAGACAGTGTGGTTTTATGCTTGGGTCTCGTGTGGTGAGTCTGGGTTGAGGATTGCGGTATCATGGCAAGGAAAAGTATCAATTCGAAGGTAAATCAGAAGAAACTTGGGGTAAATAGGACAGCTTGGTAGTAGGTCGGATCGGCATAGTAAGGGATATGATTAGTTCTTTGGGTGCTTATAAGGTAATGAGTTTCTACAGATGTCTCGTGGCAATGCTCTTGGGTTTGTGGTGACTTGCATAGTTTGGATGAGCTAAGAGGATTCAGTCATGACGGTTTGGTTTTGTGCAAATGGGATTTGGAGAGTTCTTGATGGTTTTCTACCACGGTTAGAGATGTACATTTTCTACTGGCGTGAGGAGCATGTGACGGATAGTGATTTCTTCTAGATGGGATCAAATGGAATGTTCTTGGCTAGTTGAGTGCATAGTTGCTTGTGGTTTGGAGTGGATTATGAAGTTCTCACATTTATCATAGGATGTCATAGTATGTGCGGTATGTTGTGTAGGATTGAGATTGGCATGTGTAAGGTCACAGTTCAGTTCTGAAAGGAAAGTCATAAATTCTTAGGCAGCACGGGCAGTTTCAGATGATTAGGCAAATGATATTGCTAATTTATGTGGCTTGAAGAGGGCATACATTTCAGAAAGGATAATGTGATTGAGTTAATAATACATCATAGGTATTGTGGCACTCTCTTGTTTGATCGACTGCTGATATTCGAGTTTGCTTGGTGGCACAGAAGAATTTAAGGAGTATCCCTCGTGGAGTGATTGGGTATTAGAGGTGTGTTATATATTCAGATGGTGGAATTGGGATCGGATATGGTGATTCGTGTGCTATATGGATTTAGAGATTGGGAGTTCTCATAAACAGGCTATGTTGTGGTTGTGGGTCGCGTGTGGCGGCCTTGTGTGGTGACTATCGGGGGTTTGGAGACCCAAGTGGATCCTTTGTTGCTTAGTATGTTAGATTTTGATGTGATATTAGGTATGGACTGGTTGTCTCCATGTCATGTTATTCTGGACTGTTGCGCTAAGATGGCGACGTTGGCTATGCTGGGGATGCCACGGATTAAGTGGCGAGGTTCGACGGATTATGTTCCCAGTAGGATGATTTCATATTTGAAGACCCAGCGGATGGTTGGGAAGGGTTGTCTTCTTATTTGGCCTTTGTGAGGGATTTTCCGGATGTGTTTCCTACGGCAGGGCATGCCGCCGGATAGGGTTGTTGATTTCGGTATTGATTTGGTGCCGGGCACCAAATCGTATGGCACCGGCGGAGTTAGGGGAGTTGAGGGAGCAGCTTCAGGAACTCCTTGCTAAGGGGTTCATTGGTAGGCCAAAATGGATGTGTGTTCTGCATCGAGTCGGCTTTGTTGACTCCGAGTTGCTATTGTTGAAGGATGTGTTGATTTGATTGCTATTGAGCTTATTAGTGTTCTGGGGTGATCTATGAGTTACCTTTCCATGTTGCGAGGTGTTATGATTTGTTGGTTACAGGCACATATGGTGTGGTTCTATTGGGTCTCATAGTTGAATTCGAGCGGGAAGGGTATTGGATATTGCTTGGTGGATGGCGTAACGGTTGTGTCCTTTCAGGTTTGTGTGGTGTATGTCATTTGCTTCACCGTGGTTATGATGATTTTCTTTTAGTACTAGACATCAAATTGCGCATGGTTGTTGATTTTGAGCATAGTGACTTGAGGTGTTTCATGTAGACAGTGTTTGGATAGGGTTGCGCGTGGCAGCAAAGTTACGTGGAGGTATGATCCTTCGGGGTTAGATTCGTGTGTTCTGGTTCTACGATGTGTGATGGGTTCTCAGCATTGTGTGGTGGTGGTACTGGTGAGCTTGCGGTACAGCTCTCTCATTTTGAGTCATTTTTTTTCCCATGATTCGAGTACATTTGGACTGTTGCTTATTGGCGCGCGGGTCGCAAGGGTTGTGGATCTAGATTATATCGATGTGTCATGTCACTAGAGTAGTCGTGTTGGATGAGATGAGGTCATTGAGAACTAGAATGAATACTATCGAATTCGATTTCAGCACGTTGAAAGGATAATATCGGGATTCGGCTTAGAAATTTACTATAGTCCTTGCCAAAGGAGAGGGAGCTTCATGAATGGTTGATTTGAGGAATGGTTATGACTTTTTGCGTGTTTCTTTCATCATTTGGTAGTATACGAAAGTGTTGAAATGAGACTTTATTTGATAAGAGGTTTATTTTTGGTATTCGGTTGTTGTGTGCGGCTGCCGTGATTTGAAGTTATCGCTATGAGTGATTGAGTTATGTGGTATATCATGTAATTGCATCTAGGGTTACAGATATGGTTTGTTACAGCTTGTTCGGACTTATCCAGCGTATAGATGAGAGATTCTGATATTATAGATAAGTATTGAAATGGAAATTTGGTTCTAAGGTTCATGGGCTTGGTTGGATTGCGAAATTTTAGTCATGTTGCGTTATCAGACCTGTATGGGACAGGGTGACGTGGGATCACCCCCGGGTATATGCATGGTAAGGTTATACAGCAATTTGTTGGCTTTGGAACAACTCTGGGCACGTTCGAGGACGAACGTATGTTTAAGTGGGGGAGGATGTAACGACCCGACCGGTCGTTTTGAGCATTTGCACTTCGCTCGCCAGTTCTCAGGCATGACTAGCCCCGTAAGGTGTATTATGACTTATGTAAATCGTCGGTTTTGGTTTTCAGGTTAATCGCAATAGATATGGAAGAATGATTCTCAGATGGAAGCTTTAAATTTGAAAGGTTTGACCCAGTCTTAACTTTTTAGTATTCGATCTCGGATTTGGATTTTTATGATTTGGTTAGCTCCGTTGGGTGACTTTGGACTTAGGAGTATGTTCGGAATGTAATTTGGAGGTCCATGGTAGATTAGGCTTGAATTGGCGAAAATGGAATTTTGGCATTTTCCGGTTGGTAGTGAAAATCTTGATATCGGGGTCGGAATGGAATTACGGAAATTGGAGTACATCCGTTGTGTTATTTGGGACATGTGTGCAAAATTTTCAGGTCATTCGGAGGTGATTTGATAGGTTTCGGCGTTGTTTGTGGAATTTGGAAGTTTCTAAGTTCTTAGGCTTGAATCCTAGGTCGATTTGGTGTTTTGGTGTTGTTTTGAGTGATTCGAAGGCTCGACTAAGTTTGAATGATGTTATGGGATGTGTTGGCATGTTTGGTTGAGGTCCCAGGGGCCTCGGGTGTGTTTCAGGTGAGTTTTGGGCGAGTCCGGGCATTTTCGGAACTCAGGCATGGTTCTGGTGTTTAATTTTTGCTGTGGGGGAAGGGGTTTTCCGCTGAGGGCGATGGATTTTCGCTGAGGCGGAGTAGGGAGCGTTGAGGCGGAAAATGGGGCGCTAAGGAGCTCCAGGGAAAGAATCTGCAGGTTCATTGGTCTGACTTCGGAAACCTATATCTTTTGATCTACAAGGAATTTTGAAATGATTCAACAACGAAGGTTGTATCCCTTAGTGTCTAGTTTCCAGAAAGGTAAAGAAATCATATTTTGGACATCTGTAGAGAAAGTTATGGCCAACATACTAAGGCCTGTTTGTGCAGCCACCAGAAGCGCGGTCAGCGGTGATTTTCCGCGGTTAGCGGTGATGGGAATCCGAAAGGTGCACTATAAATACGAGACTTGGGATTTTATTTCATATTTTGACCTAGAGAGCTCGGGCTTTGGCGATTTTTTGGATTTTCAAGAAAATCATTGGGGTAAGTGATTCCAACTCAATTTTGGCTAAAATACAAGATTATAACGATGGATTCATCATTTGAGTAGAGATTGGGGTGAAAATTTGGGGGAAAATTGTGGAACTTCATAAAATGAATATTTGGGATTTGAAAACCGATTCGGAGTCGGAATTGAGTGAAACTAGTATGGATAGTCTCGTAATTGAATGGGTTGTCAGATTTTGAGACTTTGGTCAGATTCTGAGACGTGGGCCCGGGGGCCGGGTTTGAGCAATTTCGGGATTCTTGAGTTAATTTGATTATTTTTGGTTGGGCTTTGTTCCTTTAGCATATATTGATGATAATATATTGATTTTGGTTAGATTTGGAGCATTTGGAGGCCGATTCGAGAGGCAAAGGCATCGCGGGCTAGAGTTTGGACCGGTTTGAGGTTATTAATGATTGTAAATGTTGTCCTGAGGGTATGAAACCCGGATTTCACATCGTTATGCTACTTTGAGGTGACTCACACGTTAGATGACGAGCGTGGGGTCGGGCACCGTTGGGGATTGTGACTTGGTCCGTCCAGTACGAGTATTTGATTGAAAACTATTTGATATCATTGTGTTTTGGAAAGTATTACTATGTTTTGGGCTGAATGTCATATTTGGGCCTAGTGCCAAGTGTCTGGACCCTCAGGGGCTTTTTACTACGATTCCTCACTGTTTTTGACTTAATATCTCTACTCAGTCACGCTGTATTTTACCGATTTCATAACCCAGCCGTATTTACTCCGTTTTGACACTTTAAATGATATTTTGGGCTGAGTTTCCTATTTTACTGTTGCCCAAGAGGCTTGAGAGGTTTCTGACTGAGTGAGGCCGAGGGCCTGTGTTGTGAGGATATTATGGGATCGGGCTACGTGCCGCAACAGGTTGTTACTGATTCGTGATATTGTAAGGCCGAGGGCATGATTGACTTATGCCACAAGGTGGCCTGTTGTTATGTGAGGCCGAGGGCCTGATTGATTTATGCCACGAGGTGGCTTGTCGTCATGTGAGGCCGAGGGCCTAATTGTTTATGCCACGAGATGGCTTTTTATAGTGCTTGGGCTGTAGGAGCCCCTCCGGAGTCCAAACACCCCCAGTGAGCGCGGGTACCCAGTGTGAGTGATGTGATATAGCCCGAGGGGCTGTTGTTGATTCATATTGTTGCCCTAGGGGCTGTTGTTGATTTATATTGTTCCCTGAGGGGCTGTTGTTGATTCATATTGTTGCCCGAATGGCTGATTACGAGTGATTGTGAGGTAGCCCGAGGGGCTGGTTCTATTGATATTTCGCCCGAGGGGCGGTTTATGATTCATTTTCCCCGAGGGGCTATATACGAGTGAGTTTTTGGCCGAGGGGCCGACTATGTTTTCATCATTTCTACTCACTGTTTCATCACTTGTTTGAAAACTGCTGAAAGATGTTTTAAATGGATTTTCACACATCTTCAAATGATTTCGATTGAAAACTGGATTTTTAACGAAATAGTTTGATTTATATATACTGTTTAGGAAACACACTGTGCTTACTGTGGTGTTGTGACGTGGAGTATGTGTTTTCTTACTGCTCAGTCTTTATTTACTCTTATTACTTACTGAGTTGGCGTACTCACATTACTCCCTGCACCTTGTGTGCAGATTCAGGTATTTCTAAACTCGGTAGCGAGTGTTGATTACTCAGTGGCAGGTTCATCGGAGATAGCAAGGTAGTTGACCGGCGTTCGCAGCCCTGCTCTTCTCCCTCTTATCTTCCTTAGACTGCTATAGTATATTTTTAGACTCTTCGTTGTATTCAGACCTTAGTAGAAGCTCATGACTTGAGACACACCCATGTCGGGCTTGTGTTGTTTTTCTTCCGCACTGGTTATCTAGACTTATATTATGAGATTTTGTTAATTAATGGCTTAAAATGACTTTTATAGAGTAATGGTTTGATTTGGGAATTGTGTCCGCTGGCCTAGTTTCACGATAGGCGCCATCATGACCGGGTCGGTTTTAGGGTCGTGACAAGAAATTAGTATGGGCTAGTGAACAAGATACACTTAACATGAATTAGGGATCGGAAGATTTGATAATAGTCGACATCGTGAGGATTTTACTGATCGCGTTCCGAAAATAATAGAATGGAAAATAAAAGAATAATCTTTAAAGGTCATTCAGGAAGACGTTTCCTTAAAGCAAGCACTGTGAGCAGAGTTAAGCTTAAGGGACTAAGTGTGACAGTTACACTAGGTGTCACCCTCATGCGTAAGATATTCAGTTATCCTTGGTACAGAAGTGTTACTGCAAGGCGAGTAAGATGTCAGTGAAGCTGTGAAAAGACGCTAAAGATGATGAGGTAATTATGGAATAGAAAATGAAGAATGCGATAAAAAGGCGAAAGGAATGAGATTGCATTTTTTCAGATCCTACAGATATGTTATGACTCCAAAATGCCGGTATGAGGTAGTAAGGGCTCCCGGCAAGGATGTTAATTGGTAAATAAGTGTGAATGGACACTTGATGCATAAGGAGCCAATTCTAGGGGTAAGTTAAGGAGAGAAAAAGATAACCCAAGAGGGGTTACGCAAAATATAGATATGAGAATGGACCAACGAGTAGTCTACAGTTGATTTAGGAAGAGCCTAGTTATGTCTAGACAAGAGGTCACAAATAAATCAACAGATCATGCAAGATAAACATAGTGAACCCCAGCATAGGGAATTCAGTCTCGCAGATACGAGATCGCAATCCTAGAAAAAATTTCAGATACGAGTTGGGGTAGTTAAAGATACCGTATAAGTGTTACAGAAATAAAAGAAAGTGCCACTAGGGATAGAGTCAAGATTTCAGTTCAGAAGCAACCCTACGAGCACAATGGCGTGGAGCTAAGTAACTAAGGATAATTATAAGCGAGTAAGAATATCAAAAAATTCCTTCGGGGTATAAAATGTAATAAGCTTGTAGCTTTACTAGATTCAGAAGGTCTCCCTATATACTACAACGAAAGCTAGCTGAGTAAATAAGGATAAAGGCTTCAGCCTAAGCATAGTAACTTGAAGAAGAACTGGTCTTCTAACAACAGTCTCATGACAACATTGTATGCACACCACAAGAAAGTGGCACCTATCGTGGCTAATGAACAGGAAGAAAAAAATCAAAGGTGATGGTTGAGATCATATGAGTTACAGGAAATTCCAGTATTCGTGGGCAATAAGATAAGCCAAGTATTCATGCAACAAGTGGCAGAATGACCAGGAAAAGTAATTGCTTACATTTAAAGACAACTGAGAAGGCACTAAAGGAAATCTATGGTGATAGAAAGTTAAAAGAAGGTTGCGAGTAGTATAAATAGATATGTGTGGGTCGCAAGATAAAGTATCGTAGAGCAACAAGGTTTTAGGTAGATAGGAGTAAGGATAAGAAAAGGCGAGCGAGAAGGTGACGAGAATAGGTAAATCCTCGAGATTAAACCCATCAAAAGCAAGAGAGCTGATGGTTTTCGTAAGTAATAGAAAGCTCGATACAACCTGAATGAACTCAGAGGATTCTAAGACTATGAGCAATTAGAAGAGATGAAATGCTGCCCTGGTAGTAGAATAAGGGTGTAATTATAATAGATAAGAGGATGACGCTTAGGACTTTGATTGAGTAATGATTTAACGAGAAAGGGATTTCATGAATTTTACGGGATTAGAATACCCCCCATAAGATGAATCGCGTTGGGATGCTATGAAATACGGTTATTGAAGTATAGTATCGTCCCTAGGCTAATCAGGAAAATCACTTCAGATGTTCCCCTATGAGACGTGAGCCCTAGTGACAATGTATTACATAAGAGGTTTCAAGTTATCAGTGGTAAATTATAGGTCAACATTAAGGTGAATCATCAATAGATGGATAAAAGCTACTCCCTCCGGTTCATAATAAGTGTCCAATTTGCTTTTTCATTTTGGTTCAAAATAAGTGTCCAGTTATGTAATCAAGAAAGAATTCAATTTGTTTTTACAAAATAACCCCTACGTACATATCCCTAAAAAGTTTTTTTATTCCTCACATTAAATGTTTAAGTAGGGGTAGTTTAGTCATAGTAGGTATTTTTGTATAGAATTTAGTATTTTCTTAATGGGCGTGCTAAAAGCAAATTGGACACTTATTGTGAATCGGATGGAGTACAAAGTATGAGAAGAGATTAGGATGTCATTCTTAAAATGAACAGTAACGAGGAAGCATTAAAGGACTTAGATTTATACATATAGGATAAGCAGCAAGAGAGTAACCTGGAGTTGGGTAAAAGACCTCGGTAATAATACACCAAAGTAAGTGCTATGGTACAGTATAACCTACCTAGATGTAGTGAAGCTATAAGCATAGATAACCAAGGCTATGAAACAATATATAGCAACAGTCGTAAGTTCGACAACGTACCAAGCGAAGAACTTCAGTACACATATAGAGGCATAGAGGGACGGCTTGTCATAGTTCTGTATATGTTCACAAACTGAGGCCTAGAGATTGGATAAAAGATGGAGGAAAAAGGAGAGAAGAATCTCTAGGTGCTCATACAAGTACAGCGTCATACAGTCTGCATGACATAAGGTAGCAATAACTACGAGATTGGAAGAATTCCAACCACAAGTCGTGGCGTGAGAAAGAGGCCTGGGGGGGGGGGATGCCTCGGCGTTTGGATTTATTCACAAAACAGTTGCCTAGATGGAAAGGACAGTACTAAAGTATTCGTAAGAGCTATAGGTTATGACACTAATAAGCACATCAGTCAACATTCGAGGACTAATGATCCAAAGCGAGGAATGATGTTACACCCCGCATTTTCGTATGTGAGAGTACGTCGTAAGCCAATTGATGTAAGCTCCGGAATGAGATCCTCTTTGGAAGTATATAAAGTAAGTTAATCATGTTACCTTGGAGGCTAAAAATCTTTAAGATTGTGGATAACAAGTACCAAGAGGTTTGGAAGGCTTAAAAGCTAAACAAATTGAGGAAAATAAGTTTAGTCAAAAGTCGACAAGTTGGGAATGTTATAACATCTACTTTTGGGGTGAAACTAGGGTGCTTAACATGATAAGGTGGTTATGCTATGGGTTATTTTAGTCATATTATAGTCGTGTGTTACGTTTCTAAGTCAATCGAGTTGTTGGACAAAAGTTGGCAAAGGTCATCACAAGTTACATTCATAATGTGCTGAAAATTAGGTCAAATGTAGCTGCGATTTTCTCCCAATTTACTTCGAATTAAGGGATGATCCACATATCAAATTGAAGATCTACGAGTCTAGTTTCCAACTCATTAAATTTTTTGTAGATACGACATCGAAGTAGAGAGATATTCGCATTTTTGCGAGACCGCGCAAGCAGCTCCCAATGGGACCCGCTTAGGCGGTGGTTGACCTACTTCACTTTATAAACGATTTGGACACCTATTTTTTGCTCATTTTCGACTCAAATTCATCTCCAAACTTCTCCTAACCCTCCTAAATAGATACCATAAGGGTTTAAAGTGATTCCAAAGTGATTACACCATATTTCAACATCAAAAGTTAGTTTTAGTGAAGAGCAACACCTCTTTGAGGTTGTGTCGTCATTGAGGACAGTTGTGGGCTGTGTTTGGCTGAAATTTAAAGTTTTTGCTACTGTATAAGGTGAGTATAACAGTCTACTAATTGTGCTTAAGCTTGCTTGTTATGTTGGTTAAGTTTTAGGGTGATAAACAACAAGATAATACTTGGATTAGCTTAAGTCACTTCTATGGTGTTGTATTGCCATTGAGGACTGTTTTAAGCTAAACATAACTTGGATTTAGACTTGAAGCTACTGTAGGATGTATGTTTATTGTATTCTTTCATTTGCTTAAGGTTATCTTGATGTTGATTAAGTTAAATGGATGGACTAGACATGAACTAGTGAATAAAGTTGCTAAGTGAGGATAGTTGGAGTTGTGGATTGTTTCCTTTGTTATAAATATATGGTATAAGGATGTAATCATTGATGAATGATTTCATTATAATGTTAATGATACTGTTAAGTTAATGTAAGAAGTCTATAAGGGGTGATACGGGTTATACGGATTCCAATCGGAGCTTGCCACTCGTCGTGAAGTAGTTGTGACTTGTTGTTGTTATATAGTGTCTTGTTATTAATATCTATGACGCCTTTGTTACAGGGGATATGCTGCCAAAATTTACATAAATGAGCTACTAGTTTAAGTTGCAGACTTAGCCTTTACTCAACACAGATTTTGAATCTCCTTATGTTATGGTAGATTAAGTTGAGTTGTTTGAAGAATTGCTTAGAAGGTATTAAGGACTCAACGGAGTTAAGGTATGTTAAGGCACTTCCATCTTTCTTTTGGCATGATCTAAAGTGAAATTAACATAAACGATACGTTATTTTCATAACGGATACTCCTAGCAACTAAGGCTATCCATATTGTTCTTTCCTTATAAAGTCATTATAAGAATGTATGTATGATCCTTGAATCCTATTGAGGTTCATATTGATGGTGTGGATGTCAATAATATTAACGAGGGTGCGACAACCTTACATCACTCCGAATGGTTTAGAAAGTGATTCCATGGGTCTAGCATGCATTATATATATATGTATCTATTTTACTTTCCAAGCCGCGATATAGTCGGCCGGGTATGGCACCTATTGTGCAACCACTGATCAGTTAGGTTATACCGAGCTCCACTTGGCCGGGTGCGATTCTACCGAGCCTTATGATGACCGGGTACGTTTTTACCGAGTCCTCTTCGAGGCCAAGTATGATATGATGATGATGATGCCCATAGAGGCGTATGTTTTTAAGAGTATATGTATATATATGTATCATGCATTTCATGCCAATCGCCCTCACAGGCACTTAGATGTTACAAGTTGTATCTCATCTATCTCTCTTTATATTATTGTTCTTATTTATGCTTTTCTGCCTTACATACTCGGTACTTTATTCATATCGACATCCCTTTTGCCCGGGGACGCTGCGTTTCATGCCCGCAGGTCCCGATAGACAAGTTGACAGTCCTCCTAGTAGGTTATCACCTCAGCGGAAGGTGTTGGTACACTCCACTTGCTCCGGAGTTACTTATTTGGTCAGTATGCTTTGGACATGTATTTATTGGTATGGCGGGGCCCTGTCCCGGCCTTTATGACATTTATGTACTCTTAGAGGCTTGTAGACAGATATCATGTATATGAAAGATTGTATGGCCTTGTCGGCCTATCTTCAGTGTAGGAGTGATCATTTTGGTCTTATAGGCTCGTATGTCACATGTATAAGTTTGTATTACATGTTGGGTCATCCTATGTTGAGTATTTCCTTATGTTTTATTCTGGTTATATCATGACGGCCCTTCTGGCCCATTTATCCATGATGGTATGATAAGAAAAAATATGTTACGTTGGTACTCGGTTGGGTAAGGCATCAGGTGCCCGTCGCGGCCCATCGATTTGGGTCGTGACATGTTGGGTCAGCATAGCAATAAAGATAATGGGTTCTTTTGGTGTGGTAATGCTTTACCAGCATTTTGTGGCAGTACTTTTGGATTGACGGCTTGCGTGACTTGGTCGAGTTGGGGGAAGTTAGTTCTAATGTCTTGGTTATGTGCGGACGGGTCTTGAAGAGTTCTTGATAGCATCGACCACGACTTGGGGCGGATGTCTGCTACCGACATAAAGAATATGTGTTGTGCTATAAGTTTCCTCCTGGATGGGGTCACGAGCTCTTGATAGCATGGACGATTTCAGATTTTTAGAAGAATTCTAGCATTATTTGATACCACCTGAGAAGGGTGCGCACGCCAGAGGTACACTGTGCTTCGACTTGCGGATCCTGATTAGTATTACGGTAATCACCTAGTTGATCGATGGCTGATGTTCAAATTTTGCTGTGTTGCATGAAAGAATATGATATTATTTCTCGTGAAATGGTCGTGTATGGAGAATGTGTCAGTCATTTGAGTAGTATAGTTGGGATCGGATATGGAGATTCTGGTATTCTAAGGATTTGAAGACTTAGATGTTCTCAGAGGTAGATTATTCCAGGGTTGTGAATGGTAAAGGTATGCTAAGAGGTTGACGGCTGATCGTATCTGCTATGCATAGGTTATTACAAGTTTTCGTAGGTTATCTACCTATTTTGGGAATGATTGGAATCGATTTGGAGGCCACTGTGTCACGACCCGAACCAGAGGGCCACGACTGGCACCCGGTGCCTAATCAACCGAGCACCACGTACCTTTTCCGTTTACTATCATACTTGTCTCGGGCCATTACAGGCCACATCCATATATATATATATATATGTGTGTGTGTGTGTGTGTGTGTGTGTGTGTGTGTGTGTGTGTGTGTGTGTATAACGACATTAGAACTTAACTCGCATCACAATTCAAAAAGGATTTATATAGATACATGGGGGCCGACAAGGCCGTCATGATAAACTGACATCTCATACCCAAAACTATGCACATGACACTGTCTACAAAACCTCTAAGGAAACATGACCATAATATATAAGTCGGGACAGGGCCCCCGACGTCCTCATAAAATAACATAATATATACAGAACCCTGATTCGGCAATACTCTAGGAAAAAGTGGAGCTCACCAACCAAAAGCTAATATCCGGAGGCAACCTAAAGTGGAGGATCCTCGCCTCGTCTATCTACACCTGTGTGGCATGAAACACAGCGTCCCCTGACAAAGGGACGTCAGTATGAAGAATGTACCAAGTATGTAAGGCATGAACGAATCATAATAATAAGATACTATCACTGAGAGGGATAAGAGTCAACCCATCATCCAAATATATATATATATATATATATATATATATATATATATATATATATATATATATATATAGCGACATTAGAACTTAACTTGCATCACTAATTCAAAAAGGATTTATATAGATACATGGGGGCCGACAAGGCCGTCATGATGAACTGACATGTCATACACAAAACTATACACATGACATTGTCTGCAAAACCTCTAAGGAAACATGACCATAATATATAAGTCAGGACAGGGCCCCCGACGTCCTCATAAACAGCATAACATACACAAAACCCTGACTCGATAATACTCCAGGAAGAAGTGGAGCTCACCAATCAAAACTTAATATCTGGAGGCAGCTTACAGTGGAGGATTCTCGCCTCGTCTATCTACACCTGCGTGGCATGAAACACAGCGTCCCCCGACAAAGGGACGTCAGTACAAAGAATGTACCGAGTATGTAAGGCATGAATGAATCATAACAATAAGATACTATCACTGAGAGGGATAAGAGTCAACCCATTATCCGACTTGCCGCTAAGGGCCATAGTCCTAACTACATCATTATCGTGATGTTAACTGCCTAGCTAATCAGTGGTAACTGCCCGACCGGCTGTAGCATAGTGGCAAATGCATGACTACCCGACCAGTCATAACACGGTGGTAAATGCATGACTGCCCGACCGGCCGTAGAACGGTGAAAAATGCATGACTGCCCTACCGACCGTAGAACAGTGAAAAATGCATGACTGCCCAACCGGCCGTATCACAGTGGTAAATACATGACTACTTGACCGGTCGTAGCACGGTAGTAAATGAAGAAGCATAACTGCGCAATCGGTCGTAGCTCGGTAGTAAATGAAGATGCATGAATGTCCGACTGGACATAGCTCGATGGTAAATGAAGATGCATATAGCACTACATTATGAACATTAACATCTTTATTGAATGCCTCAATAGAGACTTAGAAATATACCTAGACATGCTATGAATATCATTTTACAGAAATGAATAACGTAGACATCCTTAACTACTAAGAGTAGAACCATTTATGGAATAACATTACATTTACGTTTCATTGGTTGGATCATGACAAAAGAAGGAAGGATTAGCCTTAATATACCTGAGCTGATTCTCTTAACAAACCCTCCAACACACGTCAATCGCGACAAAATACGTAATGGTGAGATCGAAGTAGGCGAAAATCCGTATGATGTCCTTGAGAAAGATTATATCGTGCTCCCTTAGAATTGCAAGTCATGTTGCTATAGAATTATATGGTTTCATGTGTATTCCTTCTTTGTGGCTGCCCCTCCATTACTTTACAAATGAATATATCTCACTTTAATAATGTAGGGAGGTCTCTTTATCATAGTGTTGTGGGCCCCACTTTATGTAGGTTACTTTGCCAAAGAGTCCCCTAAATATGACACCTAGCTACTTAAATTGCCTAGTCACTATTAGGTTTGATCAATAATCCCACTTGCTGCCACATGGGGATGGTATTTCCACTAATTGCTTATCCACAAATTTTTAATTAGTTTGTTATTCTCCCACTAAAAACTAATAATTAACCCATTACCCACATAATTAAGTATTATCTCAATTTACTTAAATATAACATTATTAACACACTTTATATGCTTGTTATCATGGTAATGTGGTACAACACTAGTCCATAAATACGGAGTATATAGCTTGGACTGTATTTTATCCCGAAATACCAAACTTTGACGAAACTCATTTTCTTCAATTCGTTTACCCTTTAACCTTCACAACTTTACTTATAACTTGTTATAAATAGCATAAATACTTATAACCTCAAAAATAATCTTGTCCTTGAACTTTGTCAATTATCTTACGACAAATCCAACGTACAAAAGTACGGGATGTAACACACTAGTAGGCCTAATGAGGTTGTATATTCTACATCGGCTCGGCCTAATGCACACCTAGTGTTTGATAAAATGCTCAACTGATCTAGAACCATGATCATCTTCCTAATTTTAGTTCAATATTTTTTATTAAAATAGATTGAAGTTGCTAAGAATTTCGGAATATTTTAGAGTTTAAGGAAGCTCAATTGAGGTATGTTGGCTAAACTCCTTTCTTAGAATTAATTCCACGGTGTTCATGTAAGTAATGTAAGACCCGAGTTGATTATTGTGAAATTGGCTATTCCGAGTAAACGTGTATTGAAAGATATATGTTCAGTATGTGTTCCGAAAGCTTTTATCATGTTATGTTATCATTTGAGAATATGTTCAAAGTATGGGTTGTGTGTTATAAATATTACGACTTCAAGTCAAGTTTGAATGAAGGTTATCATGCCAAATTATGTGAAAAATCTCTATATGTCTAAGACTCTTAATTGCTCACGTGTGTGCCTAAAGTCGTGAATTGAAATGTCTTGTTGTTGATAATGATGATGATGTGTGAAAGTGAAAAGGGGAGCATGAAATATGAAATACGGCCAAGTACCAAGAATGATGTTATAATTGTATCCACTAGTGCCAATGAATTGAAAAGATGTGAAAGAAGTATGAAGTGAGATGATTGATAGAAAAGGATGATGTCTCGGGTGAGATGGCCTAGCCGACCAGGTCATGATCGGACGCCATGCCGCACACATGGTGGTGATTGTGCTGGAAATTGTAATTGAAATTGTGATTGTGGTTGATGTCTCGGGTGAGATGGCCTAGCCGATCGGGTCGTGATCGGACTCTGTGTAAAAGTACGATGGTATTGTGAATGATGGTATATCGGTACTAAAGATCTCCCAACCCAAATATGGAAATTTACTTGAAAACTTATTTGGTTCTAAACTTGATGTGTTGGTATTGTTTGAGGTTTCCACTGATTTTATGATTGTCCCTCCTTGTAGTATTATTCATTCTACTGAGAGGGTGTTTAGTTATACATACTAGTGCTATTCAACGGTACTAACGTCCCTTTTGCCAGGGCGCTGCATCTTTAATGGATACAGGTGGTCCATAGCAGACGGCGTTGAAAAGCGATAGTGGTACACCCTTCTCCCAGAAGACTTGGTGAGCCCCACTCCAGCTATTGGTGTCATTCGGAGTTGGTTTGATAGGATTCAGACGCTAGGTTGTGATTTTAGAGGTTCTTGAGTTTTCTTTGGATTTTGAGGTCCAATTCGTGGTTCTTGATGTTATTTTGGTGTTTTGATCGTGCGCGAGTTCGTATGATGTTTTTAAACTTGTGTGGATGTTTGGTTGAAGCCCGGGGGCTCGGGTGATTTTCGAATTGGTTTTCTTAGAATTTTGTGTGTTGGTGTTGGTTCCATCGCATATACGATGAGAAGGGTGCAAATGCGACCACCGCATTTGCGAGCTCTTATCGCTTTACGAACTTGGGGAAGTTGGGCATTTATCGTAAAAGCGATATTGGAGTCGCATTTGCGACTCTGGGGCTATCCGCTTCTGCGATGTCTGGGTCGCTTTTTGCTACTGTAGTGACGTCGCATTTGCGAGGCTTTTGATCGCAATTGAGATCTTCGGGTCTGTCAGGGGTTGCATTTGTGATGCTTTGTCCGCATTTGCGGATGTCGTATTTGCGAACCCCATGTCGCAAATGCAACATCTGCAACTTGTTTATAACTAAGTATTTTGGGATTTAGTCTCATTTTATCATCTTTTGAGCCCTAGACTAGGTGGAAGGTGATTTTGTGGAGTGATTTTCATACCAAACTATTGGGTAAGTGATTTTTACAAATTTTCAATTATATTTCATGATTATTTATGATATTTATCAAATTCATGAGATTTGAGAAATTTTGGGGACTTTTTACTATGTTTTGAAAAAATAAAATTTGAGATTTGAGAGTCGAATTGGACTTGGTTTTGAAAACAAAACACATATATGAAATCGTGGGAGCTATGGGTAGTCGAGACCTACCCTTCAACTCGGGTTTTGACCGAGCGGTCCTGGGGTTGACTTTTGGGGAATTTGTATAAAGATCATACCTTTATTAATTGGGAATTGGCTTCACTTGCAGTGTTGATATTATTAAGTAGTTTTTGAATAGATTTGAGCCGAACAGAGGTGAATTTTAAAGAAAAAGCTATTTTGAGTATTGATTTGGCCTAATTGGGGTAAATATCTTATGAAATTATTTTATCAACTTATAAATACACTGGATATTCATACATTGAAATTTATCCAAATTTCTACTATTTGTCTTGAATTACAATTTTGTTATTTATGTACTTGAAGAAATAATTCAGGATAAAATTTGTATTTAAAATATTTAAAAATCTTTGTTATCCTTTTATTTTCTTCATGAAATAGTAGATAATATTATTATATAACCCCGATAAATATTGGTGCGACAATATGAAAAGAGATGAGTAATAATATAATTAGTAGGTTGAAAAGTTGCCTAATTTGATAGATATATATATGCATTGGAAAATATTTTGGCCGACCAAGAAACCTTGCTATGGTACACAATTTCATTTATATATTGTTCGCAACAATTATCACCGCTCGTGAGAATTTGAATCTGTTGGCAAAGTTGGATCAAATAGAAATTTAAGAATAATTTTTTTAAAAGATGTTGTTGATGGAGTTAAGGGCAGTAATTTTTTTTTTTTTTTAAAAAAAGACGGTGGGTTTTGGAGTTGAGTGTTTTCTAGGAATTGTATAAATTTATCAATAAATTTTTGAGTAATATTATTTAACTTATTTTTCCAACTAATTTAAATTATAAATATCCAAACATTATATTTATTTCCTCTTTTAATATATTTTTCTACAACTATATTTGATTAGTTTTTTCATTAAGTATCTTACTTATAACTTAAAAATACCCTAATTTATTATTAAATTATAATTTTTAATTCATTAAATTATAAAGAGAGGATTTTTTATTGTTTTGTTCAAAAGTCTAAAGAGAGAACCCTTTTATTTACATTCTTCAGTTTGTCTAAATTTATAAATAATACTTCTGTATATTATTTATTGACTTTATAATTGTATCTTGGTTATTTTTTTGGTGTTTAAAATTTCTTATGAATAATTATAAAATTTATCAAGTGGCTTTGTAGTATCTTGACACTTAGCTTAATCTTATGAATAATAATATTTATTCTTAAAATTATCTAGTGGCTTTTTATTATGCTGGCACTTGGCTTAATATAGTGTCTTTGCATCTCCTTTTACTATGTATAATATAATACATAGATACCTCCTTTAATGAAACATAGATAATATAAAATTCTTACTTCATCCAAAATATAGTATTATTTTATTATTTTGTATAATGTATCAATATTTTGATTATTTTTTTCTACATTATGGAATACGCAATTAGACTTTTCTTCTATTTTATTTTTAATATAAAGTTTTGATTTTTACATATTTTTATTATGTTGCTTGTAATTATTTCAAATTCAAATTCAAAAATAGTACTCCTAATTATTAATAACACGTAGTATATAATTTATTTATTTCAAATTTAATTTTAAAGAGACACTAATTATTATGTGTAATTAATTTTGTTCTAAAATTGCCCAGTAATTTTTTATTACGCTATCACTTGGCTTTACTATGGATATATATCAAACGTCTTTTAGCTAGCGTTTGGTTTGAAGATGAAAATATGTTTGGACATACGTTTTCAAAACATATTTTCCAACTTTATTTTGGAAAAATATGTATATAATTCCCAAGTTTTGGGATTTTGGTCCAAAATCAGCTCAATAGCTGATGGATTTGGGATTTGGCCAAAATATGGGCGAAATTTATGGTCAAACATGAGTTTTGAAAATAAATCCCAAATTTATTTTGGCAAAACTCATGGCCAAACGGGGCCTTAGTATTCGGTGGGCTTTGAATAGTTGGAGGGTATTATGGTAACGTCATACAAACCGTAGATGTAAGTGAATCCATACCAAACGTCCCTGCAGTGCAGGCAACACACGCTCATCTGTACACAACACAAGTCCGCCTTTTCCCCCCTTCTCTCTCTCTCTCTCTCTCTCTCTCTCTCTAGGGTTAGGGTTTCTTAACGGCGTTATATTTGAACCCTTGAGAGATCAAATAATGGTGCAGCAAATCCCCTTTTTGTGCGAAAAGCTCTTTAATTCAATCCTTCTTCACTCCTTCAGCTCAAATATGGCTTGATTCTGCTCTTCTCTCGGTAACTTTTTATTTTATATTTTGAATTCAGTTTTACGGTGTGCTTCAATTGGTGTTTGTATCTTCTTCTGTGGAAATTGTCTATTTTAAAACTTTCTGCATTTAAGAATATTAAGTTCCAAAATATATTTATTTGCTTATTGCTTTATTCTTAAGTTGCTTTACCATTAAGTCATTTTGAAATCTGGGTGTCGAACTTTGTGATTTTTTCACTTGTCCTTATTTGAACATTGGAGTGCTGCTGATATTTTGAACTGATTAATTTTCTACTCCATTTTTGTGCTTTTGTTAAGAAAGATGTGTTTTACCTTTCGTCTTATCAATTAGTCAAGGTCGTGGATAACTTGAATATTTTTGCAATTTGAATTGTGTGTGGCCATACTGGTGTACTGGAGATTGATAAGCAAATTGTGTTTAAATTTTGAAAAGAAAGAATGATATTCTCTCCTCCCTGCATTTTGTTTTATTTTGAAACTACACTGTCAGATTGGCACAATTTTTATGCATTCTATTTCTGGTGAAGGTGGCATTCCCGATACGGAAATGTATAATGTTCCTGAACAAGGACATGCAGATGCTTATATGGTAAAGTTTGGGGCTACTGATCACTAATGGACTTTCTTAAACATCTTTGCCTTTAACATGTCCGGTGACATTAATTGCTCATTTATTCTTGAATGTGGTGTTTTGTAATAATAGAAGATTGAATCCTTGTTTTAACAGATTCAAGGGAAGGAGCCAATGCAGATCACCAGTCCGCTGCTTCAAAACTTTGAAACTATGTACAATGAAGAACTGCCCGAGTTTGTTGTTGATCAGGGATTATATTATCCTACTACCACCAATTATGGCTACCTCTGTACAGGTACAGGATTGCGTAAATTCCATTTGAGATGACATTGATTGCGTCAATACACTCAATTAGAATTATTTGACTTTGTTAGGATTTGAATCGCCCAGCGATTGGGATGACCACCAAAGAATTTTTGGTCTGGATGGTCAAGATATTCAGTATATGGTTAGTTCATACTCAGTTTTATGTCTTATTAAAAAATAATTTCTTCAATTTTCCTGTGGTCTCTTTCTTAATTGTATTTGCTAACATCATGTTTATTTCCATTCAGGGTGCACCAAATGAAAATCTCCCATATATGTATTATACACCTAACTATGGATATGCACAGTCTTTGTTCAATCCGTACAACCCTTATATCCCTGGTGCTGTAGCAGGGGTTGATGGCTCATATTTAGGAGCACAACAGTACTATGCTATCCCATCATATGAAAGCAGTGTGTCTTCTCCTTCGTACTTCCCCGTGGTGCTACCGAATACATCTGACGTTATGGCGAACAGAGCAGACACGATAGTTGAGAGTACTCTATCTACTGCTAATAGAGCTGATGTTTCTCGTCTCAAGCATAATTTGTCTTCAGCATCTCCAACCTTCACCCCAGCTCCATTAATGCCGGCTTCAGGTCATAATAGTTTTAACAAAGGATCTGGAATTGCAAAATCTAATGGTAGATCAGGCAAGCAGCCCATGATGCATGGAAATGTTGCTTCTGATAGGTTCTCCATTCAATCCTCGGAAGTACATGCTGTAAGGATTTATCCTAGTTAGTGATATTTCCAGTATTGTGTTTTGGCTTTTAAAAGGGAGGGTGTTCCCACAGATTTATCTGTGTTGTGGAAGCCGAATATATAGAGAGTGATTGAATCACAACTACTATATCTAAACGGTAGCTAATAAATAGTAAATGAGAAAATAATAAAAAGGAACACCAGAAGTTTACGAGGTTCGACAAAATTTAATTTTCTGCCTAGTCCTCTGATACAATCAACTCAAACTTTATTTCACTCCAAAAAATACAAGTGAAATACTACAAAAGAGAAAGAAGACTCAAATGCCTTAGGAGATAAGAAGGTAAGTGAGAGATGTTTACAAATGAGCAAAATCCTTGCTATTTATAGAAGCGAAATGACCTTAATAATCTCATGCATGACATCACATAAAGTGTGATCATGCAATGTAAATGCATGAAAAATGCATCTACCAATTTCCTCCTAAAAGGAGGCTTCCAAATGTTCGCACTAGTTTACATTAATCTTGTCAAATTTAACAATTCTCCACCTTGGCAAGATTCCACGCTTTCAATTTTCTCTCACTGATAAATTTTGATTGTGTCTTCAACTTCAATCTTCAAAGTTCAACAATGTTGTCAAGTTCAAACAATGTTGAAACTTGATCGCATTCATAACTTTTGTTAGCATATCGGCTAGATTATCTGTAGTCTGAATTTTCTGCACCATGACTCCACCTTCTTTTATAATATCTCGTACAAGTGATGTCGAACATCAATGTGCTTCGTCCTTGCATGATAAACTTGGTTCTTTGCTAATTGGATAGCACTTTGACTATCACAAAATAGTGTGATGTTTTCTTGACATTACCAAGCTCTCTAAGCAACCCTTGAAGCCAAATTGCCTCCTTTACAGCCTCCGTAATTGCGATCTACTCTGCCTCAGTAGTAGACAAAGCAACCGTTGACTGCAAAGTAGACTTCCAACTAACAGGTGCATTTGCAAAAGTGAAAACATAACCAGTAATTGATCTATACTTGTCCAAATTACCTGCATATTCTGAGTCACAATATCCAACCAGATACCGACTATCTTCCTGCTCAAAAATCAATCCAATATCTATAGTATTACGAATATACCGTAGAATCCATTTCACAGCTTGCCAATGCTCCTTTCCTAGATCATGCACATACCTGCTTACAACTCCGATAGCATGTGAAATATCAGGTCTTGTGCAAACCGTTGCATACATCAAGCTACCAATGACATTCACATATGGTACTCTTGACATATACTCTCGTTCAGTTTCATTCTTCGGTGACATAGCAGCAATAAACTTAAAGTGAGGAGCAAGCGAAGTGCTAACCGACTTCAAGTACTCTTTCTGAGATAGACAAAGTTTCTTTGAATGTCTATTTCTTTTTATCTCTATGCCAAGAATTTTCTTCGCCTCACCTAAGTCCTTCATCTCGAACTCCTTTTTTTAGTTGAGTCTTCTAACTTCTCAATTTTCCTCTTAACTTTTGGAAGCTATCAACATATCATCAACGTATAGGAGAAGATATATGAATGATCCGTCTTCAAGCTTGCGCAGATACACACAATGAACGTATTTGCTTCTTCTGTACTTCTGCCGCAACATAAATTTATCAAATCGTTTGTACCATTGTCTAGAAGATTGTTTCAATTCGCACAACGATTTTTCAAGTTTGCACATCATATTTTCCTTTCCAGCAACTTTGAATCCTTCTGGCTGAGTCATATAGATTTCCTCTTCCAAGTCTCCATGTAAAAATGCAGTTTTTACATCTAATGAACTAGTTCTAAATTCAACTGTGCTACCAAAGCCAACAAAATTCTAATGGAGGAGTGTTTCACAACCAGAGAAACACCTCATTATAATCGATTCCCTCCTTTTGAGCGTATCATTTGGCCACCAATCTTGCTTTGTAGCGAACATCTTCTTGGTTAGGAAATCCTTCTTTCTTTGCAAATGCCCATTTGCACCCAATTGCTTTCTTTCCTTTCGGGAGATTGGCCAATTTCCATGTGCGATTCTAACGAAGGGACTGCATTTCTTCATTCATGGCAATCCTACACTTATCTTTTTCCGAACTTTGGATTGCATCTCTATAAGTGGTAGGAACACCATCAGCTACAATTGAGGCTGCATAAGCCACCATCTCTATAAGACGAGCAGGTTTCTTTATTGTTCTTTTTGGCTTGCTGGTTGCTATTGACTCAAGTTGTTGTTGAGGTTCCTGAGTTGGAATCTCCCTCTCCACTGGCTCTTCTTCCATAGGAAAATCTTTTGTTGTTTCCTCGTTTTCTCCCTGTGTTGGAAAAATCAATTCTCTCGAACTCCTCCTGCTTTGAAGCACCAGCAGTTTGTTTGACATCTTCAACCGTTACCTTATCTGTTATGGCAGACTCATCAAAGGTAACATCTCTACTGGATATAATTTTTCTTGTCTCTGGACACCATAAGCGGTATCCTTTGACTCCGGAAGTAATCCCCATAAATATAGCTTTCTTTGCTCTCGGATCCAATTTTGATTCTTTCACATGATAATATGCAATTGAGCCAAATACATGGAAAAAACTATAATCTTCGGCAGGTTTTTCATACCATTTTTCAAATGGAGTTCTGCAACCAATAGCGGCAAATGGTAGACGATTAATGAAGTGGCATACATATGTTATTGCCTTAGCCCAAAATTCTTTGCCTAAGCCAGCATTGGACAACATACACCGAACCTTCTCCAGCAAAGTCCGGTTCATACGTTCTGCCACTCTATTTTGTTGTGGTGTATTTCTGACGGTGAAATGTCTCAAAATGCTATCATCTTCACAAATCTTATTGAAAAGATCATTTTTGTCTTCTCCACCGTTGTCTTTGCGAAGACACTTTATCTATCTGCCTGTTTGAGTCTCTATCATCGCCTTCCATTTGAGAAACATTCCCAACACCTCATCTTTGGTTTTCATCGAATACACACCCACACACTCTGGGAAAAGTCATCAATAGAGGTTACAAAATAGTGTTTCCCACCTAATGAAGGTGTTTGGAAGCGCCCCAAACATCAGAGCGAACATAATCCAAAATACCTTTCGTATTATGGATAGCTGCTCCAAATTTAACCCTTGTCTGTTTCCCCTTGATACAATGCTCACAAAATTCCAAATTACAAGTCTTTACTCCTTTTAACAATCCTTGATCTGATAAAATTTTCAAGGATTTTCCTCTAACATGTCCCAAGTACATGTGCCATAGCTTGGTTGCTTCTGCCTCCTTGTCATCATTGGATGTCATTGTCACTGTCCCAATAACTGTACTACCATGATAGTGGTACATGTTATTTTTTCTCCGGATTCCCGTCATTACCACCAGTGCACCGGAGCAAATTGGTCCGGCAGGTCGGACCAATTTGTTAAATTTGACAAGATTAATGTGAACTAGTGTGAATATTTGGAAGCCTCCTTTTAGAAGGAAATTGGTAGATGCATTTTTCATGCATTTACATTGCATGATCACACTGATGTCATGCATGACATTATTACGGCCATTTCCCTTCTATAAATAGCAAGGGTTTTGTTCATGTATAAATACCTCTCACATGCCTTCTTATCTCCTAAGGCATTTGAGTCTTCTTTCTCTCTTGTAGTATTTCACTTGTATTTTTGGAGTGAAATAAAGTTTTAGTTGATTGTGTCCGAGGACTAGGCAGAAAATAAACTTTTGCCGAACCTTGTAAACTTCTGGTGTTCTTTTTTTTTTTATTGTCTCATTTATTATTTATTAGCTACCATTTAGATATAGTAGTTGTGATTTAATCACTCTCTATATATTCGGCTTCCGCAACAACCTGTATATATTCTAATTCCAAAATTTGTGAATTTATTATTTTTTCTTTCTGCTTTAATGGAAGTGTGGCCCATGGATCACTTCCTGAGTTCATATCTTAATCCTTGGACAGGGTAAACTTTCTCAAGCTACAGGATGTGTTATGCATGGGAAGGCTTTGTCTAATCATGTTCAACTGAGAGCTTCTGTTCCTTTGAGTGATGCTCATGAGCGGGCTAGTGCAGGAAAAGGTGGATCCAAGTTTCTGTATGGGACAGTGCCAAATGATGTGAAAGTTAGTTCTGATTCATTGAACGAACAGAATCGAGGACCTAGGACCAATAAATCAGAAACTCAATTGGTTGTTAAGGCCTACACGACAAGAGCAGGAAATGTTAATGCACAAGGGAATATTGTTATTCGTGCTGATGAGTACAATAGAGATGATTTTGTGCTGGATCTTTTGAATGCTAAGTTCTTTGTTATTAAATCATATAGCGAGGATGATGTGCATAAGAGTATGAAATACAATGTTTGGTCATCTACACCTAATGGAAACAAAAAGCTCAATAGCGCTTTCGAAGATGCCCAGAGAACTGCTGGAAATCCAAGAGGCTGCCCAGTATTCCTTTTTTTCTCGGTGAGTGATTACTACTCCCAAGTTTGGTCAGTTTTTAAGCATGTAGCAAAGCTATGATTATTCAATTGTCTGCTTGATGCACAGATCTTTTCATTGTTCAAATCAATTCACTAAATTGGTTTGGTTTTTAAATATGAAATGAAGGTGAATGCTAGTGGACAGTTTTGTGGTGTTGCGGAAATGACTGGCCCTGTAAACTTCTGTAAGGACATGGATTTTTGGCAGCAAGATAAGTGGTCTGGTAGCTTCCCTGTGAAGTGGCACATGATAAAGGATGTCCCAAATCATAACTTTAGGCATATTATATTAGAGAACAATGAGAACAAGCCAGTGACTAACAGCAGGGACACACAAGAGGTTTGTTACTTATTTGGCGTACTGTGATTCTTATTTTTTTTTACTCTTGTTTTTCTATTGATATGCTGTCCTGTAATTCGTTTTCTATTGGTTGACCCGGAAATATTAAGTTGGTCGACTATGTGAACATCTTTAGGAAGTTTATTAAAGCCATATTCAAGGAACTGCAGTTCCATAAATTTGCATAGGGGCTTCCAAGGAGGTGCTTCTCCCTAAAAAGTATTGCATTGCTGGGTTGGATATTGGCTTTGCTCATATATTTTCTCATGATTTCAGTGCTGCAGCATTTACTTGTTTTCTTTAGTCTTTCTCTTGTTTCTTTATGCAGAGCTTATGTGGAAAGATTATCTTCATAAGTGAATGTAATTACATGAAAATTCAAATGGTCTTGATTGTCCTAGTAGATAAGAAAAATAGGCGGGAATACACTGACGAAGTCATCTAGGATGGGCCTGAATGCCTGATTAACTGAGTGCAGGATATTTTGTTACCATCTAATTTCAACCTTTTGGATGGTCTCTTGGAAAAAGTTTTATTGTCCCAATGAAACTGGCCTTTTCCCCCAAAAAACTTGATCTCTTTTCTTGAATTATTAAAATTTGTCTAACAATTCGAACAAATATACACTAATAGTGCATTATATTACTCTAACTTGATTTGATATCCTATCAGCTAGCTGTTTCACTTTCCACGAACATTTTTCTTCCAAACTCATTATAAGTGGTTGTTTATTCAATTACTCAGTCTATTTATCAGGACGGACAAGGTTTCATGGTACCAACCAATACCTTCTGCAGAATATGCCTGTGTTGTACTTGTTAGTTGTTACAAAAATGGATAGAATTCAGTCCGCTAGACATGCAAATAATCCATGAACCCCAGTACATGATCTAATGCATCAATAGCTTTTTTGTTACACCAAAAATACAAGTTTTGTGACATTTGAACTTCAGCAAAGAGAAGGGTGACAACTTATCCTCAAAACTTCTACTATTCCTCTCTATCACAAGTTGCCCTAAGTATGCATTGTGAAATACTTTTTCCATAAGTTCTTATGCTCTTCTCCATTGTTCAACTCAAATCACCATGATAGATTTTCATATTTCCATATATATATATATATATGCATAGAAGAAACTTTAGTTACACATAATAATGAAGGATGCCATGAAGAGTACGAGGGGAAGAAAAAGCTTGTGGTGCAGATGTTATCCCCATAGAGATTTGAAAATATGTTGGAATAGTATAACTTATCAAGCTATTTAATGCTATATATGTGATTGGAAGGATGCCTGGCGAGTGGAGAAAGAATACATCGATCCAATATATAAGAAAAGAGATTCAAAGTTGTGCAATTAAACATGGCGTTGAAATTATGAGCCATATGATAAATTTTTAAATGACAGAGCATAAACGTGGGGACACTACAAGAATGCCAGAGCCAATTTAAGTTATCCCTAGTAGATCTTTAGTGCAGGCTATATATTCTTAAGAAGATTGATGAAACTTTATTGGGAGATGGAGGACTTACATATGGTATTCACTGGCCTAGAGACAAAGCTTGTGATACAGTGCCAAGAAAAGTCCTTTGATGATGCCATAAAGAATCTGCATTGACGGAGCTGTTTATTATAGGAATAGTGGTTGGACATACAAAGGATTTCCTGTAATTGTCACCAGGGATATGCATTGGGCAGGTAGTTGGTGCTTGCTTACCCATTATGTACGTAGGATGGGCTCCCATGCTGCATTGTAATAGAAGACAGAATTTACGCGTTGCATGTTTAGCCGTCATAAGAATAGTGAAGGTGTTGTGGGATTAGATGGAACGAAATGCTTAAACACAAAGAATACAGATAACTAGGCTCAACATTCGATGAGAATGTTATTATAGATGAAGATGTAGGCACATAATCAAAATAGGATGGTTGAAAGGGAGCAGTGCTATTGGAGTGTTATCCCACAAGATGATATCTACAAAAGTGAAAGACAAGTTCTAAAGAACGGTTGTAAGACTGACAATGTATATGAGAGTGAATGTTGGCCCTTTAAGGTCCAATATATCCAGAAGATGAATTTCGCATAATGCGGATATTTAGATGGATGAGCAGAACTAGAAATGATCATATTCGTCAGTAACTGCAAGTAGCGCACAAAAAATAAAAATGAGAATTGTCACTTGATTTTTGATCTTATGGATGTGCGCTATTACAAGATTAGACAAAATTGGAAAAGCAGTATTCGGCAGAGAGTGCAAGCAACACACTTAGGATAAAATAAGAGAATGTCGCTTGAGATGCATTGGTCCGTAGGTGTCTATCCATGGTAATTAAAAGTATTAAAAGAGCACGAGGTAAACCAAAGATCACATGGAAGTTGTCTAGAAGATTTATAATATCTTATAATTCATACAGAGTTAGCAAAATGTAGGGTACAACAGAGTACAAAATAAAATAAAAAAGATTCACATAGGTGGCACCAATTAGTTGGAATCAAGGCTTAGTTATGTTGGTACGCTTCTTTAAGTCCAGTACTTCGGTAGGGTCTCTTAGTCTTCTTAAGAAGTTTCCATTCCGATAGAAATTGTAGAGAATTTCTGGTGTTGGACAACTAGAATCGTGAATATTGGATTGAGACGGGTCCAAATGAAGGGACATGGTTGTGGTGATTCATATTGCCGATCCAACTAGCTTGGGATTGAGGCATAGTAGTCTTCTGCTCTTTCTTAGTCCATTTGAGCTTGCATCGAGCCTTTCAAGCTCCGGGCATCACCCATACTACCACAAGCATTCTGAGAAACACATTGAATTTGCCAGTTGAATCTGCGATGTTAATAGGTGTTTGACTAATCACTGTTTTCCACAAAAGTAGCATATACTGCATAATTCCATATGCCTTATTTGAAAGATTATCATGTGTACAGGAAGCCTCATGGAGTGTTATCTGTCCTAATCCAGCCACTTTTGTTGGTGCATCATTTAATGTGCTAAAACTTCTATGGCCACTGAGGTACTCTCCTAGTGCTGCCTTCAACAACCACTCATAGCTTGATTAAGCTGATAAAACCCTATCCTTTTAGCCATCTATTGCATTGAGTCTAGTTTATCGTCTCCATATCTTCGAATCTGGAAATTAGTAGACTGACACTCAACTATTCTGTCCGTTGGCAATGAACTCAAGGGGATTTACGCTCATGGTATCTTTTTTTATCAGTGTTATTAAAAGCCCTCGCTTCATCGCTTAAAGCAATGCAAAGCAAGGAAGTTTTGTTCTTCATTGAAGTGTGCGCTTCAAACAATGACGCATAAAGTGATCCAAACTAAAACTGATTTTTTTTTTTTTAAATTTCAACTTTGAGGAGCTGATACATTGTCCTATATTGGATGGTGAAATAAGTCAGTCTAGTTATAATTTGATTGTTATACTACTAAATTCATATTTGTTTTTATATGTTTTTGTTTTTCCATAAATTGTGCGCTTCACTTCAAGGAAGCATGTTGCTTCACTTTTCGCTTTTCGCTTTAAACCCTGTGATTCTGTTCATTTGCACTTTTCGCTTTTTGGAGCACTGCTTTTGATCATATTGAAGTTGTTTATCTGTTTTGGGTCTATGTCGTATATTTCATTTTTTGGGTCTAGGAGAAGTTTGTAATAACATTTTATGTGAACTCGAGGAAAGTCATTGATGTTCCAGATAAAACAGAAAGTCTGACGTTATTTGTTAATGTGCAGATACACTACAAGAAAGGCATTGAGATGCTGAAAGTATTCAAGAATTATGCATCAAGGACATCTTTACTAGATGACTTCATGTATTATGAAACTAGGCAGAAGATCCTGCAGGAAGAGAAAGCCAAGTTGCTAATGAGGAGCTATAAAAATCCATTTCTTGTGCCTGTATTAGATCCTCCACGCAAGCTAAATTCTATTTTTGATTTCCCTTCCCGTGAAGGTGAGACAATATCTAAGCACAATGATTCCGAACAATCTGAAATTTGTGCGGTTCCTGCAGAACGGGATTTGAAAGATTCCAAAACCAACAAGGGGAATGCAAGTGATGGTGACAAATTCGTGGTAGATGGAGATCCCAATACTGAGAGTGCGTTGAGGATTGCTTCCTTAGCAATCAATCCAAAGGACTTGAAATCTCAGCCCCCAGAAGCTGAATGCTCTACTGCTATCACTCTGGCAAGTGCGGAGTCGGTTGATGTTGTCACTGTGGGGTCTATGCCAGTAAATGTTAATGGATGTGCTGAATCTTCTGGTTTTATATCAATTGGAACGATTCCACTGGACCCTAGAGCTCTCCAGCGTGACAAGGCAAGTGGATTCGGAAAAATTGTTCCCAAGTGATGCAAGCATAATGTCCAGAAGCATTGAACAGAGTTATCTTCCAGCTGTGTATTATAATATTGGTGCGCTCATAGTTGATCTGCAGTCACTTTTCTGAGGAATTATGTGTTCATTTACCTTTTCATCAAGGGTGCGGTGGAGGTTCTAATTTTAGGTTGGGTTGGGGTCGGATGGTTGGCAGAGATTTTGCTTTAAATACAGTGTAAGTTGTCCCTTTTGTCATTTTGTTTCAACAAATTCAGGATATGAAATCCTGTCCTCATCATTATGAGGAAACAAAGAAAAATAGATAAATACTAGCACAATTTTTTTTGTTTGCTGTAAACTTTGATTGGAAAACAGAAATACGTCCCCTCTATCTCTCCAAAAAAAGGAAAAAGTAAAAACAGAACTTTTCCATTTGCAGCTCATTAATGGACAAATGTAATTCTTCTTTACTTCTTTGTTGAATAAAAATTTAGGCCTTTCCATGATGTTATGTTGGAAAGTGCAACTGCTGCGATGGGGCGTCCAATGAAATTTGTGATCGGTCATTGCCAAAAGCAACCTCAAAACTTGGGGCATTTTAATTGCAGTAGACGTGTTTAGTTATTCGAATTACAATATTGCAACAAATTATAATTCTTCTGTATCCACCCTCGTCCCAGCTGTTGTATCCGCTCCTCAAAGTGATGGGGACTAAGCGCCCGCAGAAGGGAAGTGTAAAAATGTACGGGGGGGGGGGGGGGAGGCCCGTGGTTGTCGATTCGGTGGAGGATGACTTCACTCTACGAGAGACAGCGAAGATATACATCGAAGACGATGTTGGGGTGACCTCTGAGGCCCCACAACTGGAAGAGGCGAATGCGGGCGTGTTGGTGTGTCTCGAAGAGGTGATGGTCGTGGAGAGGACACTTGATGACGTCTCCGTGTTTGCGAGGCATGAGGAGGCTTCATCTTTCACGCCGGTAGCGGATGCTTCTCCAGCAGTCGAGGACAGGGGAAAGGACGTCATCGATGAGGGCGATGAGTCAGGTTTCGACATGGACCCTGACGATCTTAGGATGATCGATGAGGGGCTCACTCAAATCAAGGTGACGATGGAGGGAGGCTCTAGGACCAGCACGATCCCAATGGATAGTGATTTGCTGCGAAATACCGAGGAGGTGCTCCCCGCTCTCGGTTCTCTCTGCTCCGACGCCGAGGGCGTCACCTTAAAGGAGATAATTGATGGTACCCTGTCAAAGAACATTGCCGGTCTCGCTCTCAGTGTAAGTATGGTTGTTGTCTGTTCTTTTCCTTTTGCCTTAACTTATTTTTAAGTTCTAACTTTCGCCTTTTCTTTGATCTGCAGACGGTCATTCTGAAAACTGAGAGTGCTCGGAGGGAAAAGAGACGTAAAGAAATTTATGTTAAGTTGAAGGGTAAGTACGAAGAGTACCTTAGAAAGTACCGGGACCTTCGGAGGCGACTTCGCGAAGAGGGTGACGTGCCGACCTTGAGAGAAGAACTGAAGAGAAAGGACGAAAAGCTCATGGCGGCAGTGGAGAGGTTCAACGTTCTTGAGGAAGCGTTGAAGAGAAAAGAAGAAGAACTCGAGCTAAGTAAGGGCGTGTAGGCCAATGCAGCGATCTTCAAACTCAGTTGGTTCAACTGCGAAGCCAGTTGGACGGGTGCCAGCTCGCAATCGACACTCTCAGGGGGGAAGTCGCCGAGAAGGAACAGTTTCTCGAGCAGGCGGAGTCTTCCTGACTAGATGCTCGAAGAAAGGTTGACATCTTCAAGCTGGCGAACAGGACTCTCCGCTCTGAGCGGGATAATGTTCTGTCAACGGCTAGAGCTAAAGAGGAACGGCTTGAGGAAAGGATTGGGGAGCTGGACTAGGAAAACTCTGAACTGCATGATCGAGTTGTTGCTCTTGAGGCCGAGAAAGCCCAACTGCTTGCGTGGTCCTCTTCGTCTAATGCTTCTGAGTATCCTAATATTCCTCGGGAGTTGTACGAGGAGTGGATCCACGCTGAGGCCTTACTGGATGTGCTCCGTGATTTGAAAAAGCCGGGCTCTATTTCTGAGACGCCCTCGAGGATGCTCGAGTCAAAGATCGTGAGGCTTGGCTCCCTTGTGATTATGATCCTGCTACGCCTCAACCTGGTTCCGAGGAGGATGAGGATAAGGGTGTAGACCGGCTTGCGGACGATGCTTGGTTTGACTCCGCTTACGATCAACGCGAGGATGAAGAGGGCGTCGAAGGCCGGGATGGTGATGGCCACTTGTTTTTGTTTTAACTTCTTGTATTTTATTTGTTAGCGTCTTCAAGCGTTTTTTGTAAGAACTCTACGTCTGAATATCAAAGTTGTCTTCTGTTTTATACGCACCTTTTTCATTCCTGCATTTTGTTTATGTACTTGCATGTTTTACTTTTGTACTTGCGTATTTTGCTTCTTTATTCCCTTTGCTTTTATCCTGTAGATGGTCGTAGACGTTGGGCAGAATAGCCGTGGGCGGCATGGGCTCTTTGTTTAAACAAGTCGAGTATGTCTCTTAGTTGAGATGTGGCCAAGGTTCGATAGGTGTGTTTCTATTTGGTCGAACACACCTTTAAGTTAAGTTGAGGTCGAGGGCCGATAGGTGTTGTTCGAGCTAGTCGAACGTTCTTTATAGTTAAGTCGAGGCCAGAGGCCGATATGTGTTGTTCGAGCTTGATCGAACTTAACCGTTCATTAGGTCGTGGCCGAGGGCCGATAGGTGTTGTTCGAGCTTGGTTGAACTTAACTGTTCATTAGAGTAGTTTAGATAAATGTGAATCTCTATTACTTTGACGTCGTTGCTCTGATTACATTATTTTGCCCTTGGGCGATTTTTGGAGAAAGTTACAAGTTTTGGGTGTTGGCTGGCGTTCAGTCCAAGTCCCAGTATATCTAGTGTCTTCATTGTTCGACTTGGAGAATCTTGACAAATATATGCCGTTATAAATGATATTAAATTTGACATTTAAGATACATATAGTTTCTTGAAAATATATTAATTACTAATAATATATTTGTAACTAATATTGTAAAAATAATTGACATATAATTTATAAATTAATAATATTAACTTTAATTAATTAAAAAACTAAAAGTACATATTTTTGTAAGAATATCCTGGACCACGTGCTTGATAAAAAGATTAATATTTAAAAATATAACGTCAAAACATTACTCAAATGTTTTAAGAAAAAATAATCTATCAATTCTAACAGAAAAATGAATGGCATGCAATCTGAATTAATAAGTTAATACTACTAAAGCAAATAAAATAGAATCGAAAATATAACATAAATTCAAAATCCAATTTTTTTTTACATAATACTCTTATGTAAAATTACAACATAACATAAAATAAGTTTCAATATTATTTAATTAAATATAATTCAAAAGAAAAGGAAGACATAAGTTTTGTAACCTTATTCAATAATGAGATTCTACTATAATGATATCACGCATTATTAGCCAAGTTTATTAATGACTCAGTGTTTCTAATATTATAAGGTGTAGGTTCAGAACTAGAATAATAGCATAATTATGCTAAATGAAGAAAATATAAAAAATAAAAAATATGAGCAACTACATGGAATGACATAAAATAAAAGGTGGAAAATGAGAATATTATTTAAATGTTAAAAGCTAATCTATCATCTTAACATAGTTAAGTTTGCATATAACCTCATCCAATAACAAAGTTCAACTTTAATGACATTATTCATTATAAGTCAAGTTTGTGGACGACTCATTCTTTCTAAGATTATGAGGTATAATTTTTTAGAAAAATAGAATAATAACATAGCTAAGTATAACAAAAAAAAATAATTAAAAAAGAAATAGAATATGAAAAATTATGTAGAAACACGTGAAGTAAAGGTTGGTAAATGAACAATACGGAAATAAAAGATACATAATTTAAAAAGAATAATATATAAAAAAAATTTTAAAAAGTCAAAATAAAAAATAAATTAAAAAGAAAAAAATAAAATAAAAAGTAAATTTAAAAGAAAAGAAAAGAGATTCAAAAAATAACCTTGTAATTACACTACCATGTAATAACTAGCAATTCTCAGCCCCCCTTGTGTGTAATTACACCCTTAAATTACATCCAATTACATGCTGACCAAGTAATTACTTGGTTAGACAAATATGCCAAAACTATGTAATTACAATCAATTACACCCAAATTCAATTACTGCGTGGCTTTCCTAACAGGCCTTAAATCTACCTACAGAATCCCAATACTTCTCTGCTGCTGAAGTTAGTTCTCTGCTTCATCAAAGCCCTTTATCTTATTGGAGGTTGCCTGGGACTAACATTATTTCCTTTGATCTGAAACAAAAGTATGAAGTTAGTGGTGGTTGTCCGTATTTTTCCTATGCCTCCTAAATAGTTTGACTTGTTCCAAACTTTGGTGGATATGTGATTCTTTCTTATACTTGTCCTCTTTTTATTACTTCTATAAGTTATTAAAAGAAAGTTACGTAATGTAGACCCATATATTAATTAGTACGTTCTTTGTTTCTAATCTCAAATTGAAATATATGGTTTACTATTTTAAAAGAGGAACCTATTTATCATTTTATATGTTTACAAAATGTGAAAAGTTGGGTATTCTTGCACCTTTTTTTGCTTTTTGTTTTTTTGTGATTTCTCAATGCTCAACTTCACATTTTATTAAAAAGAGCTATTATATGATTTCACTTTTAGTTAAATTGATAGTTGCTATCTATCATAGATGTTTTAGAGATAAGAAGAATATATATTGTAAGAAACATGTCAGTAGAAAATGTTATTATTTGACCCAAAATCTAGATCTAGGTTTAAACAATTTAATTTTCTAATAGAATAGAGTTAATCTTAGGGAATATTAATATCCAAAAGATCGTTTAACTGATTTCGTGGCAAGATGTCACAAGTTCAGTTTTATTAGCAATAAATGTGCAACGATGGACAATATTTAATGTCCCAATAATAAAAAGAATAGCATTAAATAGTAATAAATGATATATAATGGCATTTATGTAAGCAAATGCTAGTGAGGTAACCGAAAAAGGGTGAGATTCTGTGATATTCTTCCTGACAATGATAAATGATTGTTGAGCCTTTGAATATTCGGATTCTTCTTGGATCGTAGGAGGGAAGTTAGACACAGATTTGGAGAAAAGGTTATGTAGTAAAGCAAGAATTTTTAGAGAATGTCAATATGTTGTTCCTTACAATGAATGTCCAATCCCTCTCTATAACTACATATCTTTCTATTTATAAAGGCACATGGACCACAAAAAACCCTAATATTGCGGAAGGGAGGAATATCCCCTAAAGTATTCTCTATAATATCTTCTCCCTAAAACTAGCCGTTACTGCCCTTTTAAAAGGAGTGCTCGTTCTTGTCCCTCTACTAAGTCAGCTCGACCTCATTTTTGTCTTTCATCCGATCACTTCGATCTCGTCTTCATACTTTGTTGAAAACACATTAATGACGCGTGGCAGCCTTCGAAGGTTCTCTTAATGTTGACTCGCCTCCCACATAACTAAGATAACCCATACAGTTAGTTCCTCCGCTTGTTGAGGTCGTCTTCGTAGGCGAATTCAATGAGCAGATAATAGCGTCCATGGCCGTCTTCGTGGTCGAGTTCGCTGAATAGATAATAGCGGCCGTGATGGTTGTGACGAGCAGGCGATGTGGCTCTTTGTGGGCCTCATATTTTAAACCCTTAAATTTCCCGGGTGATTCGTTAGAACCATTTGGTCAAGAGAAGGAGTGATGTCATGATGTCATGCGTCATGATGATGCCGGTTCCCGGTGCATGGCGTCGATCCACGCGTGACCTTTGATTGGTTCTACTATTTTGATTCTGGTGCTAATTATGATGAACCGTTTCGGACTTGGTGCCAATTATGACCCGTTTCGAATTTGGTGCCTCAATCTTTATAAATAGGGATTGTTTCTTCATTATTCAAACTTTACTTCATTTCATACTATCTTTGCTCTCACAAACCCCGTTTCTTGGCTTGAATTTTCTTTATCTTCTGAGATTTAACTTTATTTCATACTCCCATCTTCCTTCATAACCATGTCTAACCGTTCCTCTAATGTCGATGAAGATAGTCATGCCGTCCCTTTGGCGGTTGTGTTCCCTGATCACGGGAAGGACATCGTTGTCGTTGCAGAAGATGAATCTCTTTCTTCAGTGGAGGAGATCATCCCTCACAACCCTGAGGCTAGGTCCGACCTTCAACGTCCGCGGATGCAACACCCGGAAAATTTCTCTCATCAATGGCGCGTAAGCAATTGGGTGAATCAAAGCCAAGTTTGGCCTCCCCAAACACGTTAAACTGATCCCTGTTGATGAGGACGAAGTGCACGTTCTCCGTCGCGGGTATTGTGCTCTCTACGCCTACCCGTTTACTATTGGTCATTTGTTCCCCTTTCTCCCGCTGGTAGAGGAGTTTTGCCGCCACGTCTACCCTACTCAGCTCGCCCCTTATGTTTATAAGGTCATCAAGATGCTTTCCAAATTTGCTGAGCTAGCAGGAGTCAAGGTGACATTACTGCACTTGGTGCATATATTTGCACCTGGCTTCTACAGAGGGACGATGCTGAACCTTCGTCACCGTGGAGGCAAGTGCTTGGTGGTGAAGATGAACGACAATGGTAGTCGCTAATTCTGGCTCGACTATTTCTTTGTCAGGACTGAGGCCATTGTGGCTAATGTCGATAGTTTCCCTGAGGCCTGGAACCATACACGTAAGTGTTCGAGTTCCTTTTGTTTTTCCTTAAGCGCTTCGTCTATTTCGAATTAGTCGAATAATTCTTTTTTCCTTGCAGCCAATAACCATCCTCCTCCTTTGGTGATACATAACGCTGACTAGGTCGGGCAGGTTCTCCCTCACACCGCGGGGATTCGTGAATTGCCGAGTTTTTTTTAGAAGTTCAAATCGGCCCTTCCTTTGGTAGATAATTTTTCTCTTCTAGCTATGACTAACAACCGTTTTTTATATTGGCTTGCGTCGTTGTAAAACTCCTATGCTTCTTCTTCTTAAGGTCCAGTTAGGGGTTCTTCCAGAAGGAATAGGGCGCCCGTGCTCACATTTAGGAGGAGAAGGGCTGCCACGCCTTCTGCCTCGGCCCCCATCGCAGCTACCGCGCCTTCTGCATCTGCCTCTGTCCCAGCCGTTGCAACTTCTGTATCCGCCCCCATCCCAGCTGCTGTATCCGCTCCTCAGTTATTTTTACTTGTTGATGAGGATGATAAAGTCTCCCCTCGTAATGGGACCTAAGGCCCCACAAGAGGAAGGTTGTGGACGTCCGGAGGAGGAGTGGGGGGAGGGGAGGGGGGAGGGTTCCCTTTGGACGTCAATTCGGTGGATGATGACTTCACTCTTTGAGAGACGGCAAAGATACACATCATAGACGATGTTGGGGTGACTCTGAGGCCCCACAACTGGAAGTGGAGAATGCAGGCGTGTTGGTGCGTCCCGAGGGGGAGATGGTCGTGGAGAGGACACTTGATGACGTCTCCGTGTTTGCGAGGCGGGAGGAGGCTTCATCTTCCAGGCCGGCAGCGGATTCTTCTCTGCTAGTCGAGGACAGGGAAAAGGACGTCATCGATGAGGGCAATGAGTCAGGTTCTGACATGGACCCTGACGATCTTAGGATGATCGATGAGGGGCTCACTCAAATCGAGGTGAGGGTGGAGGGAGGCTCTAGGATCATCACTATCCCAATGGATCGTAATTTGCTGCGAAATACTGAGGAGGTGCTCCCCGCTCTCGGTCCTCTTTGTTCCGACGCCGAGGGCGTGACCCTAAAGAAGATAACTGACAGTACCTTGTCAAAGAACATTGCCGGTCTCGCTCTTAGGATAAATATGGCTTTTGTCCGTTCTTTTCCTTTTGACTTAACTTATTTTTAAGTTCTAACTTTCGCCTTTTCTTTGATTTGTAGACGGTCATTCTGGAAATTGAGAGTGCTCGGAGGGAGAATAGACGTAAAGAAATTTACGTGAAGTTAATGGGTAAGTATGAATTGTACCGTAGAAGGCAAAATTGGGACTCGCCCTGAGACGGAGCACTCGTAAAACGCCCTTGGGCTTATGTGTGGGACTTAGTTCCGTGAGACTTACGCCTCGGCCGTCGGGGTTTACGCCTCGGACACGCCCAACGCCCGGCGTAGTGGGCTCGTCTAATAGAGCTTTATGCAATTGTGTGTAACTAACATTGTAAATCCTCAAATTTTCTTAATAAATCGTTGACTATTCGAAATTATTTNAATTAAATACGTGCATTAAGATACGAAGGCTTCTTCTTCCACAACAACGAAAGCACTTTTTCACTCTTTCATATACTAGGGGATTTACACTTGGAAAAGAAAATGTTCCATACTAACGGATTCGGGTCCATAACCATGGGTTCCAATGCACGAGATCTTGTAGCACTTACCAATGAGGTCCTATCGATTAGTATTACACAGAAGAAATCAATTATAGACACTAATACAATTAGATCCGCTCTTCATAGACAAACTTGGGATTTGCGATCCCAGGTAAGATCGGTTCAGGATCATGGGATCCTTTTCTATCAGATAGGAAGGGCTGTAGCACAAAATGTACTTCTAAGTAATTGCCCCATAGATCCTATATCTATCTATATGAAGAAGAAATCATGTAACGAAGGGGATTCTTATTTGTACAAATGGTACTTCGAGCTTGGAACGAGCATGAAGACTTTATTATATAATAGTCCATAATTTTTTTATAATTATTTTTCTAAATATTTTTTTTCATGTTTACGAGATACAATGCTTATTAATTTAATAGCTCAATATTAGCTAGTAACTATTTACAAATAATTAGCTATCATGGTATAGTATGGTGAATTATGTGTCACTTTATTAACTTGTTGAAACTTAAAAATAAATTATGCTAGAGAAGCATATTTAAGTTGTGAATTATATTTTTATATAAATTCTCTTTCAAATATAAAGCATATTAAATAAAAGCAAATAGAAAGCATTAAATAAAAGGAGTATTTTAAAAAAATATCAAATTATAATATCGAAATTCTTTCAAGATTCATTACTCCTCAAGAGATACATATAAGATTTCACATCGAATACATTACTTTTGATGTTTGAGTTGTAACGACATTGCAACTAATTTGCATATTATGATATATGTCATACTTTTCGTGTTATTCATAGTTGAATTATAATTTATAAATATTTTAGATAGATTATTTATTATAATTTTGTGATTTTAACGTAATTTTTATAATTACTTTTTATTTTATACTATCTTAAAATTCTTGAAATTAGTAAAATTTAATGTCTCATCGCTTACGCCTCGCCTCGTTAGAGGTAAAACGCCTCGCCTCATGCACCGCCTTTTAAAACATTGATGTATATTAATATTACGAATTTATTACTTCAAAATTTGGATTGTGTTTTCTTGAGACTCGGGAGATTTTAAAAAAAAATCTCGACTCTCCTGGCAGATTAATTAATGACATATATACATATATCCGATGAAATTTAGAGCTTTTAATTGGAACGGCATAAATGCACTAAGCTTAGAGCTGGCGTCGTAAATTTCATACAACAGGAACAAGTCGTACTTCACTCTTTCTGGACAGAGATTGTTCACATGACACCAAAAGCAAGACGGTATAACGAGCCAAACGTGAGATTCCTACCACTAGTCGCCTACAATACTACAATAGCTTCATGTGGTATGTGGGTGGTTAGCGTGTTTGGATTTAATACTTTTTTAGTGAAAATATTTTGAAAAGCTATTTGGTAAATTTTACTTTTAACTCAATGGGAATATTGTGTTTGGACTACAAAAGAGAAAGGTGTGACTAGATCTTACTTATATAGCCCATTGTAGAGTAGTAACGAAATTAAAAATAATAGAAAGAAATACTACTAGGAGTATTATATGCTGTAACTAAAATTTAAAAATTGTACGGGGCGCCCTATTTGGTCATTCCCATTTAACCTATACCCTTTTTTTTTAAAAAATTTTAATTTGTACCTACTTTTTAAACAACTTCAGCCCCCTTTCTCCTCCTCCTTCTCCTCCTTCATTTTCCTAAGATATTTTTAGTACGATAACACAGGTTAGCATCTGGTCTTCATTTTTTATGTAATCTTTTTTTCTTTGAATCAAATGAATTGATCTGTGGGGTTAAAGTAATAGTTTCACTTTATATCACTTAAACTTTATGATTATTTGATTTATTTCCACTGAAGGCACCTTTTTCTAATGTAATTACTGATCTGCTCCATAAAAACATTCAGAAAGAAGAAAAAACGAAGATCCAATATAGTGATTGTATGGGTCAAAAAACTATATAAGCTTTTTCAAAAACTTCAGCTTATATAGTGCTGAAGTTTTTATAAATGAACCAAATAACTTCAGCATCTTCTGCTGAAGTTTTTGAAAAAGCTTATCCAGGATAAAAAAGCTTCAATTTAGTGCTGAAGTTTTTACAAATGAACTAAATAACTTCAGCATCTTCTGCTGAAGTTTGAAAAAGCTTATCCAGGACAAAAAAACTTCAGCTTATTTAGTGTTGGAGTTTTTACAAATGAACTAAATAACTTCAGCATCTTCTGCTGAAATTTTTGAAAAAGCTTATCCAGGACAAAAAAACTTCAGCTTATTTAGTGCTGAAGTTTTACAAATGAATTAAATAACTTCAGCATCTTCTGCTGAAGTTTTTGAAAAAGCTTATCCAAGACCAAAAAAACTTCAGCTTATTTAGTGCTGAAGTTTTACAAATGAACTAAATAATTTCAGCATCACAAAACTCAGCTACTAGAATGCTTAAGTTCAACAATTACAAATAAAAACTTCAGCAAATAGAGAACAAAACTTCAGCACTAGAATGCTTAAGTTCAGCAATTACAAACAAAAACTTAAGCACACTTGGTTCAGCAATTTTTGCTACTTCAGGCCTGTCTACTAGAATGCTGAAGTTTTGCGTGATTGCCTTTGCTACTTCAGCCCCGTATGCTGAAGCTACGCGAAAAAGTGGGTACACTTGCAATTTTTTTTGCAAAGCGGGCACAAGTTAAAACGTGACTCAAAAAGCGGATATAGATGCAAATGCCCCAATTAAAATGTCACAAAAAAAACCAATTAAGCAGAGTACTTTGATGCCCTGATACATGCATGGATTGGAAGCACTAATCCAAAATAGACATGAATCGATATTTGAAGTGGGTGCATATACTAGAGCGGTCAATATGGACGGGGTCGGGCTAGCCCAACTCAGCCCACGTGGGCTTTAGCAATTGACGGATTGGGCTGGGCTAGCCCACAATTTTGATGAGCCTTATAATGGTCAGCTCACTCCAGCTCTATGTGGGCTGCGGGCCTCCACGGGCCGGCCCATCATTTTTCAAAATATAATTTTTAATTTTTTCTTTAGTTCTAACCTAAAAAAAGGTAAATATTTAAAAGTTAAGAAATCTTATTGAAAAAAATTCACAAAACTTAATAACTTTTTATATTGTTCCAATATATCAAAATAAACACTAAAAAAGTAAAAGACAAGACAATATTTCATTCACTAAAAGACAAAACTCAAAACAAAGTGTTCAAGAGAACATCCATGATGCTAATGGGATATCCAACACATCATCTTCATCAAAGACATTTAAATCCGCTTATGAGAAGGTTGTCTTGACATCTTCACTTTCATCTATATCTACAATTCGTATGCAATATTAATTAGTTAAATATTAAGAATAATTAAAAAATTTAAAACTAATTAACGTTTTGAGACTTTGTTCTTTTAATATGATTAGCTTAATAAACTTTAAGCTTGGGATACTCTTCTTGTTATTTTTTGTGTCATATACTTTTTATATTTTAAATAGGAATTTTGGCATGGTATAACAACATACCTATGTAATTGACAGAAAATAGCCCTAGTTATAGATATTGTCATCAAATAGCCAATAAATGTATATCACAATAAAAATATGTATATTACAACTTTTTTTTTCTTCTCTGTCTATATCAACACGTATATTAAAATTTTATTTTCATTCTTTGTATATAAATAATATTTTTCTTTGTATATCAATAATATAAAATTATATATATAGTTATTGCTGCCTTTATATTAATGTATATCACAATAAAAATATTGTATTATTTGTATAGCACCGTGTATAGCACATCGGACATGTGTATACCAAAATAGATATCATAAGTTTATTTTTCTTCTTTGTGTATATAAAAAATTAATTTTCTTTGTATACCAAAATATTATTTACTCCCACAATTATATTTATTATTTTTATATTTTATAACTTGCTTAAACATGCTATATCAAAAATTTATTTTCCTTTTTTGATTAATAACTAATAATTATATTATTTGTATATCAAATTGTATAACATAATAATAATGCGTATATCAAAAGAAATTAATAAAATTTTATTTTCCTTCTTTGTATAACACATTTCAGTTTGAAAACTCAAGTTCAAGACGACTAAACATGTGTATCCTCTAATGTAACCCGTGTATAGCTCTATGTACATCAGTGATATATCATGTATATTATGTGTATTTGTGTATATCCATGAAAATTTGTGCTCTATATATGATAGTAGACTATAATTATGCAATTTAGATACTATTCACACTATAGCTTGGCGGCACTTTATCAATGTTTGAATGTTAAAAGATAACAAAATGCTCTAGTCTAGAGTTTTATGTTTTGTAGGAGCCACTCCGAGCTATGAGGAAGCTAAACATTGTTTTGGAGTCAATATGGAACGTGGAAAGCCAATCGGAGATTAGCATGGTCGAAAAGGAGAAAGAAAAGCAAGTGGGAAAGTTCCTTCTAGGTGCGCAGCCACGGATTGACTGCGCACCGAGGCACAATGCTGGGCGAAATCCGCGGTCAGATTCGTGGTCCAATCCATGGCCGCAGACGAGCTGACGGAAGCCAATAACCCAGGGTCAATAATATAATTTCTAGGGCTACTAACCTAAACCTATATGAAGCCTAATTCATCCAAAAGAGAGGGATAACTGTTTTTAGAGAGATTTTGAAGGCAAGAACACGGGAGAAAGACAGAGAATTCCCTTAGAGTTTTCATCATCTTTTTTTTTAAATTCCATTGTTGATGATGACTTCCTATAGTGAATTTTTATCTATTAGTATGAGTAGCTAAACCCGTCATCTAGGGTTGATGGAACCAATTGTTCGATGAAGTCTTGTGTGACGACCCGACCCGTCGTCACGTGAGTTACCGTCCCGTTTCCCCCATGTTATGCTTCTTCATGTTTCATTATCAGTATTTGATGTGTTAGAGTTGGTTTGGAATGGTTTTGATAAGAAATGAGACACTTAGTCTCTTTAAGGAAGGCTTGTTTTGGAAAAGTCAACCGGATGTTGACCTATGAGTTAGAGGGCTCGGATGTAGATTCCGACGATTCGGTTAGCTTCGGGGGATGATTTGTGACTTAGGAGTGTGATCGGAAGTAATTTTGGAGGTCCGGTGTAGAATTAGGCTTGAATTGGCGAAGTTAGTATTTTGGCGAATTCCGGCGGGTAGGTGAGATTTTGATCCGGGGGTCGGAATGAGATTCTGAGAGTTGCAGTAGCTTCGTTAGGTGATTTTGGATGTTTGTGCAAAATTTCAGGTCATTCGGAGGTGTTTTGGTTGGGTTTCTGATCGAATGCGTGTTTAAGAAGTTTTAGAAGAACTTAGGCTTGAATTCGATGAGAAATGACGGTTTCGGTGTTGTTTGAGGTGTTTTAATGATTGGAGCAAGTTTGAATAAGGTATTGGATCATGCTTGTATTTTTTGGTTGAGGTCCCGAGGGCCTCGGGGTGATTTCGGATGGCTAACGGGAAGTTTTGAACTTAAGAGATTGCAGAACCTGTGCTGCTTCTGGTATTTTCGCTTCTGCGGAATTGGGACCGCAGAAGCGGTACCGCAGAAGCGAGAGGAGAGACGCAGAAGCGGCAGAGACCGCAGGTGCGGAATTGGTAACCGCATCTGCGGAGTCGCAGATGCGACAGGAGGACCGCAGATGCGGTATTTGAGCTCTTATGGGGATCCGCAGATGCGTTAATTGGTCCGCAGAAGCGGGAGGCGCAAGAGCGGATGTTAAACCGCAGAAGCGGATATGTCCGCAGAAGCGGATATGTCCGCAGAAGCGGTGCATTGAACGCAAAAGCGGGAGCCGCAGATGCGGCCATGGAGCCGCAGATGCGGAAATAACTGGTCAGAATAGTTTTTATTTCCCTTCGCGAATTTTTGAAAGGGTTTCATATTTTCACTTCGGACTTGGAGAATTTTGGCGAGTTGGAGGAGAGGAATCAAGGGACTTCATTGAGGTAAGAATTTCTAAACCAAAAACACGATTTTATGGTGCAAACACATGAAATTAGACTGAAAACTCAAGGATTTAAGGTCAAAAATGGTGGTTTAGGGCTTGAAACCTAAGAGAACAAAAATGGGAATTTGAGGGATCATTTGGACTCCGACTCTGGTGTTCTTTATATGTATAGACTCGTGGCGAGATAAGGAATCCGGTGATGTAAAATTTATAATTTTTCGAGAAGTGGGCCCGGGGCTCGGGTTTTGCCAACTTCGTGATTTTCGATGTTTTTCGAGTCTTTTCGATTGGGTTATATTACCTTAGCATATTGTGACGTATTCGTTATGGTTTTGGTCAGATTCGACGCGCGAAGAGGTGAATTCGAAAGGCAAGGGCATAGCAAGCTAGGACTTTGGCCGGCTTGAGGTTAGTAATAAATGTAAATGCTGTGTTGAGGGTTTGAAACCCCGAATTTGCACAACGTAGTGCTATGTGAGGTGACTTGCACGCCGGATAACGGGCGTGGGGTAGAGCACCGTCGGGGATTGTGACTTGGTCCGTCCCGTTTAATAAAATTGATACCTATTTGATTGTAGATTTGTAATATCCTTATAAAAATGGATTAATTGTCATAATTGGGCTTCGTGCCAACTACTTGAATCCTTCAGGGATTATTTTAATGGTTTCTTACCATATTTATAGATATTGAACTCAGTCCTGGTGTTTGACACTGTTTTGTAAACTCAGCCATTTTTCTTAAAGTAGAAACTAAATTAATATTTTTAAATAAAGTTTGGGCTGAATATTTTTATACTATTATGCCGAAAGGCTTATGTGATTTTGGACTGATTATTGGATCGGGCTGCACGCCGCAGTGGTATGAGAATGATATTGATATGAGGCCAAGGGCCTGTTTGATGCCACGAGATGGCTTATTATTGCGCTTGGGCCGTAAGGGGCCCCTCCCGGAGTCTGCACACCCCCAGTGAGCGCCGTCGACGTTAAATAAATGGAGCGGGCTGCACGGCCGCAGCGGGGTACTGGAGGTACCAGTTTATGTGTTGCATTGCATACTTGATTGCCATTTACTTATTTATCTGTTGTGATATTTCTATAATTGTATTCATTAGTTTATTGAGTTGATATGATTTAGATTGAGCTGCTGTAATTATAGCTTACTTTGTGCCTGTCCAGGATTTCTTACTCTCAACCCTTATTTATGTTTATTACTTTCTGGGTTGGTAGTACTCACAATACTCCCTGCACCTTGTGTGCAGATCCAGGTACACCACAGGGTGAGTGAGGATATGTTAGCTGAGCAGCAGGATCTGGGAGTATCGAGGTAGCTGCATGGCGTTCGCAGCCTTGATTTCTCCCATCTATCTTTATCCTTTTATTCGCATTTTCTTTCCTAGACAGATTTGTGATTAAGTGAATACTCTGCTTCTAGAGGCTCATGTTCGTGGCACCAGATTCTGTGGGCTGACTAGTATTTTATTTTGGGGTTTTCGAATATTAGAGATTATTTCAGAGATTTCGCACTTAAATTGGTATTTTATTAGTGAATATTTATTTATCTATCTAGATTAATTGGCTAAGGTTGTGTAAATGGTCGGGCTTGCCTAGCAGTGTGTTGGGCGCCATCACAATCGGGGTTGGGTCGTGACATCTTGACTCTGTTTTGATATAATGGAGCCGTTTTTACTCTATGATTATAACGTATTGTCTAGTGATTAATTGAAAGGGCCCTTGATTAATCGTGTCTAGTTATCTTGTGTTTCTTGAGAAAGAACACTTGGTTAGATTGTTGTTGAACACCACCACTTTCGAGTAAGTTAAGAGATTAATTACTTGAATTTAAAAGCATGGTCAGAGATAACGAAGTTTTGGTGGGATAATTTTGAGTTGCATAAATTGTTAACTAGAGTAATTCGAGAGAATGCTTCTAGTAAATTATCGTAATTGATCGAGAGATAATTGCGGTAGCCCAGAACTCATATTCCTTATAGAGTGTTACAGCGAGATTATAGCTAACGCGTCAGGAATTAATCCGAAAATTGGGAAAATCAATAACCCTAGACCATTTTACCATTGAATTCAACTCTATTCTTGATTATTGCTAGTTTTATTATCATTTTTCCTTAGTTAACTAAATTCTACTCATTATCCATTAAAAAGCTTGCATCCGGGAATTGTTTGAGCTTATCATTAGCAGTGTTAAAAGTTGTAGTAAATAGGTTAGTTCCCTGTGGGATTCGACTCCGGACTTGAACCGAATTATATTTGCAGCGACCGCTTAGTCCTTTTATAAGGCATAGTTGGGTGTGATCAATATACGATATACAAAATGATATACACGGGAATCCATAAATAAATTATTCTGCATACACAATATACAAGGTGATATACACAAACATCCTTAAAAACTTGTGCGTGATATACACTGATGTACACGATATACAACGTGATATACACATGTCGTAGGTGGATTTTTAGGTCTGATTTTTTACCTGAAACCAGTCTAAATCACTTCTAATATTGCTCAAATTTTGTATATAGCCTCGTCTAGGTATTTTCAACCAATTTCAATCACACCCACTCATTCAATTCATTCCAACCAAAAAAAGGAAGAGAGAAGAAAAACAAAGTTAGAAATATATTTTCTCTCTCTTGGTTTTTGCTAATCTTGCTCAAATTTTGTATATAGCCTCATGTAGGCATTTTCAACCATTTTCGATCACACTCACTCATTCAATCCAACAAAAAAAAAAAGAAGAGAGAAGATAAACAAAGTTGAAATATATTTTTTCTCTCTTAGTTTTTGCTTCTGATTCTCTGATGTGAGATCAACCTTACCTTTTCATCCCACTGATTTTTTTTTTGTTGCATAATTTGCAAGAATTTTTGCTAAACTATGAGAGCAAAAGAGGAGAGATAGAAGAAGAAATACAAGGAGAGAAAGGGGGAGGGAAACCAAAATAAGCATGTAGTTTTTTTTTGAGAGGGAATATAAAAGAGAGTAGTTTTTTTTAAGATTTGGCTATACAATGCCAATTGTTTAGGGCTATCTTTGCCAAACCTAATATAAGGCTAAAAAAATTTTAATTTCTATTATGTGTTGTTATAGGAAGCCAATTTTTCTTTTAAATTTTAAATATGTATTTTTATTAGGCCTACGACCTGCCCGGCCCAACCTCAGTCAAGCTTCACGGGCCACGGGCTTATTCGGGCTGGGCTTAAAAACCTCATTTTCAAATGGGCTTCAAAATTCTAGCCCAACCCTGCTAAATCACGTGCTGGGCTGGGCTGACCCAACGGCCATATTGACGGCTCTAGCATATACACGGTTTTGGTCTTCTAAATCATATATATATATTTTTAATAATAACGACAAAAATCCCTCACTATCATGGTCAAAGGCAGACCCCACACTGTTGGTAGGGTGGTCACTGGCACCCCTTAAACTTCGGCAAAAATAGTTTATATATTTCTGTATACATTCACGACTAGTCAAATAAATTAGTGGTGCCCCTATAAACGCAAATACACGGTTGCTGCATTGGTTAGCGAGTCATTTAAACTCCTTTCCTCACTCATTGACCCGGGTTTTGAGACCCAACACCAGCAATACTTTTTTTCTATTTTTCCCCCTTCTTGAATTCAATAATAGTACTCTATTCTTAATAGTCAACATAATATATTTGTCTCTTTTATCTTTTCTGAATTACCAATAATTTAGTACTCGTACATACTAGTCAACATAGTTTAATTCTTTTTCTTCCAAGTCTCACCCTAAAGGCCCAAATCTAGCTTTTCTTCACGATTAGTTTTTCCAAACCTCTATATAAAATAGACAAAAACTCTATTTGTGATACATCCTTCTAGATATCAAAAATTAATAAAGACATAAAAAGATTAACAAAATAGGAAAAGGGGTATAAATTATATTTGTAGCTTGTTTCATTAGTCAATAATTTTCATCTCCGACAAATTTTAGCATTTGAATGAACCAACAAAGGTTCTGCAAAAATTAGAAACATCCAAATTATTATTTCCTCTAAAACAAATACAAATACAAAGATAATACACCACAAAAAAAATTAATTAAATTAAGACGAACCTCCATGGTATATCACTAGCAAATCACCTTTTTTTTTTTATCTTGATAAGTAAGTTTATAAGTATCACATTTTCTCGACCAGTAAAAAAATATCAAATTCAGCGAATTTTCCCCAAAAAATAATAATGGAAAAACTTCAAAAATCCTTTGCCTTCAACGTTCACTTGGGCAAAGTTTTAAAAGAGTTGTACACCAAACTTTATCGCAATTAATTGGCATATTTATGTTGATAATGATGCCCCAGCTACACTCAAATCCTGAGTCCACCTCTGATCTTTATAAGTTATTCATTAATAAAAAATATTTAATCATTTGTGATTAACGGCACAATTAAGGGCAGTAGACAGACATAACAAAGTAAGAAAATCTATGTAATATCTCATATTTAAAATAAAGACATTGATACCCCAAAAGAAAATAAATCAATAAAGGTATGGGGAAATGGGCCAAAGCCTATAAGAATACAACCTAATTTTTGGCTGCAAACGTAACAATACAAAAGAGAATTTAGGGGTTGAATTTTTGGCTCTACGCAACAGCAAAACGTGAAACAAACGAAAGGGAAAAAGAAAGCTGATGCAGTTCGGAACCATATTAACAATGGAGAAAAATCTAAAGCTACTGATTATCTCGGGAATTACTTGAACTTCAAATCTTTTAGTTTTGTTTTATGTGTTGTGGGATCCCATGGGGTATTTAAAACTAAATTCCAATAAAAAATATTATGGACATCAATTCACTGAGTTCGGCAGAAGCAATCGAAGTCAATGGAAAAGAAGGTTTATTTCTTTCTAGCGAAGGGATTTATGGAGTGGGGAAGAACAAGCTAGGTAATTGAATTCCCTTTTCCTTAGTAATTTATCTGAGATTTTTTTTACTTAATATCTAGCCTATTATTAGTTATTGAATTTCTAACTAAGGGTAGAGACAAGAAAAAGGACTTAGTTACGACTGATTCGTGTATCCAGGAAAAGAATTTTTTTCTTCTTTTTTAACATTATAGCTAATAAACTATATGAACACTTATTTTAGAAGATACTTGAGTAGTTTAGGTTATTTGAGAATTAAACGAGATATCCTAAGAGTTGGGTATACTGGTTGATTCACAGAAAGTAAGTCATATCCCGTGGAATGAAAACAGGGAAAGATTTAAGACAATAAAATTTAACCGACTATACTGGTGCTCGTGGAATTGATACATAGATCGGTTTTGTAACGATATAGGTAGTGGAAGAAGTCGAACGAAGTGCTCGCAGCGACAAGTTCGATATTTCGGCACGTGTACTGTGAGTAGTAATCTTACCACAATTTGTGTTTTCATAACCTGCATGGTTTATACATTATTTTGAAAATAAATATGTTACCGAATGTATGGAATTGCATGTGGGATAAGTCCTTTACTTGATATGGTACTGAACATTTTACTGGAAATGTTTACCTTTATTTAAAATGTTCATGTTTTACTGTTATTTGAGATATGGTTACTATTACCGAAATGGATTTACATGATTTAATAAGAATTGAGATGCCCTTTATTATTTTGAAAATTCTTTCTTATGAATATTTACTGGTTACAAGAAAAAAGTATAAATAGGAGGAGACTTTGAAGGATCCCGTAGCTAACGACGGATTCGTTAGACCTGGTGCACCTTGTATTTACTGATTACTGAGTACAGTTACAGCCCTCGCTAGTGGGAAGGTAGAACTAGCATACAGTTACAGTTTTTCCCTCGAGTAGGGACCTACAGTTATATTTGACTCCTTTTACGAAGGGGTCCACATATTGATACAGATTACATGATCCTTTCTTGAAAATCTTCCAAACACAAAGATTTGCTATGAGATATTACCGAGTTTATTACCGAATTATTTAATTAATTTTATTACAGGAAACACATGATGAGACTGGTTAATATTTATTATTTCTGAAAAGACATTCTTATGATATTTTCTGATTATTATACTGGCATATTTTCTGACTTGTCCCTATTAAGAACTATTGTGGTTAAGTGTTATTACTCACTGAGCTAGCGTCTCACTTCCCGCTATATTTTTTTCCCAAGAGACAGCAGTTTAATCATGCGAGGATTTTGTTAGCTAGAGCGTACGAGTTGGAAATTCTGGTGAGCCCCGCATTGCTTCGTGTGGACAAAGAGTTTATTTAATGGTTATAGTCCTTTTCTTTAAAACTCTTAGAGTCTCTCCATAGTCATTTTATTAGTGTCATGTGTATTAATTATCGTTTTCGACTTGTTCACTAGATTGGACTTTCTTATCGTATTTTGGAGATAGATTTAGCATCACAGTCTTATAAGTGGTTGATTAATAATGATGGAGATCTCACTGGGTAGTCGATGAAGATTATGAGTTATTTTGTTGGATATTGGTTGGTTTTGTTGTTGCTTTTTTAGACAAGTAATTTGTGGATAGTCCTAAAATAGGGGGACCTCTGTCCGATTTTCTGCAAAATACCGATGAGGCTTACTTAGGGGCATTTACTCCTAAGCGCCGATCATGATCCTAAATTAGATCGTGACAAAGTTGGTATCAGAGCCCTAGGTTATTCTTGTGACTAATGGAGCACATGTCGGTAGTAGAATCTCAATTATAATTATGTAGCCGGCCATTCCCATAATCGCAATTTTGTGAGGGTTTGATAGATGTTTTTTGTCTTTCTTTCTTATTCCTCCTGACGTGTGTGGCGATTAGGGTCAAATAGCTGAACTTTACCTTTTATCTTGTTCTTATATGTCGCGGACCAGTCATTCAATAGTAGAGTTTGGCTAGAGGTTCAAGGATATTTAAATATTGCCACTGGACAATTGTCTCCCAGCAAAGGAAAGTAATAGAAGTATTAAACAAGGCTGATGAAAAAGTCGTTATGCCAAAATAAGGTTCTTTCATACCGCTAAGATATGTAATAAAATCCACTTTTAAAATTAGTACTAGACCACCACCATAGCTAGGAGATTATTATCATTGAGGTGCTTATCTCTATGTAAAGAACATTTGAGAGCTTGATAGATACAATTGGTAGACAAGACAAAAAAAAAAGATAATAGATTAGGGATATAAATCTTAGGGATTTGGTACTACGATCGTCTGGAGCAGAGATGTATTCTTAATAAATTTCCAAAAACTGAAACCACAAAGTTTACTATTTCTTGCACTTTAATCATCCTTAGAGGTTTTTGGCAAAACACTTAAAGCATTATGATCTCTATAATGTTCCAGCGAGAGGCCTGTGGATCTAGCAACTTATCGACTTGAGTACACGGCGAATATATGGAATGAAACCTCATTGTTAGGGATGCGGTTAGGAATGACACAACTGAATTAGAAATAAGTTTAGTGAACTTTTTATGAATTGTTTACTTCTCGATAGTCGAAAGCGCATACCTAATAGGTGCTTAAGAAATTAATTCAGACGATCGATGTACGGACATCTGACACCAGACTTATTAGCTGACTAGGTACGTGACCTCTTAGGTTTAGAAATTTGTCGAATGGTTGGTTAACCGTTTAAACAAGGCAATAGTTCCATATACGAAGACTCTGACCTATTATGTGGAAGTTCAACTTGCAAAAAATAAAATAAAATTTAAGAACTGAATGTAATTGGCATGCAACTAAAAATTCATTTAAGAAGGTAGAGACTATGAAATCTCGCAATATGAATTTTTTTTATGAGATGAAGAGTTAGATAAATGACATCTTGAGATATTAAAATATCCTTTAATAGTTGCTACTTTGTGGAGAATCTCGTATAGTTGAAACTCTATATTAAGATTATCAGATTCTGGTTGAGAGAGAGGATACCCTATCTAGCCAAATTGTACTTGACCTTGTTGATTTTGACGTGCTTATAGATATGATTGGTTATCATCTTACCACATTACCTTTTATTACCACGCGAAGGTAGTTAAATTGACATATCTAGTAATTAAAACTAATTGTAAAAAATAAAAAAATAAACAAAAATAATTATATCCCAGTGATAGTCGAGGTTATATCACTTAAGAAGGCTCTACAATTATTGAATAAGAGCAGTTAGCGTCTCGTAACTTCCGTAAGGGATCCAAGAGATGTGAAACCTAGTTTGAAAAATAAAAGTATCATAGTGAGAGATTCTTTAATGTATTCCTAAGGATATACCATGACTACCTCTAATATGAGAAATAGACTTCGGTATTGATTTGACACCTGAATTGAGAGAGCTAATGAACAATTTCGATATTGGAAAACGGGTTTTATCATATGGAGTGTTGCTCCATAGGGTACACCAATATTATTTAAAAAAAAGAGACGAGATAAGTCCTTAAGAATGCGCATCAATTACAGATAATTAAATAAAATAACAATACACAATAAATGCCCATTGTCTTGTATAAATAACTTGTTTGATCAGTTACAATGAGCCATTGATATTTAGTCTGGTTATCATCAGCTTAGAATAATAAAGGAAGATATTTTGTATAAGTAGCTCAGAAGTGGCAAGGATTAACTACTTCTATGGAGATTCATAATTTCTTGGGCTAGGGAGGCTACTACAAGCTATTTTCTGTAGAATTTCTCCATAGTAATGGCGCCATTTACCAAGATAATTCAAAGTTTCGGTGGACGAAGAAATGTGAGTAAAGCTTTTAGAAGCTCAAGACATGTTTGACCACTATCGGTATTAGCTTTACCATCAAGTTCTAGTGGATTCACGATGTTATGTAATGCTTCAAAAGTTAGATTATGATGTATTATCATGTAGAATGATTGGGATAGCTTGTGCTTTAACAAAACTAAGAAAAACACGGACAAAACTATGCTACTTATGATTCAGAGATGGCCGCAACGGTATTTTCTTTAAAGATCTAGAGACACTACTCATACGACAAAACTGGCGAGATTTATACTGACCATGAGAGCTTGAAGTAAATTTTTTAGCAGAGATTGGGATCTTCGATAGTGTCGATGGATTGAACTTCTCAAGGACTAATATTATTCTATTTTGTATTATCCTAGGAAAGTGAATGTTGTGGCTGATGCATTGAGAAAAAAATCTATAGATAGTTTGGACATATAGCTGGAGACTTTTGGCTGAAGATATGCATAAACTAGAGGGTACCAGCATCAAATTTAGTATGGGGAATTCAGAGACATTGCTGGCTTGTGTTAAAGCTTAAGTCTTCACTAGTAGAGTGTATAAAGGCCACTCAATATAAAGACGAGCGACTATGTAACGTGATGAGGTCCTGGGTAGTGAAAGCAAGGATATGTTTATTGATAGTGATGGTATTCTTTGACTAGGTGACTGGTCACGTGTACTAGACGTAAATGGGTTAAGACGAGTTATTCGTGAGGATCTCACAACTCTTGATACACTATACATTCGGAGTCCAATAAGATGTACCATGACTAGAAAAATCGTATTTGTGAGAAAAGAAAGAACAGATTTCAAATTTTCTTAACTTATTTCTAACTATTTGACTTGTTGGCATGTCAAGGCAAGCATTTGTGACTTACAGGACCACTACAACAACTCGAGATTTTAAAGTGGAAATGGAATATAATTAGAGTGAATTTTATGACGGAACTACCTCAAACAATAAGAAGTTATGATTATATGTGGGAAATTTTATATGGGATTTCATAGTAAGCATACTTCTTACTTGTAAATACTTTTGTAGTGAGGTGATATATGCACAGATATACATGAATTGAAAATTGTCCGACTCCATAGGATTTTATTGTCCATCATTTCTGAAAGAGGATCACAATTTACTTCACGCTTTTAGAAATCTTTTCAATAATTATTGAGTACACGAGTAGATCTTTGTACTACATTTCATCCGCAGACAGACGGGCAGTCTGAATGTACTATACAAATCTTGGAGGACATGTTGAGATCTTGAATATTTGCTCTTGGAGGTTGTTGGGATGATTCCCAACGTTAAGCTAAATTTACCTCCAATGATAGCTTTCAGTAAGAGTATTAAGATGACATTGTATGAAACGCTATGACGATGTCGCTCCCTTATTAGATGATTAAAAACAATGAGGCTAAGGTATTAGGTTCAGACTTAGTAGTATGTGAAGTTATGGATAAGGTCCATCCAATCAGACATATAATACTTACATCACTGTATAAGGTCAAAATCAGGCACGCCCGATTTCCCAGGCTCAAGGGATCGCCTTAGGTCCGAGTTCAAGTAAGCTCGAGTTCGAGGTCGACAGACTAGACTCGAGCTTAAGGATGAAATGCAATGCCCGAAGACGGGAGTGAGAGGAATACCGAAGTTAAGCGTGCTCGACCACGAAATTGTGCCGTTATGGATTTGTAACAGAATGAGTTAGATTCCTGCTACGTCCCCAAGATCATGGTTCAAATCTCGGAATAGGATTGTACAATTCCGTACTAGGCGGTTAGACAGCTGTACCAATAATATTCCTTACTGTATAAAAATGTACCTTATTTAGGGTTCCCCTATTATATAAAGGGGGACCCCAATCATTTGTAACCATATACAATCATTGGCAAAGAATATACTTTCTACTTTTCGCTTACTATTCATCAGAATTATCCTTTCTCTTTAGTTTTCTTATTTTATTATTCCTAGTTCATCTCGAGGTCACTAAGCTCGAGGTCACCAGTGCTGAGTAACATTGGTTTGATTCATTTATTTCTTTCATTTCTACTTCATATTTCTTGATTATTAATTAGTATTGAACTAAATCATATATCTTTAAAACCACAAATCGAATTTAATTGTTACTCATATTTTCGAGGTAAACAGTTTGGCGCCCACCGTGGAGCTAAAGATAATAATGATTATTTCTTTACTGATTCTCATCACATACGTTATCTTTACGCTTTTTCCTGTCAAGATTTTCTGATTCTCAAGACTAAACATGTCACGACCCGGATTTCTCACCCTCAGGAGTCGTGATGGCGCCTACTATTAGGAGCTAGGCAAGCCAATTATTTATTATTTCTTTTAGCGAACCTCGACATTTTTAAAAACAACGAAACATTTAATAGAAAAGCGGAAGTCTTAAATATAAATAAACTGAAAGCAATGCGGAAGTTCAATACAACTCTACCCAAGAACTGGAGTCACAAACTCACGAACGTCTAGAGAATGCTAAATACAATGTCTGAATAAAAACATAGTTTTGTTTGTTCCGGTACAAAGGATAACAAACTAAAGTAAAGATAGAAGAAACTCCGGGCCTGCGGACGTCAGCAAGGCTACCTCGGTGTCTCTGGACTGAAGTCAGCTCCCAAATCTACTATTGCTGTCCAAAAGCTGCTCCGGCACCATGATCTGTGCAAAAAGATGCACAGAGTGTAGGCGACCCCATGTGCTGGTAAGTGCCTGGCCTAACCCCGGCGAAGTAGTGACGAGGCTAGACCGGACTACCAAACAAACCTGTGCAGTTCAATATATATGTATGCAATATAAAGGTATACAGAAATTAACCAGTCAAGGGGGAGGGGGAGCATGCTGTAGGGGCTGTAATAGTTCAGGTATAAAATCAATAGTTAAGGAATGAAATAGTACAACTACAATAGCAACGGGAGTAGGAAATCAACAGTTGCACGGCACCACCCTTCGTGCTTTTACTCTCGTTCTCACCAAAACAATCATATAGAGTGCACGACATCACCCTTCGTGCTTTACCTCACAAAATGATGGCACGGAATGATCCTTCGTGCATAAACACTCATATCATGGCATGTAATGTTCCTTCGTGCATTCGTAATCATATCATGGCACGGAATGTTCCTTCGTGCATTAGTATTCATATCACAATCGTGCACGGCATCACCCTTCGTGTTTTATCACTCGTCCTTACCCAAACAACAATCACAAACAATGGGGCGAGGGAATAGACAAACAAAATAGGAATCCCGGCAAGGGAGCAATAACAACAATTTCAATATCCCGGCAAGGGAGAAAAGTCTACCAAACAGCAAAACATCCCGGCAAGGGAATAACCAATAACTCATTAGCTTTCTTTCATTTCCTACTTTACATCTCACTTCTCACTTGAGCCAACGCTCCCAAGAGTTTACAATTCATAATTTCCTTCTCATACTCTTTCATTACATAGGAATCATCAACTAAGCATGGAAAAAACACAACAAGATAAGAATAAACACAACATAAGGACTCACGGTCATGCTAGACACCGGTGTATAGATACTCGTCACCATGCCTATACACTGTACTCGACAATTAGCAAGTAGCAAACAAGACTCAACTCCTATCCCCTCAAGCTAAGGTTAGACCGAACACTTACCTAAACTTCCACAGCTAAATCAATCCACAACGACCGCCTTCCCTCTCGAATTCAGCTCCAACTCAATTAAATCTATGAAATAACGACTTTACTATATTAATATAAGCTAAACAAATCAAACCCAATGCCCAAATATAATTTTCTAAGCTTTCTTCCTAAAGTTCAAAAAATCGACCCCGGGCCCGCTTGGTCGAAACCCGAGGTTCGAACCAATTTTCATATCACCCATTCCCCCACGAGCCCATATATACAATTTGTTTTTAAAATTCGACCCCAAAATGAGGTCTAAATCAAAGAAAATTGAAAAGCCCTAATTCTACCCGCTTCCCCCAATTTCCACCCTAATCTATGTGATTTAAGCTTAGAATTTCAGTAATTAATGAAGAAAAATGAAGGAAATAAGTGGGGATTTACTAACCCAAGTGGTCTTGAAGAATGGGGGCTTCAATGAACTCCTAGAAGCTTGGGGAAGAAGAGAGCTCGTGAGAATTAGAGTTAAACCCGTAGCTACTGTTTTGAACATTTTAAAAAAAAAAATCACTGGGCGGAATTACTCTATGCGTTCGCGACAGGGAGGGTCGCGTTCGCGAAGAAGGGAGGCTGGCAAGCATCGCGTTCGCGAGTGGAGGGCTGCGAACGCGTAGAGTAAAATACTGGGGCCCAGGATCTGGGCCTACGCGAACGCGTGAAAAGGTACGCGAACGCGTTGAAGGGAGCAGCAGAGCTATGCGTTCGCGAACAGCTCAATGCGAACGCGAAGAGGAACCTACTGGGGTCCTGAACTTGGCTTACGCGATCGCGATAGTAGGGATGCGAACGCGAAGAAGGGCGGACTCTGAAGCTATGCGAACGCGAAGGGGCATTGCGAACGCGTTGAAGAAATTCACTGTTCACCTGCTACAATTTTTCTACAATTTCCTAAGTTTCAAAACCATCCCGAACACCTCCAAAAACACTCCCGAGCCCTCGGGGCTCCTAACCACTCATACACACTAACTCAACCACATCCTACGAACTTAACCGTGCGATCAAATCGCCAAAATAACATCAAAATCAATGAATTAAACCTCAAAATCATCACTTTTTCATCAAACTTCATAAACTTTCATTTTTAAAGATTTAGGTCCGAAACACGTCAAATGACGTCCGATTTGAACCAAATTTCACAGAAAGCGCTTAAACCACATATAAGACCTGTACCGGGCGTCGGAACCAAAATACGGGCCCGATACCAACACGTTCTGATCCATTTTCATTTCAAATTTCCTTATTAATTTCAGAAAAAAAATTTCTTTTAAAAAATTCATTTCTCAGGCTTGGGACCTCGGATTTCGATTCCGGGCATACGCCCAAGTCCCATATTTTTCTACGGACCCTCCGGGACCGTCCAATCACGGGTCCGGGTCCGTTTACCCAAAATGTTGACCAAAGTCAACTTTAATCATATTAATACCAAAATTCATCATTTTTCACACAGAATTCATATTTAAGCTTTCCGGTTTCGCGCCCGGACTGCGCACGCAAATCGAGGCAACTAAAAATAAGGTTTTCAAGGCCTCGGAAGCACGGAATGAATGAGAAAACAAGTGATGACCCTTTGGGTCGTCACATTCTCCACCTCTAAAACAACCGTTCGTCCTCGAACGGACAAAAGAAAGAAGTACCTGAGTCGGGAAAAAGATGAGGATAACGGCTCCGCATATCAGACTCGGACACCTAGGTCGATGCCTCAGGAGGCTGACCTCTCCACTGAACACGCACTGAAGGAAAACTCTTCGACCTCAACTGTCGAACCTGCCGATCTAGAATAGCCACCGGCTCCTCCTCATAATACAGATCCTTGTCCAATTGGACAGTGCTGAAATCTAACACGTGGAATGGATCGCCGTGATACCTCCGAAGCATGGACACATGAAAAACTGGATGCACAACTGACAAACTAGGCGGAAAGGCAAGCCTATAAGCCACCTCTCCCACACGGTCGAGAATCTCAAATGGGCCAATGAACCTAGGACTAAGCTTGTCCTTCTTTCCAAATATCATCACGCCCTTCATAGGCGACACTTGGAGCAATACTCGCTCACCAACCATGAAAGCCACATCTCGAACCTTGCGATCTGCATGACTCTTCTGCCTGGACTGAGCTGTCCGAAGCCTATCCTGAACTAGATCTGTACCCAACAACCGAGCCTCTCCCGGCTCAAACCACCCAACCGGAGATCGACACTGCCTACCATACAACGCCTCATAAGGAGCTATCTGAATGCTGGACTGGTAGCTGTTGTTGTAGGCAAACTCTGCTAAGGGCAAGAACTGATCCCACGAACCTCCAAAGTCAATAACACAAGCTCGGAGCATGTCCTCCAATATCTGAATAGTCCGCTCGGACTGTCCGTCCGTCTGAGGATGAAATGATGTGCTCAAATCAACCTGGGTGCCCAACTCTCGCTGAACTGCTCTCCAGAAGCGCGAGGTAAACTGCGTACCCCGGTCCGAAATGAGAGATACCGGCACCCATGAAGGCGAACAATCTCTCTGATATAGATCTCAGCTAACCTCTCGGATGAATAAGTGGCTGCAACAGGAACAAAATGTGCTGACTTGGTCAGCCTATCAACATTGACCCAAATCGCATCAAACTTCTTCCGGGTCAACGGGAGTCCAGTAACAAAATCCATAGTAATCCTCTCTCACTTCCACTCGGGAAGCTCAATCCTCTGAAACAGTCCACCAAGCCTCTGATGCTCATACTTAACCTGCTGACAATTCAAACATCGAGCCACATATGCAACAATATCTTTCTTCATTCTGCGCCACCAATAGTGTTGCCTCAGGTCCTGATACATCTTCGCGACGCCCGGATGAATAGAATACCGGGAGCTATGGGCCTCCGCTAAGATCAACTCTCGAATCCCATCAACATTGGGCACACAAACTCGCCCCTGCAATCTCAGGACACCATCATCATCTAAGGTCACCTTCTTGGCACCTCCACGCTGCACAATGTCTCTCAGGACACACAAATGGGGATCATCAAACTGTCGATCACAGATACGCTCCAATAATGAAGAACGAGCGACCGTGCAAGCTAACACTCGGCTAGGCTCAGAAATATCCAACCTCACAAATCGATTGGCCAAAGCCTGAATATCCAAAGCAAGCGGCCTCTGGCTGGTCGGAATATACGCAAGACTGCCCATGCTGGCGGACTTTTTGCTCAAGGCATCGGCCACTACATTGGCCTTTCCCGGGTGATACAAGATAGTAACATCATAATCTTTCAATAACTCCAACCACCTTCTCTGCCTCAAATTTAACTCTTTATGCTTGAACAAGTACTGTAGACTTTTGTGATCAGTGTACACCTCACACGTCACACCATATAGATAATGCCTCCAAATCTTCAAAGTATGAACAATGGCTGCCAACTCTAGATCATGAACCGGATAGTTCTTCTCGTGGATCTTCAACTGCCTCGAAGCATAGGCAATGACTCTGCCATCCTTCATCAATACTGCACCAAGTCCAATACGGGAAGCATCACAATAGACTATATAAGGCCCTGAACCTGTGGGCAAAACCAATACCGGTGTCGTAGTCAGAGCTGTCTTGAGCTTCTGAAAGCTCGCCTCACACTCATCCGACCATCTGAACTGGGCACCCTTCTGGGTCAATCTGGTCATCGGGGCAGCGATAGATGAAAACCCCTCCACGAATCGACGATAATAGCCTGCTAACCCCAAGAAACTCCGAATCTCTGTAGATGAAGCTGGTCGAGGCCATTTTTTGACTGCCTCAATCTTTTTCGGGTCCACCTGAATACCCTCTGCTGATATGACGTGACCCAGGAATGCAACCGAACTCAACCAGAACTCGCACTTCGAGAACTTAGCATATAACTGGCTATCCTTCAGAGCCTGAAGAACCACTCCGAGGTGCTGCTTGTGCTCCTCCTGATTGCAGGAGTATATCAGAATATCATCAATAAAAACTATCACAAACAAGTCCAAGTAAGGCCTGAACACTCGGTTCATCAACTCCATAAATAATGCTGGGGCATTGATTAACCCAAATGATATGACCAGGAACTCATAGTGCCTGTACCGAGTGCGGAATGCTGTCTTAGGGACATCGACTGCCCTAATCCTCAACTGATGGTAGCCAGATCTCAAGTCTATCTTTGAAAATACCTTTGCACCCTGAAGCTGGTCGAACAAATCATTAATCATCGGTAGTGGATACTTGTTCTTTATCGTCACTTTGTTCAATTGCCGGTAATCAATGCACATCCTCATCGAACCATCCTTTTTCTTCACAAATAACACCGGTGCACCCCAAGGCGAAACACTGGGTCTAATGAAACCCTTCTCAAGCAAATAATGCAACTGACCCTTTAACTCTTTCAACTCCGGCGGGGCCATGCGATACGGCGGGATAGAAATGGGCTGCGTGCCCAGAGCCAGATCAATACAAAGGTCGATATCCCTGTCGGTCGACATACCCGATAAACCTAAGGTCAAGGTCTCGGTATGGCAACCCAAGATAGCATGATACGGGGACAACCAATCCACTATGTATAAAAGCAACAAATCAACACGGGTATCAAGAACCCCAATCTCCACAACACAAGAGCGATGAACTCGGTCAAACACAATAGGACTACCCACTGGTGTAGATACATAAACAGGAATACTCAAGGTATCACTAGGCATGACCCGATACGGTGCAAGATAAGATGACACATACGGATACGTAGACTCAGGGTCAAATAGCACTGAAGCATCTCTATCGCAAATCAGAATAGTACCTGTAATGACTGCATCTGACGACTCAGCCTCTAGCCTAGCTGGAAGAGTATGACATCGGGGCTGAGCCCCACCACCCTGAACTGCCTCTCGGGGATGACCTGCTGCAGGCTGGCTCCACTCCTGGCGGCCTGAGCTCCACCTCTATGACCTCTACCTTCACCTCTAACACACCTGCCACCGCCTCTAGCTGGCTGGGCAGGCTGTGGATCCTCTGGTGTCTGAATCCTAGTACGAGAACTCTGATGCTGGAAGCTGCTCGACGCTCGAGGGCAAAATCTGACAATGTGCCTCGGGTTACCACAAGCGTGGCAAGATCTCGACTGCTGCGGCTGAGCACCCCTCAACCTCGGGCAAGCCCTCCTGATGTGACCATACCCACCACACTCATAACATCCACGCGAATGCTATAGCTGAGGTAACTGAAGCTGACCCTGGCGACCTGAATGACCACCCGAAGTGCCATGAGTGACCTGGAGAGCTGAATGAAAGGGCCTAGGAGGATGGCCTCTACCATAAGAACCTCTACCTCCAGACGAGGTACCACTGAATCTGCCTGCATGACGGGGCCTCTTACCCGACCCATGACCACCTCCCTGTGGCAGAATTCTCTCAACTCTATGGCCTACATTGGCCGCCTCCTGAAAAGTGACCTCACTCCCGGCCTGAGCCACTATACCCGACTGACCTGCCACCGCTGACTGAACCACTGGAAGCAAACCCGATCGAATGACACCCTTTATGAGGCCTACCAATTGGACTAGAGCGTCCTGAAGAACTGGGGTGGCAACGAACCCTTCTGGGACCTGAGCTGGGCCCACCGGAACTGCTGGAACCTCCTCCTCAAACTCGACCTGAGGCTCTGCCTCTGGGGCTACTGCTCGGGGCTCGGGCTGCTGAGCGGTAGATGAGGAAGTGCGTGTTCTCGCTATCAGCGGAAGAACATAGTAGAAATTCAATCGGTATTTGAGAAATAGAACCGCATGACAAGAAAGAACAAAAGAGAAGTTTTTCCTAACTCTGTAGCCTCTGGGGGATAAATACAGATGTCTCCGTACCGATCCCTCAGACTCTACCAAGTTTGTCTGTGAGTTGTGAGACCTATGTAACCTAGTGCTCTGATACCAACTTGTCACGACCCGGATTTCCCACCCTCAGGAGTCGTGATGGCGCGTACTATTAGGAGCTAGGCAAGCCAATTATTTATTACCTCTTTTAGCAAACCTCGACATTATTAAAAATAACAAAACATTTAATAGAAAAGCGGAAGTCTTAAATATAAATAAACTGAAAGCAATGCGGAAGTTCAATACAACTCTACCCAGAACTGGAGTCACAAACTCACGAACGTCTAGAGAATGCTAAATACAATGTCTGAATAAAAACATAGTTTTTGTTTGTTCCGGTACAAAGGATAACAAACTAAAGTAAAGATATAAGAAACTCCGGGCCTGCGGACGTCAGCAAGGCTACCTCGGTGTCTCTAGACTGAAGTCAGCTCCCAAATCTACTATTGCTGTCCAAAAGCTACTCCGGCACCGTGATCTGTGCAAAAAGATGCACAGAGTGTAGCATCAGCACAACCGACCCCATGTGCTGGTAAGTGCCTGGCCTAACCTCGGCGAAGTAGTGACGAGGCTAGACCGGACTACCAAACAAACTTGTGCAGTTCAATATATATGTATTCAATATAAAGGTATACAGAAATTAACCAGTCAAGAGGGATGGGAGCATGCTGTAGGGGCTGTAACAGTTCAGGTATAAAATCAATAAATAAGGAGTGAAACAGTACAACTACAATATCACCGAGAGTAGGAAATCAATAGTTGCACGGCGCCATCCTTCGTGCTTTTACTCTCGTTCTCACCAAAACAATCATATAAAGTACACGACATCACCCTTCGTGCTATACCTCACAAAATGATGGCACGGAATGATCCTTCGTGCATAACACTCATATCAAGGCACGGAATGTTCCTTCGTGCATTAGTAATCATATCACAATCGTGCACGGCATCACCCTTCGTGCTTTATCACTCGTCCTCACCCAAACAACAATCACAAACAATGGGGCGAGGGAATAGACAAATAAAATAGGAATCCCGGCAAGGGAGCAATAACAACAATGGCACGGAATGTTCCTTCGTGCATTAGTAATCATATCATGGCACGGAATGTTCCTTCGTGCATTAGTAATCATATCATGGCACGGAATGTTCCTTCGTGCATTAGTAATCATATCACAATCGTGCACGGCATCACCCTTCGTGCTTTATCACTCGTCCTCAACCAAACAACAATCACAAACATGGGGCGAGGGAATAGACAAAAAAATAGGAAACCCGGCAAGGGAGCAATAACAACAATTTCAATATCCCGACAAGGGAGAAAAGTCTACCAAACAGCAAAACATCCCGGCAAGGGAATAACCAATAACTCATTAGCTTTCTTTCATTTCTTACTTCACATCTCACTTTATCACTTGAGCCAATGCTCCCAAGAATTTTATAATCTCAGATACCTTTTCAATTCATATCACAACCAAGCCAAAACACCACGAAAATCAAATGATTATAATGTTTTTCACATGTTCTTTACAATATATAGAAACCATCAATTAACATGGAATTCACAATAAAATCATGATAATCACCCTTTAAGGACTCACGGTCATGCTAGACACCAATGTATAGATACTCGTCACCATGCCTATACGTCGTACTCGATCAATTAGCAAATAGCAAACAAGACTCAACTCCTATTCCCTCAAGCTAAGGTTAGACCGAACACTTACCTAAACTTCCCCAGCTAAATCAATCCACAACGACCGCCTTCCCTCTCGAATTCGGCTCCAACTCAATCAAATCTATGAAATAACGACTTTACAACATTAATATAAGCTAAACAAATCAAACCCAATGCCTAAATATAGTTTTCTAAGCTTCCTTCCCAAAATTCCAAAAATCGACCCCGGGCCCGCTTGGTCAAAACCCGAGGTTCGAACCAATTTCATATCACCCATTCCCCCACGAGCCCGGATATACAATTTGTTTTCAAATTCGACCCCAAAACGAGGTCTAAATCAAGAAAAATTAAAAAGCCCTAACTCTACCCACTTCCCCCCAATTTCAACCCTAGATTACATGATTTAAGCCTTGGAGTTTGATTAATAATGATGGAAAATGAAGAAAACAAGTTGGAATTTACTAACCCAAGTGGTCTTGAAGAAAGGAGGCTTCAATGGACGTCTAAGTGCTTGGAGAAGAAAGGAGTTCGTGTATTTTTGAAGGAATCCCGTAGCTACTGTTTCTGAAAATTAACATTTAACTGGGAAAAATTTGCCCTTCGCGTTCGCGGGAAGGGAGCCGCATTCGCGAAGGGTTGACCTAAATGAACATCGCGTTCGCGATTGGGGAGGACGCGAACGCGAAGAGNGTGAAAAGGTACGCGAACGCGTTGAAGGGAGCAGCAGAGCTATGCGTTCGCGAACAGCTCAATGCGAACGCGAAGAGGAACCTACTGGGGTCCTGAACTTGGCTTAGGTGATCGCGATAGTAGGGATGCGAACGCGAAGAAGGGCGGACTCTGAAGCTATGCGAACGCGAATGGGCGTTGTGAACGCGTTGAAGAAATTCACTGTTCACCTGCTACAATTTTTCTACAATTTCCTAAGTTTCAAAACCATCCCGAACACCTCCAAAAACACTCCCGAGCCATCGGGGCTCCTAACCACTCACACACACTAACTCAACCACATCCTACGAACTTAATCGTGCGATCAAATCGCCAAAATAACATCAAAATCAATGAATTAAACCTCAAAATCATCACTTTTTCATCAAACTTCATAAACTTTCATTTTTAAAGATTTAGGTCCGAAACACGTCAAATGACGTCCGATTTCAACCAAATTTCACAGAAAGCGCTTAAACCACATATAAGACCTGTACCGGGCGCCAGAACCAAAATACAGGCCCGATACCAACATGTTCTAATCCATTTTCATTTTAAATTTCCATATTAATTTCAGAAAAATAATTTCTTTTAAAAAATTTATTTCTCGGGCTCGGGACCTCGGATTTCGATTCCGGGCATACGCCCGAGTCCCATATTTTTCTACGGACCCTCCGGGACCGTCCAATCACGGGTCCGGGTCCGTTTACCTAAAATGTTGATCAAAGTCAACTTTAATCATATTAATACCAAAATTCATCATTTTTCACACAGAATTCATATTTAAGCTTTCCGGCTTTGCGCTCGGACTGTGCACGCAAATCGAGGCGACTAAAAATGAGGTTTTCAAGGCCTCGGAAGCACCGAATGAATGAGAAAACAGGTGATAACCCTTTGGGTCGTCACAATACTGCACTTCTGTACATTTTTGTACAGATCCAGGTATTCGGTCGTTAGTAGCTGTGCTGGTCGTTGCTGTGGGAGACTCAAGGTAAACCTGTTGTTGCGTTCGCAGGTCTCAGAGTTACCTTCTATTGTACTTATTTCCATTGTTTCCTTTTGTTATGGAACATCGATGTATTCATTTTGTACAACTACTCCTAGAAAGGCTTATGACTTGTACTATGGTTTTGGGATTATAAATTGTTCAGAGATTTCTCTTTCGGAATCGTTCGAAGTTAGTAAATATTGTCGTTATTTCTGTTAATGTTAGACTTACATAGTCTTAGTGTTATCACGACTCGTTCGGAGGAATTTTGGGTCGTTACATCTATATAATATACTTAGTTCAGGAACCTACACACTTTACATTAGATTAGCTTTTGTTTCTTCTACAACTATATTAATACTTAATTTCATATCACTTGCTCCAACTTATACTATTATATAATTATCAATATTTAATACGTAAAATTTTCATCAAGCACTATCTAATTTATTGTTATTCCTATTATATTTAATATATAATTTTTTAGAAAAATACTTTTCTCTCAAAACCAAACACCAATACTCCTATTTTGCTAAACTTATTTTAATGGGGTCAGAATTTAAATAGTAGCAAAGTGCAAAGTCACCCATTTTTAAGAAGCTTCCGTTGGAGGGTAGTCACTCCCAATTTTGGCCCAACTAGTTTCTAAAATTCTCTGAAGATTGTGGTCTACAATAAGAAAACTAGACTGTTAGTTATGATTTGAATATGACTGATAATGATATATGATCTGCAGAAGTCGGTATCCTAGTAAGCACTTGATTATATTATTAAAAGCCATTTTTCACAATTACTTAATAAATTTGACCTTGATATCGAAAGTAATACAAGAGCCTAATAAGCAGCAAATGTCAATGTATTCAAAAAAGTATAACTTGCTATACCAAGCTCCTTCGATGAGTATCCTACTTAATTGTGGCAAAATGGATAAAAAAGACAATTATTTATTTATATTATCCTAAAAAATAAGTTAGACAATAAAGTTTTTAAAAATGGGTCAAATATGGATAAGATCAATATTATCCACTTAGAAATGAATAATCAATAGGTTTAACTTTTACATTCGCAAATATTCAAATTGAGCGTTCCTCAAGTTTGGAAGAATATGAATTCTTCAAAAATTGATCACATTCAAGAGATCATGGATAATATGGATATTCATATTATCCGCCACATTTTCTGTTGGTTCCATTTTCTATCCATATAAAAGATGGATCGGATAAGATATTTTATCCATTTTTACCTTACTCGTTTGCCACCCCTAATCCCACTAATCATCTGTGTCACTATTTACTTTTTCAAAATTTGGAAGAGGAATATAGGTTTCTTTTCCGCAAAAGAGGAACCCGACATTCATATATAAAACGAAAAAGACTTTAATATCTTACTCCTATTATTTTGATTTCCTTGATCCTAAGTAAATTAGGTAATTTTATGGGCTTATGATTGCGAGAAGAGAGAGAAAAGACGCCCAATTACGATTCATGACTCATGTCTAACAACCATATAATTGTAGCTTTGCCAATATAATGTTTTTAATAGTTAGCATTTAGCAAATTATGGAAAATTATCAAATGCTCCCGGCCACTCTTATGTATTTTCTTTTTTAATATTCTCCTTCCCTTTGATTCCTCTTTGTGGGAGCTATTTTCTTCTTTGATGATTCGAACCCACAAATTGATTATCGGAGCAATCCCTTTTGTCCCACCACTCTTATGTATTTGTTGATGTCCTCTACTTTTTGAAAATTTAGTAATTTCACGTGAATATAGTAAATGTAATTATATGAAAGTTTAAGAGGTTCTTGAAATCCAAATCTTAAACGCATTCTTGACTATTGATCTATATGATCATGAGACAGAATAACTATGGCACTGACAATAGAATAGCATAGGTCTAAAAGATAATTTAGGAATAATATAATTCTAATTAATATCAGCACACCCGGAAGGAAGCCTTGGAGTAACGGCAAAGCTTGTCTTCGTCTGACCTATAAGTCACAAGTTCGAGCCGTGCAATCAATCAACAATAGTAAAGTTTGTCTCTGTGTGACCTATAAGTCACAAGTTCGAGACGTGCAATCAATCGCTCGGGATGCGGTCCTTCCCGTATTCTGCGTGAAAAATGGTCCGAAATCCATCCGAAACACACCCGAGGCCCCTGGGACCCCGCCTAATCACACCGACCAATTTCAAAACAGAGCACGAGCCTACTCGAGGACTCAAATCACACAAAATAATATCCAAAATATGAATCACACACCAGTTCAAGCCTAATGAACTAGTCAACTTTCAAAATTTGAATTTAGAAAAAATCAGTTTACTCGGTTCTGAATAAATTAAATATATTCAATAAATTTTTAATATAAACTTAAAATTATAGTCAAAATTACTAGGTTATGCCGAACTCACAGCTACTACACTAACTCCGCCTTTAATTATCAGCTCTCTATATAACAAATCATTTTAATCACACAAGTCCTTACAAATAGAAAGAGCATAAAAAGATATGGTGGGACGGGAAAACAAAAAGATGGGAAGTTGGTAATTTGTGGATCAAGAAAAAGCTCACGCATTATGGAATCAAGTTGCATACATGTCACTTATATATTTTTATTTTTAACTAACAAATTATTTCTATATTTAAATTCTGACATAAATTAATTGGGTCTGGGTATAGGAAGTACTATATGCCATAACATGCGGGCATCTTCTTCAAATAGTACTTAATATATACTCCTCCTTATCAATGATTTGGTACCCTCTAAATTGTCTTATCCTCCTATTTTATTATTTATAGCCTCTTATTCTTTGATTTAGATTTAGATATTGGGTCCTACCCACATGATATGCCACCTCTCAAATACGTCCAAATCCTTAATGTGGGTCCCTTAACTGTATCACAGAACCGAAATTATTAAGGACCAAATAATACTACGGAAAAGGGTCAAATATGCCCATATACTATTGAAAAAGATTTAATATTGTCATCCGTTATACTATCAGTCTAAATATACCCGTAACGTCATACTATCGGTCCAAATATATCTCTAATATCACAAAAGTGGTACAAACCTACCCTTCCTCCGTTAACTGTCTCCCTATGACAACATTTCATTGCCACCTCACCATTATACTCCCATTTTCATCCCTTACCCACAACCTTTCTTTCCCGTTCATTTGAAGAAAAATTACAGATCATAAATATACAAACAAACTATATCAAAAGAAATGCTAACAACTAAAGATAATATGAAACAATGTGAACCGAGAAAACTCTGATTTTGCTATTCAAAATTCATGCTTATACGAACGAAAATACATTTTGTTTTATATAAAAAACTAAGCAAAGATACAGGCAAACTAGTTTAAGGTTTCAAAATTGACCATGGTGAGAAAGAAAAACAACCTAGACACGAGAGTTATTTTTTTTTTTTTTTGTTTCTTTCTCTTCAACCACATTTCTGGAAGGCTACTATTTTTTCTCTCTTTACGTTTTATGTTAAAATAAAGGCGTAATGGCTTCCTGGCCACTTAAACTTGTACCGAATTTTAAAGCCGATATACAAATTTAATTTATTCCCATTTGAACACTCAAACTCACATATCCGGTAACTAATAAACCTATTTGACCGTTGACCATGCACATGCGGCAGTGACAGAGATGATGTGGACAAAGTGTGTGCAAGTCACGAAATTTACGCGCGTGACTGCAATAATTTTGATTTAAAAAATCTAGAACAAAAACAAATACAAATTAAAAAGAAAGAAAATAAACCAGGCCCACTTCCCCATCCCCAGTAAAATTCCCTTCATCCCAGTGTTCTTTTCCCCCATTGTCGTCCTCCCCCAAGGAATTTCTCGGACGCAAAACCTAATCGAAGACGGAAAAGGAAAATAATCTACCTTTATATATTATGTCATGCGCATATGCGAAAATTTTTACACATAAACAACCAAATCAAAACAACTAAGACTAACATCGCGATCGGGACCAAGCTGCTATGGAAACAAAAGTTTGTTTTCGTTGTTCCATTCAATGAAAGCTCTGTCTTCGTTTCAAAATATTTAAGGAACATAATAACTTTTTACCCTACTCCTTAATATATAGGTGTTAGCTGAATACCAATTGGATGAAAGTGAAAAAGAGAAAACTGCACATGATACCGATGGAAAATAAATATGATTATGCAGATAGTGATGAGGATTCTAATGGCAAGCAATTCAGTAGCAAACGAAACTTGATTTAGAAATAAGAGAGAGAAAGAACACTCAAGAAAAGGAAAAAAACAAAAAATTAAGGAAAAGAATGTGTTGGGAATAAATTCCCCTACAGAAATAATATTCACGGTAATAACAGCGGAACAATTATGTAGTACCGAGATACGGTAATCAACAAGAATAAAAAGGAACAACAAGGACACAAAGATTTTTAACGTGGAAAACCCTTCTGAATAAGGGAAAAAACCACGAGCCCGAGAGGAGCAAAGTAATCCACTATAATGAGGAATTCTACACCCAGTAGTCCGAGTAAAATACTTCAGGGACCACTATACACTCAAAAGAAATAACCCTCTTTTAAGATTCCCACCTCACTACAATATCGCTCACACTCTCTATTTTCCTACACAGTCTATTTCTCACATGTTTGAGAAATACTCTCTGCAACTACTGTGTTGCTTCTCTTTCTCTGTGTATTAAATGAAGAAGCCGAGAGCCTCCTTTTATAGGGTGAAGTTGCCGCCCACTTGACCAATCAGGAGCATTGGTTCATTTGCAATTTGAATTGCAACTTGCCAATTTGCATTCTGACAAATTGTTTGGCAAAACCGATTTTGAGATTTGGTTATAACTTCATCTTCTTCTCTTTTTTTTTCTTTAATATCATGGGGATGGACCCCACAATCTCCCCCTCCATACCCATTCACCTGAAGGAGGTAACACCGGACATCTAACTTGAGTGCATGCCGACAAGTTCTTTGCACAACTCGAACTTGTCTCTTGGTACCACCTTGGTCAGCATATCTGTAGGATTCTCACTTGTGGAGATCTTCAGGACNCCCATGTGTAGGGCGTATAACTGCTTCTTCAGGTACAATTTATTTGTCAGTGTTTTGGACATGTATAGGCTTTCCAACCTTGTCCAAATGCCACGTGCGGTGTCTTCATCAATGATGTTATTTAGCACATCATCTGATAAGTGCAACCTGATTGCACTAGCAGCTCTTTCATCCAAGTCAGTCCAATCCTCAGCTTTCATGGCATCAGGCTTTTTGGCATCAGCATCTAGTACCTTGTGTAATCCTTGTTGAATAAGCAGATCCCTCATCCTTCTTTGCCATGTTGAGAAACCGCTATCTCAGTTAAACTTTGCTACCTCGTACTTTACTCCGGACATTTTTGTTTCACTGAGTATAGTACTACCGACAGTGAAGAATATTTCTGTGAACGAGCAGAACCTGTGCTCTGATACCAGTTGTTGGGAATAAATCCCCCTACAGAAATAATATTCACGGTAATAACAGCGGAACAATTATGTAGTACCGAGATACGGTAATCAACAAGAATAAAAAGGAACAACAAGGACACAAAGATTTTTAACGTGGAAAACCCTTCTGAATAAGGGAAAAAACCACGAGCCCGAGAGGAGCAAAGTAATCCACTATAATGAGGAATTTTACACCCAGTAGTCCGAGTAAAATACTTCAGGGGACCACTATACACTCAAAAGAAATAACCCTCTTTTAAGATTCCCACCTCACTACAATATCGCTCACACTCTCTATTTTCCTACACAGTCTATTTCTCACAATGTTTGAGAAATACTCTCTGCAACTACTGTGTTGCTTCTCTTTCTCTGTGTATTAAATGAAGAAGCCGAGAGCCTCCTTTTATAGGGTGAAGTTGCCGCCCACTTGACCAATCAGGAGCATTGGTTCATTTGCAATTTGAATTGCAACTTGCCAATATGCATTCTGACAAATTGTTTGGCAAAACCGATTTTGAGATTTGGTTATAACTTCATCTTCTTCTCTTTTTTTTTTCTTTATTATCATGGGGATGGACCCCACAGAATGGAGGTGGGTGAACGGAGAAGAAGGGAGAGGTGGGTGAACGGATGTCAGGTCTTTTCCTTCCTTTCTTTTTTCTTTTTTTTTTTTTAATTTGTGACTTTTTTTTTGCTTATTTAGTATTTAATAATAGGACCCACAAATAACACATGTCAAGTAATAAATAGTCTAGTATATGACGTGTTGTACATGTCAGCGCAATTGATATACACGCACTACTGAATGTATTTATTTGTACTCAGTCGGTCAAGTTCGAGTGTTCAAATGGGAATAATGAAAGTTTGTATATCGGCTTTAAAATCCGTTACAAGTTTAAGTGGCCAGGAAGCCATTTCGCCTAAAATAAAAGTGCTACTAAATTTTCCCTAAATATGTCTTACAAATTCAGCGACAACACAAGTAAATGCAAAATAAAATACAAAATTGTAAGGTCAGGTGAAAGGTACGTACAATTCCAGGATCGGTCGGAGAAGCAACATGTATTTTGAAAAGCAAGACTAGAGGCAGTGAAGTCTTCAAAATAATGATAGAACTTCAAAGTAATTAAACTTGGTAGCTGCAAACAGGGTGAAATGGTGAGTTAGCAATAAAATGTGTTCATAGGGGAGACAGTTAACGGAGGAAGGGTAGATTTGTACCACTTTCATGATGTCAGGATATATTTGGACTGATAGTATGACGTCGGGGATATATTTGGACTGATAATATAACGGAGGATAATATTAAACCCTTTTCCGATAATACTATTATTTGTGGGTTGGGGTGTGATTCGCAATTTCTCCTAAAAAAGCAAAGACAGAATCATGTTTATAGTAGCGAAGTAGCGATTGATGTCACAGTTAACAAGGTTAAAATTTTCAGAAAAAAACTACGTACTATTTTTGGAGGGAGCTCCTCCCGGTGAACAGACCATCCTCAAACCAACACAAATGAATAAGTAAAGTATATTCGGGCGCTTGAGAGAATTATGTCGAAAGAATTCGACAAAATGACCTTGTAGCTTATATGTGAATTTATTATTCGTACTCGTTTTTATGCTAAAATTACATTAGTTTATTATGACCATTGATAGAAATAAAGATATATTGTTGAGTTGATAGTAATAGTTAAGTGATAGCAATTTAAATAAAATACACGTTATATTATTTATTAGATTAATATAAATATCGGATTTCGAATGAATGTGGAAAAACTACATACGCGTAGCGGCGGCTCTTATCCAATAAAATAAGTTTTAGTAATAATTGGGTCCAAAATTTTCTGAACTAGGTGGAAATTGAAAATCTCACTGTTTTTTCACTTTTTAGGAATAGTAGTTTCTTTTGAGGTTTTCACGCGTTGTCTTTTTCGCTTTTCTTTGTTAAAATATTACAAAGCTGTTATCGTCATCTAAGTTGTCCACTACTAGTTACTGCATGTGCAAAACAAAAGTTGAGGTTTGATGCCAATACATTAATACAGGGCGGCTTTCATAAAGCAAGTAAAGCAACTGTTTTAAGTCCCACATTTATTAGGGTCCCATTTTTTGTTACATCTAATAGGTTATGCATAAGTTTAAAAAAAGGATTTGTGAAGTGAAAAAAAATTAATTTCCTTCTTTAACAGGTATAGAGAAGAAAGATTTGCAACTGCTATGATTTCTGCCAAGAAAATTGCACTTGAAATGAATATCGAACTCGAATTTCGTACGAAACGTATGATATATAGGAAGTAACAATTTAATGAGAATGTTGATAATAAAATCTCAAAATCTTTCGAAGAATGCTTTGGAGTTGGCTACTTCATACATTTAGACAGGCTTATTTTTTTCACTTCAAAATAGATTTGAACAATTCGAAACATATGAAAATATTTTTGATTTTCTATTTAGCGGTAAAAATTAAGATCACTAGATGATAAAAATTTTAAAAAATATTGCCTTAGTCTTGATTGTTCCTTAAAGCATAATAATCAATTCAATATTGATAATTTGGATTTATTTTCGGAATTAAAAATATTAAGAAAATAGTACAATTAGAAGATAACAGTCTAATTGATACACTCGGTCAAAAAACTTGATTCTTTTTGCAATGCCTATATTACTTATGGAATAATATTAATAACTCTTGTTTCCGTCGTTTCATCAGAAGGAAATTTTCAAAATTAAAATTATAAAATCTCACATAAGATCAACAATATCTCAATAAAGATTAAATCGATTAGTTGTACTGTCAATTAAGAAAGACTTATTAGGAGTTATTAATTATAAGAAAATTATTAATAACTTTGTATCTAAAAAACGCTAGAAATATAGACTTCAAATAAATAATTAATTTTAAAAAAGAATAAAGTTAAGGCCCCTCACAAAATTTGGCTTTAGACCACAAAACTCGTCGGGCCGCCCCTGCATTCATAAAAAAAAACATATAATGAATTCTAAGTTCAATCCATCATGTTTAGCAGGAAGACGACTGTTGTTGAATGATCGACGAGCTTCCTCTTTAGTTCTTTGATATTGGGTTCGTGTTCAATGTACCGCTCTTTTTATATATGAAATTACTTCGTATTTGTTTTTAGCCCTTTTTTGTTTGTGCATCGTTCTTCCATGCTTTCTGTTGGTCAACAACCAACCAAAGGCACTTCTGTGCAATATCCAACGCATATTAAACCACTTAGCAACCAAGCATCAATAGAGTAACCTGCGGATTGGTGTCCGGCTACATACATATTCATATCTCGGGTTATGTACATAACCCTGTGAGTATCCCACTTCAGTCTTTGTAGCACCCGCCACTCTCTGATACGCCAATTCAATTCCCCAGAAACAACCCGCTCCGAATTGAGCAAACTGTTGACCCGGGGCGGGTATGTCATCGTCGGGTCCTTGAGGAATTGCATATGAGTCCATAGCGGGTGATTGATCAGTTCGAAAACCAAAACCCAGTTTGTTGAGCCAAGCTTCAATAGAGTAACCTGCGGATTGGTGCGCAGTGACACAGTAAAGGTTGAACTGATGTTGGACATATTTTTATATATTTTAATGTTACTTTATCCATATTTTAACCGTTTTGGGTGCTATTTGGTGTTTAATGCCCAACATGTGTTAGTTATCGGTTCTATGACTAATTAAGTTGTGTGTGATGATTTAGGATGTTTGGAGTGCAAAAATATAAAGAAAATATGTTCAAACTGTAGGAGAAGAGGGTGGATGCGTCGCATCCAACCAGGGTAAAAAAAGGATTTTTGGTTCATCCTTAGCAGTGAAGTCGGAAGAAGGCATCCGCCTTAGCATCTGCACCTCGGTGCAGCAAAGTCGAGGGAACAGAGGGTGGACGCGAAGCATCCACCCCAGCATCTGATGCTGAGAAGTTCAAGCTGAGGTGGACGCGAAGCATCCACCCATCACTGAAGCTGATTCGGAAAAGGGAAAAAAGAAAAACTAGGGCAACCCTTTTGTACGCCATATATAAGCCAAAAACGTCTCTCTTTTCTAACACACTTTAAAGCAGAGGAGAGCTATCCAGAGCTTGAAAACCACAGAATTCATCTTGAGTTCTTCCGTTCCCTTCTTTTATTGATTTTTATGTATTCTTGGGAATTGATTGAGATCGCTACCATGATATGTGTGGTTAAACTCTTTTATTCTGGGGTTATGATTTTACATAAATATATATATATTCGAATATTGATTTGACGAGTTAATTTATCATATTGGATTGTTTATTTTTATCTTGAGTTTAATTATTTTACCGCCTAACAGTGAAATACTATATATGAATTTTGAGTTGAACTTGAAAGAGGTAATTCTTGATTGCAATAGGATTGAATAAAGCGCGATCTCGAACCTAGCAATTGGGGAATTGATTTGCGAATATGGATATAAATATACCTATTTGCCGTGCTTAGCCAATTTTGCAAGAGATTAATGCATTTTTTTTATCTCTAATCTCATAGGAATATAGGGGCTAGAATAAATTAAATAGGGGAGTAGAAGTTGTCAAATTTCTACGAGTATTATTGTCATTGCAGGTTAATAACCCAGATAAATTAATAAGTCGAGTTTATTGAAGAATTCAACAGGATCATTAACCTGCCATAACCTGGAATATTGTTTCTCATTGAATTCAACTCTTTGTGCTAAGTGTGCTAGTTAACTCTTTCTTCTTTTTAATCGCAGATCTAGTTAGTAGACTTAATTAAACAACAAAAAAGGGCCCAAATTATCCCTATCGTTAGCTAAATGGTTTATGAATACCCTTCGTCCATCTATCCGTTCAAAAAAATACACTCCGTCCATCTATCCGTCCAAAAAAAAACACACGAAGTTAAGACTATTAACAAAAATACCCCCGCGAAGGTAAATGGGTTGAAATAATATCTATTTTTTGTTCTGGTCAAAGATTGCCACGTGGCCAATTAAAAATCGCCACGTCATTAAATGAAAGACACATCCCTATTGTTTGCTAAATGGTTTATAAATACCCTCCGTCCATCTATCCGTTCAAAAAAACACACTCCATCAGTTCTGCCGTTAGTCGCGGGGGTATTTTTGTTAATAGAATTAACTTCGTGTATTTTTTTGAACGGATAGATGGACGGAGTGTATTTTTTTTAACGGATAGATGGACGGAGGATATTTATAAACCATTTAGCAAACGATAGGGATAGTTGCCTTTTCCGATTAAACAACAATCACCTTGACATTGTTCTTGACTCGATAAATTGCAATTTGCTTGATTTAGTAGACAATTGATTACAAGTCCTCGTGGGAACGATACCCTACTCACTCTTTATTACTTGATTGACCGTGTATACTTGCGTGTGCGATTTTGGGCAACAAGAATCACCAACCCTGAGTACCCCAGTCTTAAGTTCCTATCAACCACTTTCTCAACAAGGCAACCGCCATTGTAATGTGAAATTGTGGTCACAATGACAGCGCCCCATTTGTGTCTATTTGCGATCGTGCCTAGCTGGGCTTCCTCTATTCCAAACCACGAATGTGGTTCCGGGTCTCTTGCATCATCTTTGCTACGACCTCAGGGTTGAGAGGAGGCAAATGCTCAGCAAAGTAAGTATGAGGTCAAGGATTAGCAAGTAATAAATAAAGGACAACCCGGTGCATATAGCATTTTGCGTCCATGCATGATTCAAGAAAGGATTATATCCCAAGGTATGTAATATAGACAACATATCCTAATGCAAATATTAGTGATTGTTTCCACGATTAATTGACAAAGAAATTCTTCATTGCTCCAAGGTTCCCTACTAGCAAATACTAAATATAACAATTTAATAGTATTGGCGGAATTTTTTTTATGCAATAAGCAAAGATAGGTGTGAGTTTAATTTCTACTTCTTTTATTTATTTTTCCCATTCCTCGATCCTCCTATGTAATAGAAAAAATTTAATAAGAAGTTGAGGTCAAGGTAGAAAATATCTCACAAATCTGAATTGACCGTGGGTAAATTCAAGTTTAACAAAAATGATATGGATATGCCAAAAGTTTAAGAAAAATGATACTCCGTACGGATAATTTTTGGTTGAGACAAAACTATTTTCAGAATAATAAAGCTTTTTCACGGCATGGGTAGGGAATTTTTGTCGAGAAGACTGAAATTTTGTGAATTATATTTTCGAAAAAATATTCAAAGAAGTAGGCAACTGTTGGTTCTAAAATCTGAGATGAGAAAACGTAGAGACATATTCAATGCAAATAAAAAGACATAATTAGCAGTATCAAACCAAAGTAACAATATTATAATCACACTTATTTCATGAAGTGGAATAAATTTGTACCTACCCCATTTCATGTACACACGATTATTGATTGGAAGTTTCCTTCTAATTACCTCCATAACTTGTCACGACCCAATTTAGGATCATGACCGGCATCTAGAAGCAAGTGCCCCCAAGTAAGCCTTATCGGTATTTTACACAAAATCAAACAGAGTTTCCCCTGATTTTGGACTATCCCAAAAATAAACCTGTCTTAGAAATCAACTACCAAACATCCTAATATCATACCAAACAATTGACAACCAATCAATCAACCAAAACGAGTCTCCACCATTACTAATCAACCCACTAACAACCAGAAATACTAATTTATCTCCAACCTTGATAATAAAGAACGATACTCAACAAAAGACTAATAGCAAAATAATACTCATGACACTAAAAGAATGACTATGGAGCGACTCTAAGAATTCAAAGAAAAGACTATAACAATTGATAAACATCTCCGCCCACGCGAACAAGTGCGAGGCTCACCAAGAATTCTCAACCTGTACGCTAATTAACGAAATCCCCGCCTGCGTCAACGGCCACACCAAAAAATGTTTGAAGATTCGTCTCATGTCTATCCTAAATGCTAAATCCTAACCATGGTCAATGACTATTACCTTTTTTTTTTTGACAAGAAAACATTGTGTTACATAATATGTTCATCTCAAAATAAAAGTCGCACTCTCTTTTAAAATAAGATCCTTCTTGGTAAGATTCTTGGTCTGGCAAACAGACTAACTATTTTTCTCTTTTATATGCAATATCTCGAAAGCAATATATATATATATATATATATATATATATATATATATATATATATATACCATGGCGATGAACATTTTACATTAGCAAAAAAAAGAATTTAGTCCATAATATTTGTCACTTTAAAATTAAAAAAATTTTAGTTGTATTTTTTTCAAGTCCACCCTCACTAGTCCAAGAAGGCATATAGTTATTAATTACTCCCTCCGGTTCATAATAAGTGTCCAATTTATTTTTGGCACGTCCATTAAGAAAATACTAAATTCTATACAAAAATACCTACTATGACTAAACTACCCCTAATTAAACATTTAATGTGAGGAGTAAGAAAACTTTTTAGGGATATGTACATAGATGTTATTTTGTAAAAACAAAATTAAATTCTTTCTTGATTACATAACTAGACACTTATTTTGAACCAAAATGAAAAAGCAAATTGGACACTTATGTGAACCAGAGGGAGTACTCATTTAAGGAAGAGATTATGATAATTTAATTATACTATTTCATTAATGTTGTTGAATAATTTTGTAATGGACGTGCAAAAATCTTAAATAACACATAAAGGCCAGATGTAGTATATTAATTAGGACTTGAACAACCAAACCATATGATATTGTAAGAATTGAATATGTTCGATTTATAGTCATTAATTAATTTGTTCCTCCTGAAACTGATCTACTAAGTTCCACAATATAATACACCAATAAATATTTATCATGTAGTCTTGATTCTTGATTGCACGCCAATGTTCAATAATCATGGCATTCACAGACTGTAAATACACAAATCTTAACTCAACATTCAATTCTATGCACTGAACCAATAATGCTCAAAATAAAGCAGCAACGAATACTCCTTACTCCCTCCGGTCTACAATAAGTGATCAATTTATTTTTTTATTTTGGTTCAAAATAAGTGTCCATTTATATAATCAGAAAAAAATTCAATTTGTTTTTTCAAAATTACCCTTATTTACGTATCCCTAAAAAGTCATTTACTTCTCACATTTGAGAAGAGAAGTAAGTGCTACTATAATATGCTGCAATATTTAATTAAGGGTAGTTTAGTCACACTATCTATTTTTGTCTAAAATATAATATTTTCTTAATAGGTGTGTCTAAAGCAAATTGATCACTTATTATAGATCAGAGAGTAACAAATTTAACATGGTTTTGCTCATATCATTAAAGTCAATGTTTAACTATATTGGGATTTCTCCAACGGCATCCGTAATTATTACTACTGGAATCAACTACTTTACTCTTTACCTATAAAAAGTTTTCTCGCGCCGTGCATCATTACTCATCTAAGAATGATTTAATGCACATATATTTAATGGTTTTCTATTTTTACCATTTTATTTAATGTCTTTATTGCTCGTAAATAACCTTTTTATTTTTATAAGTTGAAGTAAGATATCACTACCCTTCACATATTCTACTTGTGAAATTTTACTGGATTTTTTGTTGTTGTTGTTTCTTGCTTGTAAATTAAGGTTTATTTTTTGATTAAAAAAATAAAGAGAGATACTAGATGGTTGAGAATTTCAACTTCCACAAATTTGTAGAGCCTTAGACGCCTTTTATATCACATTTTCTTGTTTTTTTTTTTTTTTGTGTGCTTATAATTATGTGCATAACTGCATATTGTTAACCAAAGTGAGAAAGAAAAGGACAAGTAGAGCTTTTGAAATTAGGATTATTTAATTGTGAGAGATTTAGTATCCAAGTATTAAATACTTATACAATATGGTAATGTGAAATTTAAAAACAAAATACTTAGAAGAACTTTCTTTTCACAAATTATTTGCTGTCTTGTATCACGATTTTAGAAGAAGAAAAAGAAAAGCATTTGAATTTATGCTAGATGTAAAATCTTACATATATAAAGTATAATCAATATAGATTTTGATAATTGTCTGCTAACATGGAATTCTACGTTTGTAAATCCTCCTAGGTTATCCAAAGGGGACATTTTTATTGCTTGGTGGAATTGGGAAAAACGTAACAGAAGCTTAACAAACTTTGGGTGGGGTGGGGTGGGAGGGGGGGGGGATATATAGAAATATAATACTATGGATAGCACACCCCACCCCCACCCCACCCCATGCACAGGAAACACATCGATACTATGCTTTCCCTTATGCTCACGTCTTCCCTAAATGGATCACAACCTTATCTATTTCTGGAAAATTGGTTCCATACTCACTCCTCCTACTGTCTTCCTTAATCTTAATGTCAGGATTGTTTGATCAAAAAGTGTTAAGTTTTTTGTTAAACTAATTAATTGAGAAAAATAGAGGATAAATTTTAGCCAAGGATAATTAACTCTAGATCAAAACACATTGAATAAGAGAAAAAGATGTAATCAAGCTCATAAACTTTTTAAGATAAAAGATATCGAATGTAAATGACATGCTTACATTTTTGACGTACTGTTCTGCAATATAAGAATAAAGAAGGAGAAGAAGGAATGCCATTAATAGCTAAGGGATCTATCTTTGATTCAATAACGATGATTACAAAGATTTGCAGTCAAGATCTAAACCTTCTCTTGTTTTTCCTTTAGAAGTCTTCCCCGGTTCTACTGTACCTTTTTGGATCAAGGAAAAAAGGAGCCCCCTTTTCTTGATCTCTTACCTCCTATATATATAATTACTCCCTTTTATCCAACGGTCCTTAGTCAGAATACCCTAATCTGCTGATTGTACGTTGGATCGTTCCCCTTAAGTGTCACGACATATATTTCGCCATACAAGCTTCCTGATAGTTCGATCTCGATAGCGGCCGAGATACTCGTCATTATGATTCCTTATGGCTTAGTCGGCCCTCGCCATTCCTTTTAGCGCTGATCCATGTGTGGTCACCCATACAAAGACACCATATTAATAAACTGGCACTCCTTTAATTTTGTAATGTGCAGCATTTCCAGACCATTACAACTTTACATTTCTAATATATGATCAGACGTGAATTAATAATTCGAACTTTATAGGTTTCAATTTGAAATTCTATCATATTCCTATTCCTAGGGTTCCTATTTGAATTGTTGCTCGCAAGAAAGGACAATAGAGAAAACGAATGTCAGTAATGAGTCTTAAAGAATCGAAATCAATTCTTTTTTTTTAATCCGATGTTTGGTGTCCGCTTTGAGATCTCACTATTCGATATCGGGCCAGAAAGTTTCTCTTTGGGGTAAAACCCTCTCTATCAAAATCGTTTTTAGGATTGAAGCCAGATATTTCTAATTAAGAATGAAAGGGTACTTATCAGTTATCACCCCACCACAACCTTTAGTAGTTATGAGTTCACTCTAACACTTAAATCAATAACGTTAGTTAAAAATTCTTCGCCGGTTAAAAGAAAAAAAAGCACGGTATAAGGGGTTGTTTGCTTCATTAGTTAAGAGATAATAACAATTCTGTGATAAAATATGTGATTTATCGAATCCTGTATTTGGTTGAATTTTTATTCAGTATAAGAAATGTTGTATGGGATCGAATTTGACCGACCACGTCCCTAAGACACCACGACCGACCGTTGAACATATGTGAGTCCTGATAGAAGGACGACTTAGGGATAATAAGAGGGACGACTCCATAGTCTCGTCGGCCCCTCTATAGCATGTACTTTATTTCTGTCTTTTAATATTTAAAGATGGACCCCCTATTATATAAAGGGGGTCGGAGCTTTGTAAAGGGGATTCAATTCATTTCTTGTAAGGAAGAACTCTCTTGCTCTCTCATCTCTCTAAAATTATCTCTCTCTCTCTCTCTCTCTCTCTCTCTCTCTCTCTTTCTTATATATATATATATATATATATATATATATATATATATATATATATATATATATATATATATATATATATATATATATTANNNTAGGGATAATAAGAGGGACGACTTCATAGTCACGTCGGCCCTTTTATAGCATGTACTTTATTTCTGTCTTTTAATATTTAAAGAAGGACCCCCTACTATATAAAGGGGGTATGAGCTTTGTACTAAAAAAGGAATTCATTTTTTAGAAGGGAAAAACTCTCATGCTCTCTCATCTCTCTAAAATTATCTCTCTCTCCCATCTCTCTAAGACGATCGCTACCCTTCTCTCATATATATATTATTGTTATAAGAGCCGATTATCAAGATCATCCTAGGGTTTATTATCCTCTATTACGATTTACCCCTTCATCTATATTGATTGATTTGCTTAAAAAGTGTAACAACTTTTGAGTCAAACAATTTGGCGCCGTCTGTGGGGAATTCGGTAGTCGAAATCATAGTTCATACCTGGGATATCAAAAACAACAATCATTGTCCTTCAGACTCCATAGAAATTAACAATGGCGGAGAAAGAAGCAAGGTTGAAGATGATAGCAGATGTCTCGAACAACCTCATAGGCTCCCTCAACGAAGCCGGTAGAGAAAATACCGTGAATGTAACACCTAGTAATGTACCAGAGGGGGAGATCTCACCCTCTTCACTCGAAGATCTAACGATTTTGCATGAAAGGGGGGCTCTACATCTGCAGCAAAGGAAACACCCCCAGTAGTCAAAAAGCTACTAGAGGAATGGCTGACGAGCGCTCTAAGCAACATGCTCGAGAAACCACCTCAGGGAAATATCAAAGACTCGTCAATGGCAGAAAACGTTCCTGCCGCCGGTGAACCCAGTGTTGTACGAACAAGTAACGCCCACACGGATACCAACGCAAGTGATGGTGCACTCGCGACCATCCTTAAGAAAATGGAGGAAATGGAGAACGAGAATAAAGCGCTTCGTGATCAAATGAAGGAGCACCAGGAAAGGGTAGACAAGATACCTGGTGCCCCTAAGCTACTGCCGAAACGCGATGTGGGAAGGTTCGTCGAGCAACCGTATAGTGAGGAAGTTTCTCCTCACCCAATCCCTAAAACCTTCAAGATGCCACCATACTTGAAAATATACGACGGAACCACGGATCCGGAAGACCATCTGATCCATTACGTAACCGTTGTAAAAGGCAATGACCTATCGAAAGAACAGGTGCCCTCCGTGTTGCTGAAAAAGTTTGGTGAAACTTTGACAGGAGGGGCGTTAACGTGGTACTCTCAGCTACCGGCTAGATCGATATCAACATTCAAAGAGATGGCAGACAAATTCGCCACCGCTCATGCAAGAGCAAAGAAGGCCGAAGCTAGGGTCAATGATATCTTCGCCATCAGACAAACAACAGATGAAGGACTCAGGGACTTCCTGGCCCGATTCAATAGGGTAAGAATGGGACTGCCAAACGTATCAGAAGGAAAGGCGGTCGTAGCTTTCCAAAACGGGTTGAACAGAAATGGATCAAAAGCAACCAAGAAGCTACTCAACCGACTCATGAAGTATCCCCCCATCACGTGGGAAGAGATTCATAATGCCTACTGCGCCGAAGTAAAAGCGGATGAAGACGATCTTAACAGTCCAACCCAACGACTAACGTCAGTACAATCAGAGGTAAGGAAGGATCGACGCAACGACGGGCGACGGGAACAACTCCCACGCTTCAACAGAGAAAGGCATCAGCCCTACGTTAGAACTCCCAATCCACCTCCTCCAAGGCATCCAGACGCCGTGCAGCGACACGCCGCCCCACTTCGGAATGAAAGAGGTATGCCCTCATTATTATCCGCTCATAATTTTTGTGTCTCCCCTTCAGAAATAGTGTACGCACTGGAGAAGCTGGGCACGAAGGTGCAGTGGCCACAAAAAATGAAATCACACCCTAGTGCAAGGAGGTCGAACGTCCTATGCGAGTTCCATCAGGAAAGAGGACACAAGACCGAAGATTGCATAGGTCTATGACAGGAGGTGGTCAGAATGTTGAACCAAGGATACCTGAAGAAGCTGCTCAGCGATAAAGGAAGGGCTAATTTCGCCAGAAGACGCGATCAATCCCAAGGACCACCAAAACCACCTTCTCCAGCATGCACCATACAGATGATCGTCAGTGGCGGCGATGACTCAGCAATCAACCATGTGAAGTTCACCACCACACACAAGTTGTAGCGCACGATCGCTCACGAACGATATGATGACTTCGAAGACAGTATCACCTTCGATAAGTCTGATACCGACGGTTTGTCTTTCCCCCATTACGATGCTTTAGTTATAACTTTATGCATTATTGATACTGATGTAAAAAGAATCATGGTAGATGACGGAAGCGGCGCGTGTATTATCCACCCATGAGTTCTTATGCAAATGAGGCTCGAAGATAGGATAATATCGCGTTGCATAACACTAACGGGTTTTAACAATGCAGTAGAGCGAACCTCCGAAGTGATATTATTGGCCCAAGTTCGGGTGAAGTTTTGAAGAATGACAAATGAACTCAGTCATGGACCAGGTCCATCATGTGAGACACAGTGTTTATCAACTTATACATGTGAGATACATGTGAAGGAGATAAGTCTTAAGGATAAAGCAGCAATATCTCCTGAACTGATCGAAAAGGTTGCATATTGGATGAGGAAAGAAAGTATCCTCATGGGAAGAGGACACAATCCGGATAAAGGATAGGGTTGGAGTTTGTATTGTTCAAGGAGTCAACTTCGATGGAAGATCAGCAATTGAGTCTCAATCAAACTCTGATTACTAACTCATTAAATAACAGTGATTGTCTCTTTTACAGGTATTGCACAAACGCAGAAGTGAAACTAAATTAAGAGCAAAAGAGCGAGGCAATTTTGCAAGCAATTTATGTGAGATTCAAGTGTGCATTCCTGAAGCTACTTGGACGAGATAGAAGAACCAATTCCATTGTGTTTATTCTTATTCTAGTTCAAATTGTAGTAGGTGGTTTAAAGTTGTACCTTTCCAGCTTTTGTAGAAGCAATTGTAATTGGTACTTTGAGTATTCAAGTTATAGGCTAACTTGAATGTGTCGCAACAGTTGAGGCTGTGTTCCACACTGGGATTAGAGTTTAATCCTTAGGTTTACAAGAGTTTTGTAAATGCT
>NC_031995.1:71778360-71785195 GCF_001879085.1 Nicotiana attenuata | reverse complement strand
TCACATGGGAAAGCAAAATCACTGCTATTCAGGAATCCAAGAATATTGCTACTCTCAGACTGGATGAACTGATTGGAAATCTGACTGCTTATGAAATGAGAAGGCAAACCATGAAGATGGATACCCCCAAGAAGGAGAGAANGAAATGAGGAGACAAACCATGAAGATGGATACTCCCAAAAAGGAGAGAAGTTTAGCTCTCAGAATTGCTGAAGGTTCAGATCTGGAAGATGATGAGATGGCTATGATCACTAGAGATTTCAAAAAGTACCTGATGAGAGGAAAGGGTTCTTCAAGAGATACAACCTTCAACAAGACAAGAGCTCCTGAGAAACACACCGATGAGGGTTGCTACAAGTGTGGTAAGACTGATCACATGATCAAGAACTGCCCTCAATGGGAAATTGAGTGGAAGAAAGAAAGAGTTGAACGAAGGAACAGGTTCAACCAAAAAGAAACAAAGGTTCAACCAAGGCTATGGTTGCTGCTTGGGGAGAAACCTCAGATAAAGACTCAGAAGATGAAGCTGAAGAAGAGTAAGCACTGATGGCCATCGGAGAATCAGATGATGAACAAGAGGTAAGTATTCTTCATCTCAAAGACAAGATAAAATTCTTGTCTAAAGAAAGGTTGGCTGAGCTATTACTAGACTTCATTGATGAGTCTGAAATAATTAACAATGAGAAGGAAGTTCTGTCTAGGGAATGTGTGATCCTAAAAGCAAAATGCAAAAGTCTAGAGTCTAGGGCAAATGAGAGTGATAACAAAAATGCTGAGTTGAAGAACCAGGTTCTTGAACTTGACAAGAGTGTCCTAGAATTAGGTCTGAAAACTTAAAACTAAAACTAGGAACAGGAAAGAAGAAAGTTGATCACACATATATCACTCTAGAAGAAAATTTGGGAAAAATGAAAGATGAATTGTATAAGAAAGATGAATTTATCAAAGTCTTAAAGGAAGATCTAGGAAAGGTGAAACATGAACTAGACTGAACTTGCAAGTGGAACAAGGCTTCTGATGCACTCTCTTGGTTGCAAGAGCATCACAGTAGCAACAAGAAAGGACTTGGCTATGGGACTCAAGCACCAAAATGGGACTCTAAAAGCAAGTACCTCACACTTCTTAAAAATAAAATATGCACACACTGTGGCAAGACTGGTCATTACAAAGATGAATGTAATGCAAAAGTAAAGGCCAGTCAAAAGAACAAAGCCTTTGTTCAAGAAAAAGGTAAGCTGCCTGGATGGGCAAGAAGGAATTTGATTCACCCTTTTGCTTATAGAAAGGGACCCAAACTAATTTGGGTTCCTAAGACTAACCCCTGATTTCCTTTTGCAGGTGCAAGTGAAAGGGATGAGCCAAATATCGTATATGGATAGTGGCTGCTCAAAACATATGCCTGGGGACAAGGACCAGTTCCTTTCACTTGAGGACTTAAAAGGAGGTAATTTCTCCTTTGGTAATGGAAAGAAAGGTGAGATCATTGGGGCTGGAAAGGTAGGCAAAACAGATTCTCATTCCACAGAGAATGTCTACCTAATAGTTGGCTTGAAATATAGCCTAATAAGTGTGTCACAATTGTGTGACAGAGGTAACCTTGTGGCTTTTACCTCCACCAAATGCTTTGTGATTAACCTTATCACTGACAAGATTGTTTTACAGGGAAAAAGAGTTAACAATATTTACATTGTAGATTTGTTCACTCTTTCAGAAAATGAACTCACTTGTTTAAGTGTGTTGGTTAATGATTCCCTCCTGTGGCACAAAAGACTTGGTCATGCAGTTCTAAATCAGCTCAACAAATTAGTCTCTAAAGACTTGGTGATAGGGCTACCTAATATCAAGTTCAAGGAAGACAAAGTTTGTGAGGCATGTGCAAGGGGAAAGCAGGTAAGGTCATCCTTCAAAAGCAAGAAAGTGGTAAGTACAACCAAGTCGTTGGAACTGGTCCAGATGGATCTATTTGGTCCAATGAGAACCATGAGCAGAGGTAGAAAGAAATATGTAATGGTGCTAGTTGATGATTATTCTAGATTTACCTGGGTTCTATTTCTAACCTCCAAAGATCATGTTCTCTGCATTTGTTAGAAAAACTCAGAAACAATTAGGAAATCAACTTGCCTCCGTTAGGTCTGATCATGGAACTGAATTTGAAAATTCCAAGTTTGTTGAGTTCTGTGATGAAAATGGTATAGAATATAACTTCTCTGCCCCTAGGACCCCTCAACAAAATGGAGTAGTTGAAACAAAGAATAGAACTCTTGAGGATATGGCTAGAACCATGATACTTTATAGTAAATTGCCTCATAACTTCTGGGCAGAGGCTGTAAACACTGCATGTTACATAATAAATAGATGCATGACCAGACCTCTGGTAGAGAAGACTCCCTATGAGTTACTTAAAGGGAGAAAACCAAACATATCCCATCTTAGGGCATTTGGTTGCAAGTGCTATGTGCACAATAATGGAAAAGACTCCCTAGGAAAGTTTGATCCCAGAAGTGATGAGGGAGTATTCTTGGGATATTCTTCACATAGCAAAGCATATAAAGTGTTTAATAAAAGAACTTTGTGTGTAGAAGAAAGTGTGCATGTAGTAGTTGATGAAACTAACATTCTTTCTGAGAGACAGGAACATGAAGATGAAGCCATAAAAGACTTGACTGAAGCATCAGCTCGGGTCAAAGTGGCACCAACAGGAGCAAAGGTGATGGAACAGGTTCTTCCATACAGGGAAACCTGACAGGGGGAATAAATCAAAGTGGAATTGAAATAAATTCCTTGAAGGAACCTGTTCATGATCCTGTTCTTCAGCAAATGGCAGAAACATCTAGCGGAAGCCAGTTGGTTGTGAAACCTCACAAGTATCAAAGCTCTCATCCCATTGAGAACATTCTCACTGATCCAACATCTGGAGTTAAAACCAGATCACAATTAAAGAATCTGTGTGCTTTTGATGCTTTTCTATCTATCATTCAACCTAAAAATGTTGTTGAGGCTTTGCAGGATGCAGATTGGATGAATGCAATGCAGGATGAGCTTAACCAGTTTGAAAGGAGTCAAGTTTGGCACCTAGTACCAAGACCCAAGGACAGATCAATCATTGGTACAAAATGGGTCTTCAGGAACAAACTTGATGAAGATGGAACAGTTACAAGGAACAAGGCAAGATTGGTGGTCCAAGGTTACAGCCAGGAGGAGGGCGTAGACTATGATGAGACTTTTGCTCCAGTTGCAAGACTAGAGGCAATCAGACTTCTCATAGCCTTTGCAGCACATATGGAATTCACTCTTCATCAGATGGATGTCAAAAGTGCCTTCCTAAATGGCTACCTAAAAGAAGAAGTGTTTGTGAAACAACCTCCAGGGTTTGAGAGTAAGGAATGTCCTGAGCATGTGTACAAGCTGGACAAGGCTCTCTATGGACTCAAGCAGGCCCCAAGAGCATGGTATGAACGACTGTCAAAATTCCTGCTGGAGCATGGTTACAAGAGAGGTAAAATAGATAGTACCTTATTCTTAAGGGAAAAAGGTAAGGATCTCCTTGTTGTGCAAATTTATGTTGATGACATAATCTTTGGGTCCACCACTGACAAGCTAAGTAAGGACTTTGCAAAATTAATGGGGAGTGAGTTTGAAATGAGCATGATGGGTGAGCTTAATTTCTTCTTAGGATTACAGATCAAACAAAGTCCAAATGGAACCATGATCCATCAGCAGAAGTATACAAAAGAGCTAATCAAAAAGTTTAAAATGGAGGAATCTAAAGAAATAGACACACCCATTGCAACTGCCACTAAATTAGATGTTGATGAACCTGGTTCATCAGTTCATCAAAAGTTGTATAGGGGTATGATTGGTTCACTCTTGTATCTCACTGCTAGCAGACCTGACATTGTTTTCAGTTTAGGAATTTGTGCTCGTTTTTAGGCAAATCCAAAAGAGTCTCACTTGACTGCTGTCAAGAGGATACTGAGATATCTAAAAGGAACCACTAATTTGTGCCTTTGGTATCCTAGAGGTAGTAATTTTGATCTAGTAGGATATGCTGATGCTAATTATGCAGGTTTCCTAGTGGATAGAAAGAGCACCTCAGGTATGGCACGCTTCCTTGGTTCATGTCTTGTGTCATGGGCTACCAAAAAGTAAATATTTGTGGCCCTATCTACTGCTGAAGCTGAGTATGTTGCTGCTGCTTCTTGTTGTGCTCAATCACTATGGATCAAACAACAGCTGGTAGATTTTGGAATTGAAGTGGGATGTATTCCAATATTCTGTGATAACACTAGTGCTTAAGTATGACAAAGAACCCTGTTCATCATAAGAGGACTAAGCACATAGATGTTAGACACCACTTCTTAAGAGATAACTATGAGAAAGGATTAATTTCAATAGAATTCTGTGCTACTGATAAACAAATAGCTGACATCTTTACTAAAGCAGTGAGTAGAGAAAACTTTGAGAGGAACAGGTTAGAATTAGGGATGATTAAGATCACCTAATAGGTCGTTCAGAATGCACAACGAAAAAAAAATATTTGAAAAACAAATGAAAAAAAAATTTGGTTAGGAGTTCTAACTATTGTGTAAATATCTAGATCAATTCTTACACAGTTTCATACTTTAATCAGTATGCTCCTGTGACATGTGTATATATGACTCACTGATCTCTTACAAAGTTTTTTCTATTATGACATTTGAGGCATGTTCAAGAGAGTTCTACTTGAAGAACCTGGTTCATCAGTATATGCTTATGAGAAAGTTCAGGTATGTTTTCTATACGTTGAACGATTAGAAAGATTAATTTTTCAATCATGAGCAGAAGTCTTACATTCATCAAATTCCCAGAAATTCTATCCGTTGAGCATTGAACCAGTTTCATTCTCCTAGAACTCTAAAGAAAACGGGATTTTTGCCTAAAATCTAGCGTCGCCTATTAACCACTAAGAGACCGGAATTCTAAAGTGATTAGACTTCTAATTGACTCCTGCAAAAAGCTGCCGTTAGTGCAATTACTTCTAATCATCTTTAAATACTCACCACACCCTTCTTCATTATTTCATAACCGTAAAAAATCCTCTCTAGTTCTGATTATCTTTTTCTCTCCAAAATTCCCAAATCTTCTCCAGAAATAATTCACCATGACTAATCCCCAAGATAATCCTGGAACTCCCCCACCAATATCCCCTTCTAATACATCCTCATCTACACCCCCTAGTGAAACCCCAAAGCCAAGGTTCCGCCGGTAGAAAATGTTGGCTAGAAAAATTGTAGCTTCTGATTCTTTGAGAAAAGCTCTAAATGAGAAATTGAGGGCTAGCCAGAAGAAGGAAAGTTCTGCTAAAGAATCTGACTCCAACTCTGAGTCTGAAGCTTTTATCTCTGCCAGCGAAGGTGAAGAACATGGTTCCTCTGACACTGACAAGAATCAAGAAACCCCTGGTGAGGTAAATACTTGTTTGGTATTTTCTGATGTGGTTGAAAATGTAGATAATAGGTTTGTTTTGGTTGGTTCTGCGAAAGATGTGAAGGACTGAGTCAAGTAGGAAGGCAAGTAAAAAGAAAGAAAAAGTTCTTGCTATCTATGGAGGTGTGGAGAAGAGTGGCAACAAGTCAGGGGGAAGTGGTTCTGGGGAAGCTGCTGAAGGTCTCGTTCATCTGAGCAAGCAACAGGATGAACCAGGTTCATCTGTTGAGGAAACCCTAGCCGACATTCTGAAAAAGGTTGGAGCCAGCTATGATCCAAAGAAGCGCAAAGCTTCCTCACAAAAGGCTCCAACTGCTTCCAAGCCAACAAAGAAAAGTAAAGTGTCATCTCCAAAGCCTATTGTCCCTTCAGTACCAAAGGGAAGAGCTACTAGAAGCAAGGTGAAGCAAAGTGAAGTAGAATTGCAGAAAGCTCTGGAAGAGAGCAGGAAGAAAAAGAGGGAAAAAGGAAAGGCTAAGGTTGTGGAGAGTGTTGAGATTGCAGAAGAAGAAGAAGAGGAGATGGACCTGGTCCATCAAGAAAGAGGAACAACTGAAGAAGTTCCTACTCCCAAACCAAAAAGATCCAAGACTTCTTCCAAGAAGTCTTCCTCTGCACCTGTATCTGCTGAACCCTCCTTAGCCAAAAGAACCAGATCTGCAGTGAAAGGGAAAAAGGTAAAAATTACTGAAGAAGAAGAAGAATGGACTGGAAAAGAAGAAGAGGAGGAGTCTGAGAAAGAACAGGAAAGGTTTGCCATCTTTGGCAGGAGAAAATTTTTAAAATGGAGGTTGTTGAAAGACCTGGATGATCCAGGAATGAGAAGATTGGTGGATACCCTAGCTGCACAAGGGTGGAAGGACATGGTCCTTGAAATGGGTGGGAGGCTGGCCAGGAAGGTATTGATTGAGTTCATGGCCAATGCCACTGTGAATAATGGGGTAGTCTCCAGCATGGTGAAGGGTGTAAAAGTAGAGTTTGATGCAATCAAACTGGGTGAGATTCTGGACATACCAAGTGAAGGGTATGATGACTATACAAGGCAGAGGTGGCCATGTCTGGAATCTCTCCCCACTGCTCTTCAAATTCCTAGAAATTTCTGTGATGCTGCAAATGCTGAAGATGTACCTGAAGCCAGATTTGTTCAGAAGAGTGAGATGAGACCTGAGCACAAGGTCTTATTTGAATTTGTGAACAAGTGCCTGCTGCCCAGACAGGAGAGGAGGCATACTGCCAACTACATGGACCTGGTTCTTATGGAGTGCCTTGAGAGTAGAAAGCAGATAAATTGGCCTGCTTTTATTGTCAAACTACTGGACAGGGTCATTAATGGCTCCAAGGCACATGCAACTCCCTATGGGTTCATACT